>NW_020837953.1:39346478-39648067 GCF_003676395.1 Aethalodelphis obliquidens
TGGATGGATGGGTGGATGGATGGATGGGTGGATGGATGGATGGATGGGTGGGTGGATGGTTGGGTGGATGGATGGGATAATTCCATGTAAGCAGGTTTCTACAGGTTTCAGCACATGGAAATTGGGCCTGTGAGATAGTCCTATCCTTTATGTCACCCTCCTCAGTGAAGCGTAATCCATAAAAGCCTCATTAATATCTCAGACAATGGAGAGACAGGATCAGCCACGTCCCTCTATCCATTAAAGATGAACACTCCTCTGGGGGACAAGGGGGGCTAATACATCTCTCCCCACGGTTCTGCCGCAGCCACCAGCCATCAGGGAGCCCATTAGAAGAGGAGAGAGCTATTGATCCCTGATGAAAGAGGCCTGGGATCCTAGGGCAGGCACTTCCTGGGCCCAGTGGAGGAGGAACAGAGGCAAAGGCCCTCTCCTCACTATTACCAGCTAGAATCCAGCTGGGCCCTGGCAGCCTGAGATGAGGTACATACTCAGGGTGGCTGAGCTGGAAGGATCATCCATGCAACCTTCTCTTTTCAGAGACGACAAAGCAGGTCTGGACAGAGTGGGCGACTTACCCAAAGTTACACTCTTATAAGTTAATTGCAAAAATGGTCCTATCCTTCACCCATTCTTCTATCCATGCCCTTTTCAAGGTGACTGTACGGCTCTACCTACTGCAAGAAGGAATAGATCCCACCTCCCCCCACCACCCTTGAATCTGGACTTAGCCAAGTGACTTGTTTGCCAAACAGCGGCAGAAATGCTTATATGCCACTTTCAAGCCTGTCTCAAGAGTCGTAGGCACTTTGGGTCTCTCCTTTGCTTTTCTACCTTTGATAAGAACATTCCTGAGCTAGCCTGCCAGAGGAATGAGCAGAGTCCAATCAACCCAGTTATCCCAGCCAGGCCCAGACACGTGAGAGCCCAGCCAAGATCAGCAAAGCTGCCTAGCTGACCTGCAATGGACCAGACAGATGAGTGTGCCCTGCCCAGGCCCACTCATCTCAGCAGAACCACCCAGATGACCCAGAGACTCATGAGCAAACATACATGTTTACAATCAATCGTATTCCACTGAGGTTTCGTGGCTGTTTGTTCTGAAGCATCTCTACGGCGATAGATACCTGACACCTACATCTTGCACCCAGTCCCTCCTTGTTATTCTCCCTGGTGTGCCAGGCGCTCTCACTGGGGCAGCCACAGCTCCCCTCCTCCAGCCACCGCTCCTTCCTTCATCTCTCCTCCAGCACAGAAACCTCAACTGATGACTCATGACCTCTAGATTTTAATTATTTCCTTTCCTTTTCTTTTCCTTGTTCTTTCTTTTTTCTTTCATTTCTTCTTTTTGCTCACAGTGTGTTTACCAAAAAAGGAGTTTGAGCCAACATTTAAACATCGGAAGCCCTCATGCTGGCCCCGCTGATGCACCCTCTTTTCCATTACCAGCCCTGCTGTAGACTTATTACCAAAAGTAGCTTTGGACTGAAATTGAATGGCCATGATTTGCATCGTTTTGCATCTCATTTGCATAGTGCTTATTTCCCGTCCAAAAATACTGACATTTGCTCACAGTTTGCTTCTGACTCTCCAGGGCTCCCAACACTGGTCTCTGTGCTGTTGTCTTCTCACCTTCTGCCTCCCTCTGCTTGTGTTAACCATACCTGGAGAAATGCCCGGCTGGTCCAGGCCTAGTTGGGATGGACCCATCTCCCCCTTCCTCCCACAATGCAGCTGGAAGTCTGCCTCTGGAAATCCCCTCTTGGCTTCTAGGCTTGATGTTGGCTGAGTTATTACCTGCTGTGACCAATGCCCAGCATGGGATCTAGGCATGCCTGGAACTTATGAAGCGTCTGAATGAATGAGTACATACATGACTGAATGGATGAATGATTGAACTAATAAGACAAAGATCAAATGAGTGAGTGGGTGAGTGATGAGGGGATGGGGAAAGGAGAGGAGCTGGGGAGCTTTGGAGGAAAGATATCTCAGGCAAGCAAGATCTGCAGAAGCAACTTGCACAGCATTTTTGGGCTCAGCACTTGGAGAGAGACAGATCTGGGTCTGAATTCTGGAGACATCAAGCAGGTGCGTGACCCTTGGGCAGGTCTCTTCATTGCTGTGTGTCTCAGCTTGTCAGATGAAAATATGGAGCCTGCTATATCCCAGTGCCTAGGGCAGTGCCTGACTCACAGAAGGCGTTCAAGAAATATCTGTTGGGTGAATGAATGAATGACTCCCCACCATAAAGTTGCTGGGAAGATTAAATGAGATGTTGCCCACAAGGCACTTAGTGTATCTGGTACTTACTAGTCATTCACCGTGAGTTCAGTCTACCCACCCAGCCTCCAGTAGTCACCAGGACACAGCCACACATAATCTACATGTAATCGCCGGGAGGCGTGTGTTCCCAGCCCTGCATGGAACACAACTGGGAACAAAACTGTGTGTCATTCAACAGTGTGCCAGGGGCCAGCTTTGTGCCAGGTCCAAGCCAGTTGCTAGGGAGCCAGAGATGAACCTCAGAGTCCTGCCTCTGGGGTCTTTACAGTCAGGTTGGGAAAATAAGGCTGTCACCAGCGTGAAATAGTAGAGAGAAATGCAGGGAGCTGGAGCCCCCCAGGCTGTAACACCAGGGAGCCAGGCCTCCATGAGCTGGGGCTCCCCCGGGGGGTTTCTTAGAGGATCCAGCTTGCCTCCGTCCGTCATCTGTGTGGTTATTTGGAACTATAGAGGGAAAAGATGACAAACAAGAGGGAGAGCAAGGACAAAGGAGTTAAGCTGGAAATACATGTGAAGGATAGACACGGAGGGGAGTGGAGGTGGTGCTGGGGAAAGGGGGCACCTGTGACATGTGCGCTTAGTTGGGGGCCATCTCCATCTCTGGCACCAGACTCCGCCACACTGAGAGCTTATTCTCTAACCTGCAGCCTGTTTTCTCAGCATCAGCATTTACTACATGGAGCAGCACATAGCAAAGGGACCAGTCTCCAGCTGTATCTGACTGGTCCAGCCAGTATCACACAGAGGAAACTCCCTCCAGCTCAACAGCAACCAAAGGAGCCACAAGAGCCCAGAGGTGGAAAGTCCAAATCCAACCGGGCTGGAACAGAATCAGAAGGGCTTCCCAGTGGAAGTGAGCTGTGCCGAATTTTGAAAGATGTTTGGAGCCAGTGGGGGAGAAAAGATGTTCCAGGCAGAGAATCACCTGCAAAGCCTGGGAGGTGAGACAGAACACAGTGAGCTTGGAGGTAACAGGTTTGGGAGCTGGGAGGGCCCCGAGACCTCTTTTGAGGCAACCAGCATAAATCAGAGGTGAGAAAACTGAACTCCAGAGAGAGTGAGTGACTCCCTCAAGATCACACAGCATTTCAGCAGCAGAACTTTGATTGGAACTCTCAGAGCTCAGAGCTCTGGGAGCAGAATGAGAAATATACATTTGTTTGCCAGGGATCTAAGCAGCACGAGGCCTCATGATGGACGACCCAGCCCAAACTGGCCTAGGCCAAAGGGCTTTATTGGCTCAACGAACTCCTAAGTCTGGGAGAGGGTGGACTTCAGGCACAACCTGATCCAGGGGCTCAGACTGTGCCTCCTAAGCTGGGCTCCTCTCATTTCACTAAGCTTGATTTCTCTTATGTTGGCTTCCTTCTCAGAAAGACTATCTCTTTGTCTCTCTCACATTTGAGCTCAGCTTACCTGGAGCTCAGAGAAAGCCCCACTGATCTCTGGTCTGACTGTCTCACATGCTGTTTCTGAGCCAATCACAGTGTCCAGAAAGGAGGTGTCATGAGCTCTTCCCTTGAGATCAGGGGTGAAGGGATGTGACCCGGGTACACATCAACCCCAAGGGCAGAATATGAGGAAGGGTGGATTGCCCAGCATCTGTTTCTAAAAGTTGGCTGAATGGGGTCAAAACCACACAAGCCCTCCTCAAGGCTCTCAGAGTCCAGCCATGGGAGGGCAGCAGCCATGCAGCCATCCCTCTGGAAACCTTGATGAGAAGGAGATGAGTCAGCCAGGGCAGCAAGATGTGGAGGTGACCTCACCCAGGGGCATCCCTTCTTTGAGCCTCTTTTTGCAACCTCACCATTATCCCTGCCCAGTCCTGCTGTCTCAAAGATTCATGACATCTACTGTGATGTGATTTTCTGACTAAGGGGCCCGGAGAACTCAAGCTATACATCTTGGCTCTATCCCTAACCAGCTGTGGTCTTGGCCAAGCTGCTGTCCCTCTATGAGCCTCTGTTTCCTTGTTTGTAAAATGAGGAGACTGGAGTAAATACGTGGGTTTTAAATATTGTTTAAGGAGGAGAACACATTCTTTCAATGAAGTCTTATCTAGCAGGCCAATATAAGATAGATGGATGTGGAACAGTTGATGTAGGAGTGATGGGGGGCAGAGCTCTGGTGCTCAGTCCTCCCCCTCCCCCTCGCTCACCAGTCTGAAAAACACCGACAGCCTAGAGGGCCCTCAGCTCTGGGACCACATGGCACTGAGGAAAGCACACTGGCCTTAGACACAGATGGAACTGTGGGCCTGGGTTTGAATCCTAATCCCACCAATACATTAGTTAACTCTTGCTGCCTCAGCCTCGAAACTCAGGGGCATACAATGATAATTATTTATTATACTCATGCACTTACAGGTCTGTTGGGTGTTGGCTGATCTAGGCTGACCTGCACTGGGGTGACTTCTCTGCCTGCATCTCCTGCTCCTTCTGGGACCAGAAAGTAAGACTGGGCATTTTTTGTCGCTTTTGTCAACATGCCATCAACCAAAACAAGTTTTACAGCCAAACTCATAAAACTTAGTACGAGCACATAGCTACTAATCCATGAGAATGTGCAATGAGGAAGCCTGGTGTGTGCGTGTGTGTGTTGCATGAGTGTGCACGTGTGCAAACACAGATGTGGGAAGCGCACCTCTGAAAGGCAGATGCTGCAAACCCTGCTTTATGATGTTACTCAGAGGCTGAAGTTGCTTTCAGGGCTCAGCTCCCAGATTCTGCCCGCTGCAAAAATCATGTTATAATTACAAGTTAATTAAAGCAGAAGAGATCAAAGGCACTTTAGACAGATTAATGATACAGCGAGTGCCAGAAATTTCACCATTTTATGTATTAACCACATTGTCATTTTTATTCCTCTTTTTTCCCCTCTTTTGTGTCAGCCGAAAAGCCTTTCATATCTTTTCTCTGTCCCCATCAATGCATGAGGAATTTGAAGTCCTAACAGCTGTGAGGAGCTGTCTATGGAGAAGGGGCCCATTCAAAGGATATCAGAAAAATCAACGAGCCTTTTAGCTTCTGACTAGAATGAAGCTGCCACCCACCTACCTTCTCCTACCTAAAAAAAAAAAAAAAAGAAAGAAAGAAAAAAAAGACCTAAAAAAAATCAGTCATTAAAATAAGGCCAAAGCAAAGGGAAACTAGACTCCCCAGCTCCTCGCCTCTCCAGGGAGCCTCTGGGAGGAAAGGAATTTTTGCATTTCAGGTTCATCACTGTCCTAATCTGTTCGGGCTTCTCTAACAAAGTACCAGAGACTGGGGGCCTTACAAACAACAGAGTTTTATTTCTCACAATTCTGGAGGCTGGAAGTCTGAGATTGGGGTGCTAGCCTGGTTGGGTTCTGGTGAGAACCCTGTTCTGGCTTGCAGACTGCTGACTTATTGTACCCTCAACTGGCCAAGAGCAGAGAGTGGAAGCAAGCTCTCCCGTGGCTCTTATAAGGGCACTAATCCCATTCACAGAAGCTCCACCCTCATGACCTCATCTAATCCTAATTACCTCCCAAAGACCCCACATCCTAATACAACACACGTGGGGTAGGGTTTCAACATATGAATTTGTCCGTAACGCCCACCTGCTGAGCATGACAGCTGAGTCATCAAAGTTTAGCCTGAGGGTAAAGTGTGAGTCAGATAACTCAGCAGGAAAATAAATAAATAGCCCACACGCTCATTCACTCACTGGTATTTCTCAAGTGTCCACCACATGCCAGTGCCAGGCATTGGGTTAGGGCTGGAGGTACAACGGCGAGCAAGTCAGTTGATGTCCCTGCCCTCCTGGTGTTAGCAATCAAGCTGGCAAGAACACACAATTTACAAGTGGAGTGTTAAGGGGACGTGCACTAGAACCACCACACCCCCTCAAATCTCAGTGGCTTAAAGTAAAAGTTTGTTTCTCTCCTGCATAAAAATCAGTCAGTGGGGGAGGGTGGGAGTTCTCCTCAGGACCCAGGCAGATGGAAGCATCTTCAATGGATGGCTCCCAAAGTCACATCTAACAGACAGGTAGAGAAAGACCACCCAAAACATTTGTGTAGGCCAGTGGGCGTGACGTACATCACTGTTACCCATAATCCACTGGTGAGACCTCAGTTGCCTGACCTACCAAGTTGCAAAGGGAGCTGAGAAATGTTGTCTGGCTGGGTGACCACTTCCTAACAATGACACTACCCTGTGGAAGGGCAGAAGAATCTTGGTTGACTAGCCCACCTCTCTGCCAATACAAGTAGGCACAATAACTCATGATGAATGCTTACGAGGAGAAGCTCAGGGGCCTGTGGGTGCACACAGCAGGGGGGCCTGTTTCAATGACCTGTTATTCTATAACGAATCACCCCCACAACTGAGTGCATTAAAATACAAATGTATTATTACCTCCCGAAGTTCTGTGGGTGGACCGTGTTCAGCGGGGCAGCGCTCGCTTTGGTCTCTGATACAGTTGCAGTCACACAGCTACTGTTGTGTCTCCAATGTTTCTTCATTCACAGGTCCGGTCCCTCACCTGGGATGGTTGGGGCTGGCCAGGCACCTGTCTCTACCCAAGTGGCCAAAGTGACCTTCCTCACAGCATGGTGGTCTCAGAGTAGTGAGAGTCTTTACATGCTGGCTGGCTTCCCCTGGATAAACACTCTAAGAAACCCATGTAGCAGTTGCAAAGCTTTTTACAACCTGGACTTGGAAGTCCCAGAGGGTCACTTCCACAGCATTCTGTTGGTCAAGCAAGTGACTAAGGCTATAGCCCAGATTCAGATTCTTGTGTTCTGTGATTCTTTCTCAGAGAACAGCAAGATTCCCAGAAGATGAATCTGGCGGCTGGACAGGGTAGTTTGGAAGCGAGCAGGGAGACAGGTAGGAGGCTGTCTTATGGTTGCCTTTGTTGTGCATTTGAAGCTCCCCACTCACATCCTCCACCCCCACCATCATCAGAGGAATGGGGGCTGGGGGATTTGGCACCCTTGGTTTGATTGGTCACCCTGGCCCATTCATCACCCTAGAGTGTTTCTCCTAGGCCTGTGCCTACAAGCTGAGTCTGAAAGAGCTTTTCACACTTGGAAACATTATTGTCATGGGAGGATCCAGAGAGTCTACAGGGGAGTATGAAGACATCAGTGGAGTACAATTCCCTTCCTCTCTAGTGAGAGTGAAGAGAGAGTGCGTCAGTACCATGGTCAGCTCCTGCTCTGTTCATTACTATGGGCTTAGTTTGGGACATCTGGGAGGGTCAGGTGACCAGTGGGGAAGGAGAAGACCCTCTCCCCGGGAACTCCCAGTCTGAGAGGGAAACTTGGATCCTGCTTTGGGGGTGGAAGGGCTGGTATAAGAGAGGAGAGCACACTAAGAGTCTCCAGTATGATGCAACACCACGCCAGGCACCAAATAGATAAAATCCTCACAGCCACTAGAGAAGGTCAACATTATTATGCCTGTTTTATAGGTAAGGACACAGAAGAGCAAAGAAGCTCCCCCAAACCTTACACCTGGTTAGTGCAAGAGCCAGGACTTGGACTCAGGTCCATCCAAATCCAGACTCCATGCCCTTTTGTAACGTTCCACAAGCTCCCGAGAGGCCAGGAGCCATCCTAGAATATGACACTCAGCAGGGGCTCAGCAAATGTTGAATTCTTGAATGAATGAATGAATAGTGAGTGGGTTGGGTGAATGTGCAAACAAACTGGGAAGAGCTGCATCTCAGGCTGCATTCAGTTGTTGGGCTGCAGAGGACGATCAGGTGATCCTGCTTCCCCTCTTCCCTGAGGAAGCTGGCTATCTCAACCAGGTCACGGGGCGAGTTGAGTTGAGGGGTTCACACTGCAGCATGGGTGGGTTTAGTTGCTACTCCCTGTCCTGCCGCACAAAGGCTCTGCCTGACTCGATGGGCTGGACAGGCTCAGGTTGAGGGGAGGAGGGAGCACATCCTCTCCCCTCCATGGTTCGTTTTGCTCAGCAACAGCATAATAAAGCCATCAGTGGCATCTTTCACAGGCCTGGACAGGCCCCCAACACGTGATGGCAAATTTGAGCCTGGGATCATGTTCTGACTTAGTCTGGCATTAAGAAAAAGACACAAAGGGTCCTTGAGGAAGGAAGAAAGAATGGGAGAGAAGGCTCTTAAATTATACGGAAGGAAGATCTTCCCAACAATTGGGAATTGGAGCAATTCCAACAAGTTGGAATTGTCCAACTCCAGGATGGGTAAGAAAAACTCACTTGAAAGCAAATAGCCGTGAAAAGTACAGGGAATTCTTAAGGGGCCATTCTAATGTAAACCTGTTGGGAAAAAAAAAGAATGAACAGGAGCAGCTCATCAAACCCCCAAATGTCAGAGCTGGAAAGGTCTTTCAGAGAGAACATTACTTAGATCAACTTCTCCTTTTGCAGATGGGGATTCTGAGGTCCAGGGTAGGGCTGGAAGAGACCAGGGTGACACATCAAGGAGAGACTGACCCCCTATTCGAACTCACTTGTCTTGCGTCCTGTCCCAGGCCGCCAGACAATTGTCCTCTCTCTGCCCCCTTGCTCTGATCTTTTCCCCTTAGCTGTAGGATTTTCCCACAGACTAACATCATTTCCCTAAATCACATTTCATGAAACCACTTCAAATCTAGTCTACTTCTGACCCTGGGGCCCTCCACCCAAGACACAGTAAAGAAGATCTTCTTGAAAGGAATTCAGTGGCACACAAAGCAATTAGACCGTACGTGGATGACTACTTGAGGACAGTTGGCTCTAGTTCCCTTGAAGCTGTAGTTTTCTAAGCTTCAAGACACTTTGGGCTCTGGAGCTCAAGGATCTGGGTTCAAATTGTGACTCTGCCATTTCCTAGCAGGATGACTTTGTGCAAATTATTCTCTGTGACTCAGTTTCCCCATGTGTGAAATAAGGATAATGCTATTAACTACTTCTTAAGAGGTGAGATAAAATAAGTTAATACTTGTAAAGCACTTGGAAGAGTGCCTGGCAGAGTAAGTATTCAATAAAGGTTAGTTACTGCAATCAGCTAACAATAAGCAGGGGTGGGGACGTGGTCACGGGAGGCTGGCTCTGCACAGACCCGACTGTGACTACACTTGAAAAGCTCTCTGAAGGCACACTGGTCTGTGATTCTAGAAATTCAGATTCTAGGTCCAGCTCAGTCTTGCAGGATGTGCTGTGTGGCCTTGGCGAAGTAACCTATCTCTCTCCAAACCTCAGTTTCCCCATCTGGAAAATGAAGCAATTGCAGCAAGAAATCTCTCACTTGCGCTCCCAGCTCTAAGATTATGGGAGTCAGTGGTTATAATTCCTGGTACAGGGAAGGGAATTTAGCTCAACAGACCTGCTTTACCTTCCTTACCCAAGCGCAACTGCATTTGTAAGTTCTGTCCTTACACTCTACTCCATTCCCTTCTGACCCATTCTGAGGGATTCACTAATGAATCCCAGAACCAAAACAGACAGGCTGGGCCATCAGAGCAGACCCAGTTGTCAAGGCAGAAAGCTTGTCTGTGGGTCCCTGGGCTGGCCACTACCTGAGCATCACCCTTCCCTCGGTCCTGTCATCTACACTCAGGTCCCAGTCACCTGGTCCCTGAGTCTGAGCACAGTGGGCAGCCTGTCAGAGAAGCAGGACAGAAGCTCCCCCAGGTGACGGATGGGGCAGCCCCATGCCGGCTGCTTCCTTCATCTGAGCTGGAGCGATCTGACAGGCTGAGGGGCAAGGAGGAGGGTGGCTCCCCTTCCCAGCTGGTCTGGCATGAGATCAAGGGACAGGACTGTCAGTGTGAGTTTGGGAAGCGCCACGAGCTGGTCTCAGTAAAAGGATTTTGGAGAGTAACGGGGACCTACAAGGGGGCTTCAGAACAATTTTCACTTCCTCCTTCCCTCTGTGCTCACTTAGGCAACGCCCAGCCACAGACATGGGCTCGGGTACATGCCCGCCATGCCCTTCCTCAGCCATACGGCTTTGGGCGGTTCACGCCTCTCTCGGAGGCTTGCATCCTTCATCTGTAAAATGGGGGTGCTAATGGGGTTGGGGGAGAGTCCAAAAGCAAGACCACAATCACACCTAATACCCGCACAGCACTCACAATCTGTCAGGCCCAATTCTGAATGCCTCGCATATATGCTTTATTTAATCTCCACAACAACACTTTGAAGTAGACACAGAGAGGTTAAGTGACTTGCTCAAGGGAACACAGCTAGTCGGAGCAGAGCCAACGTTAAAACCTAAGTAATCTGGTTCCAGACTCTGCTCTTAACCACTCCTCAGAGTGAGGGTTTCCAGCACAGGCTCTGCAGGAGCTTGACCAATATGAACTCCCTTCCCCCTCCCCTCACGGATGCCAGGGAAGGGCTGCTCCGGGAAGGAGGCTGTGGTCAGCCCAGCTGCAGGACAGAGAAGGAGCAGAGATGCTTCTGGAAAGCTGCCTCCCAGGCTGGGCTTCAGTGGTAGCTAAGAAGTGTCACCAGCAGCCCAAAGGCTCCTCAAGCTGCCCAGGTCCTTCCTGGGCTGACTCGATGGGTCCCCTGAAATGACCCTGCCTGGGTCTTCCTCAGAGTCCTCAGACAGCAATCAAAGCTCCATCACTCGGGGGGAAGCGTTTTTCAAGCACATCAGAATATAGAAGCTTCTCACCCTGACCATATCACGGGGTGGGGTGGGCGGACGGTGTCTATCTCAAACACCTCCAAGAGCCGGGACCCTCCGAAACCACCACCAGCCAGGACGTCGCCCAAGCCTCTGCTTGGGACCCCAGCATCCTTTGAGGGCCTAACCCTCCCAGCCCCAGGGTTAACTGAGTCCAGGCAGAGTAGCAGGAGAGCTGGCCCCCAGCTGGCATTGGAATGCTCAGAAGACAGCTGCCTCCTCGTGCCCAGAGCATCCCTGACTTCCAGAAGCAACGGCAAGATGGGGCAGGGGTGCCTACACTTCATTAGGTTAAAACCCAAACCCAGGACCATGACATCAAGGGCCATGTTCCTTTAATGATCCTCATGTGTCGACACGAGAGTGGGAGCAAAGGCCTCTGTGGAGAGAGCTCAGAGCTCTAGGGACAAAAATGTGTTATCCGGGGCCCCAGTCCCATGGCTCTAAGGAAACCAAGGCCAATGAACGCAGGGGACGTCAGCAGCTGATGGCCCCCTCCTTTCCTAAATTTCTGTCTCCCTCTCCCGGGGTCAGCGCTTTCTCACTCCTGTCTCTACCTCCTAACTTCGTCTCCGTTATCAACCCCATCTTTCCACAGTTCCACTGCTCGTCTCATCCTCTCTGTGCCAGGCATTCTCCACCTGCCCTTCCAGATCCCTGTCCTGCTCTTCCCTGCCTGGCTCTGTGCCCCAAAAGCCTGACCTCTCAGGTGCATCACCAAGATCCCTTGACTTTGGCTTCTGCTGACCCAGGAGGCGCTGACAGGAGGTCCGAGGCCAGAGGAGAGGCTGTGGAGGACGTATCCCCCAGCCCTGGCCCCTCTGTGTCCTGCTGTGGCTCCCATCCACAATTTGCGGGATGCTGGTACCCACTCCCTCACCTTGGCTTTTGGCTTCTCACTGCGGCCCCTCCCTAGTTCTCTGCCCTCCCTCACGGGCTCCCTCCAAACCCACAACATCTCTGTGAATGGTCCCTTCCTTAAACTCTCAAGCGTGCTCTGAATGTGCCCACTGTCTCCCCCCGGGACCCTGACTGAGAACGCTCTCCGTCCGCGTTTCCATCTCTCTCTGCACACCTGCATCTGCTTCTTGAGCCCATCCCCACCGCTGCCTCCATGTCCATCCTCCTCTCACCATCCTCCTTCCTCATTATTCTAGCTCTGTCTTTCTAATCCCACCCCCTCCCATTTCTGCTTTAGTCTTTCTGCCTCATTCTCTCAGTCGCCTCTTCTCTTTTTTCTTCCTTTCCTCTCCCCAGACTACATAAAATCCTTCATTTCAGAGGTAGGATCTACCGACCTCCACGACAGCACAGAGGGACTTTCTATGAGGATCCACAGCTCCTAAAGAAAGCACCCATTTGAATGAGCCCCCCACCTGCTCTCCACGCCTGCTGTTTGGATTCTACCTTTAGACTCTCTCTAGAAGCTTGTGTGGGAAGAATAATCATCCCTCTGTCAGGGATGACCCCCTGGGCAACCCTTGAATATGAATTCAGGCAGTGAGGGGAGGGCTAGGCTCTCACTCCCGAGCCCCAGGCTCTCCCGCCAGCGCTCCTGAGGGATCTCACTAGCAGCTCAGCCTCCACGAGCCCCAAATAGGAATCCTCCTTTCCCCTCTATATCTTCCTCCCCAATCCTCCCAAGGAGTCACACTTGATTCTTCTCTTTCTTTCATCCAAACCTCAAAACTAGTAGACTGTCTTGGAAATTCTATCTCCAAAATAAATCTCCAATATACCCATTTCTCTCCGTCCCCCCTCACCCTGGTCCTGGCCACCATCACCTCCCGCCTTGGTATTGATGCCGACTTCTCACTGGTCTCTTTGCCTCCACTCTTAGCTCCCTAGCCTCCGTTCTCCACCCAACTAGAGTGACTGATCTTTCAAAACCTTAAATCAAATCAGATCATTTCCCCGCTAAAACTCTGCCAAGACCTCCCATTACTTAGAATAAATGCCAAACACCAGCCTAGCCCTAATGAGGCCCTAATGAGCTGCCTGCCAACCTCTGCCTCACTCTGCCTGGCCTCACCCAGCTGTCCTCCTGGTGTCCCCCACCCATGGTGTCAGACCTCTGGGGCCCCCAGGTGCAGAGGACCAGAGGGCGCCTAGACCTTCCTCCTACCAAGGCTCAGTGCCTGCTGTCATGGCAACATGCTCTCCTGTGATGGGGGACAGCCGCACGAAAAGGCACAGCTGCCAGCCTTCCACTGCCTGCAAAAGCAGCAGCTCTGGGACGTCCCTGGTGGTCCAGTGGTGAAGAATTCGCCTTCCAATGCAGGGGACGCAGGTTCTATCCCTGGTCAAGGAACTAAGATGCCACATGCCGTGGGGTAATTAAGTCTGCGCGTCACAACCGCTGAGCTCCTGTGCCTCAACTAGAGAGCCTGCGTGCTGCAAACTACAGAGCCCATGCACTCTGGAGCCCACATGCCACAACTAGAGAAGAGAAAAACCCGCACTCCACAACTAGAGAGAAGGCCGCACACCACAACTAAAGAGAAGCCTGTGCGCTGCAACGAAAGATGCCACGTGCCGCAACTAAGACCCGACGCAGCCAAAATAAATAAATAAATAAATAATAAAAATATATTTTTTTAAAAAGCAGCAGCTCCTCCAGGAAGTCCCCCCTGATCAGCCCAACTCCCCACACTTTCTCGCTAACCTCCCACCCAAGGCTGGCCTGCCTACCATGTCCACATGTGGAATATCTGCCTGAGTTTGTTCTTTGTCATTTGGTGGGGAGAGTACATAAATCTGTGGTTATCTGATGTACCTAAATCTCACATATGAAGTCAGATCAAAGGCTCCTAGCTCACGGGTGGTGTCTTAGGTATAAGGAATACCCAGGGGGCTGCAAACCCACCCCTGTCTCAAGTGGCCCTCCTCTACTCACCCCTGCCTCTGAGGACACTCTGTGTATCCCTCACATCTCCCAGATACTCCCCCTCTTCAGCCCATGCCTTCAGACTCAGGTGAGACCAGTGAGAGTGAATGTCAAGGGCACTTTCGTGGGGAAGGAAGAGAGGCGGAGGAAATCAGGAAGAGGCTCTGTGGGACTCAAGGGGTGGAGAAGGGGGTGCTCAGAGCCAGGGTCAGCAGGTGATGCCAAGCCGTGAGCACCTCTAGAGACAAAGCAAATGCCTGCCCATCCCTGGGACCGCAGGGTGTGGGAAAGGCCAATGCACAGTCCTGGGCTGGGGAAGGAGACTTTGACCTAGACCATCCTGGTTCCAATTCTGGACTCGGTCACCTCCTAGCTCTGCAGCTTGGTCAGCAGGATGATAACAATAACTGATATTTATCGAGTGCCAGGCACAGTGCCCAGCAGATTAGTCATATTCATTCATTTCACGCCACAAGTCTAAGGCTTAGGTGGCGTTATTACTCCCATTTTACAGATGAGGAAACTGAGGCACAGAGAGATTAAGGGACCAGTAAGTGGTAGAATGGAGGCATAGACTGCGGACTTCCCAGCTTAGCAGCCCCTGTCTTTAACAATTCCCTCCCCCGACCACCACACAGTCAGGGACCGAGTGCCCCAGACAGGCCCGGCTCCGCAGGCACACAGCAGGGCCTTGGCTTACAGATGCGCTGTCGCCGTCTTGAAATTCTTGACAATTTTTTAACAAGAGTCTCTGCATTTGCATTTTGCACTGGGTTCTGCAAACTACATGGCTGATCTGCCTCCGGATATCAAGAGAAATTTGTGGGGTGATTGTGAGATTGGGGGACAGCGACGTGCGCTCTGCGCCCAGTGGCCGGGCCTGTCGCCGTGAAGCAAGGGAACTGAGCTCCACCGGCAGCGCCTGGAGGCGGGCAGTCTGGCTGACAAGCCAACGACTGTGACTTCGATCCCTCCCAGGTTCATTGTTAAGCGCCTGCCCCGAAGGAGCTGACAGATCCCCACACAGATGGACGAGCAGATGCCAACCGTCCTCCCTTCATTACGGCTCTGCGTCTTGTCACTCAGCTCCCCCAGTCACTGTCAGATGGGTGCCCGGGTACCTGAGAGTGATCATCGCCACTCACAGCTGCGCAAACCTCCCGATCTCGGAGACATCCCCGCTGCCACCTCTCATCGTGACCTTGGTCCACAGGAGGCTCTCAGGTCCAGAGGAGAAGCACAGGCCTGGTCAAGTCACAGCGTCAGGAAGCAGAGAGCTGAGGCTCAAACCCACAATCCCCACCTCCGGTCCACGCTCTCCAGCCACTCTGCCTCCCTCTGCACTGACTCACCCCTCGCTCAGCATCTGCCCATAAAGGCCGACACAGGCAATGTGGCCCTGCTGCCCACAGAAATTTCCCTTTGGCCCCGGCACCCCTCGGGCACTGAGTCAACACAGGGGCCGGTCTGTCTTACTAGGAGTGGGTGACAGCAGAGGAGGAAGGAGGAGGGGCCGGGTGCGCAGGACACCAGCCGTCACTTACCCACCTATTTATCTGCCTGCCTGGCAACCTGCCTGTCTGCCTTTTCTCCCATCTTCTATGTATTTATCCGTCAATCTATCTTTCCGTCTGTCTTTTCATCTCTCACCTGTCTCTCTATACATCAGAGCTGCCCATGGTCCTCACTCTCTCATCCACCTTCAAGCAGGAATCCGAACATACCTGTGCCTCTGCGGGCCCTCTCCTTCCTCCTGCAGTTGGTACAGCCCCACCTGTGCCCTGGAACTTGCACCTGCCCCTGCAGGTTGAGACACTGGGCTTCAGAGAACCCTACAATCTATAGCAAAATGATTATCATAAATGGCCATGGTTTGGACACCCACACTCTGTGGGTTCTGCGCCTCTTTTTTCCCTCGACAAATGTTTTCTGAGCACCTGCCGTGTGCCGAGCACCGTGATTGGGCCCTGATGTTCTGTCAGACGAGGCAGCCAAGGTCCCTGAGAAAATGAGTTTCCACCGGGGACCAAACATAAAAACCATCCATCTTTTCCACATGAGAGAAGCTAGGCTCAGAGAGGCTAGGTGTCTTGCCCCAGGTCACACAGCCAGTGAGGGGCGCAGCTGTATCAAACCCTGGCCAGACACCTCCCAAGCTGGTCTGTCTTCTTTCCAAGACGGTTGCCAGTGGGTAGCTTTGCCCAGAGACGTCCTGCAGAGCCCAGGAAGGTGGCAGGGAGGCAGGGATGGGTGGAGGTACACGCCTCAGCTGCTGGCAGGTCAGGATCTGACTCTCCAGGGCCACGCACTCCATCAGCTATTAATCCCTCCGCTCAGCCGTGTTTTTCTATAGCATCGTGTCGCCCAGGCACTGTGATGGGCAGGTGGTTACTACGAGCACCATGCTCGGGAAGGAAGGGGTGCATGGCCCCCAGCATCTCTCCCAGAGCCAGCTTCAGACTAGCCACAGGCCTGGAAGGAAGGTCTCAGAGTGTCCGGGATGGAGAGGGACACAAAGGTCATCAACTCCACCCCCACCCCTGTCCTGTCACCTCAGAAAGAGCATGAGGAATCTTTACTGAAACACGCTTTGAAAAAAGAGCCATTTTGGTCTAGAACAGAGGTGAGCAAACTTTCTGTAAAGAGCCAAGAAGTAAATATTTCTGGCTTTGCAATCATACAGTGTTGCAACTGTTCAGCTCTGACCTGGGAGCAGGAAAGCAGCCACGGACAATGTGTAAGCGAACAGGTGCGGCTGTGACCCAATAATTCTTTATTTACCAAAACAGGTCCCTCAGGCTGTACTTTGCTGACTCCTAGTCTAGATTCGATGCCAATAACAACAGCAATGATAATAATTAGAGAGTTAATATTTATTGAGCACTTACTATGTACCAGGTCAGATCTCATAATACCTTTAGGAAGTTGGGACTGTTATTCTTTCAAATTTACAGTTAAGGAAACTAAAGCACAGAGATGTTAAGTAACACTTGCCCAAGGTATCCCAGCCAGTTAGTGGCAGAGCCAGTCAGAAAGTTCTGCTTTACATCCTTTCCATCTTGTTGCTCAGAAGCCTGTTGTCCTCTTTGACTCTCTCTTCCTCTCACACTCCACATCTAACCATGAGCAAATTCTATCAGCTCCACCTTCAAAATATCTTCACGAATCTGATGGCCATTCACCCCTACCCCTGCATCCATCCTGGTCTGAGCTTCCATCATCTCTCACCTGATTACTGCAGCAGCCCCCTCTCTTCCACCCTTTAGAAACATAAGTTATTATGCTATATAATTTAGTTAGCCTGTCGCTCCTCTGCCCCCACTCTCCCATCTCTCTGACCTCCTCTCCCCTGTCTCTCCCCCTTCCCTCTGGTCCAGCCACTGTGGCTTCCTTTTTGTTCCTGGAATACACCAGCATCCCCCTGCCCCAGGGCCTTTGCACTGGCTGTTCCCTCTGCCTGGTATGCTTCTCCCTAGACATCACAGGGCCGATTCCATCACTCCCTACAAGTCTTTGTTCAAATCTCACCTTCCCCTTGAGACCCTCCCTCACCATCCCCTGTAATTCTGCAACTTTCCTCCCACTCTTGTTTCCTCTTACTCTCTACTTTTCCTTTTCCCATATTACCTATTACCTTTACTACACTATGTAATTTAGCTATTTATTGTTTTTATTGAATTGCCTGTCTTTCCACACTAGACTATAACTCCACAGAGCAATGTATTATTTGTTTTGTCACTGACATTACCCAGCCCCTCCAGCTGCACCTGTCCACGGAGGGTGCTCAGTGATATTTGTTGAATGGATGCGTAAATCCCGCCTAAGCCTTCCTTGTCTGATGTCTGCTATTTCCTCAGGCTCTGAGTGAGGATAGAGAGTTGAATGGACCACATGTCAAGGAAATGCCACTTTTGCTGGTTGCCCTAGAGAATGTCACCACTAAATTGTAGATGTCAGCCCCTGAACAGGAGTTTTCACACTAGCTGGGCCTGCATGAGCTCAAAATAAGACCGTGTTGCGTGTGTCTTTTTATTTGAGCACACAAATCAGGCCAGTCCTCAAGGAATAGGTCATCTAGCTCCATGAAATCCCTTGCCCTGCTCCTCGAACAGATCAAGAAGAGAGATTCCCGGCTCCCTTTGCACCAAAGGAGGCTGAAGAAATCCAAGGGGCGTCTGGGGACCAGCAAATGGGGACTCTGTCTGAGGATCTGGGGCCAATCAAGTAACCAACTGATGAAGCTTGGGTATAGCCAAGCTGGACCAGAGGGGACAACAGGAAAAAGCATGTGATTTCCTGAACAGACACTGCCTTGGTCAAAGGCTGATGTGGGGCTTCCCTGGTGGCGCAGTGGTTGAGAGTCCGCCTGCCGATGCAGGGGACACGGGTTCGTGCCCCGGTCCAGGAAGATCCCACATGCCGCGGAGCGGCTGGACCCGTGAGCCATGGCTGCTGAGCCTGCACTTCCGGAGCCTGTGCTCCGCAACGGGAGAGGCCACAACAGTGAGAGGCCCGCGTAGTGCAAAAAAAAAAAAAGGCTGAGGTGGATCAGGCATGTTTGGAATGGCAACATCCAACCATTTAATTCTTACACCCCCACAGGTACATCCCTGGCCATCACCTTGTGCGCAAGCCCTGTGAATGACCCACTGGGTTGCCTTGGACAAGTTGCCTGACCTTTTTGGGCTTCGATTTCCTCAACTCTCAAGTGATCTTTAGGACTCCGTCTAGTGAGGACAGTCTGTAGTTCTGGGATTCCATATCTGATCCATCACCAGTAACCTGGTGCAAATATTAGCCCAAGCAGGGATAAGAGAGAGGGAGATGATTCCCCACAGTATGCCCTGGCTACAGAGGCAGGAAACTGAGTCTGAATTCCAGTTCTATCCCTTGCCAGTTGTACAGCCTTGCTCCCTTGTCTTCAGTCTCCACATCTGTAAAATGGGGATAATCATTTATCCTAAGGTTGTCAGAAATAGGTAAGATGATGTGAGTTAAGTGCTGATGGCAGACTGGAGGTGGGTAGCTACCATTACAAAGAGACAGGGACCCTCAGTAGAGAATGAGTGTGACTCCAAGGCTTAAAAGGGAGCACCAGTGACCTTGGGTTTCAACCTGGGATGTAAATATTATTGCACTTACCCTTGTAGTTCTAAAAAGACACACATTCCACTTCAGGGGAAATCGAGAAGTATTTTTGTTTGGAGATTGAAAAGAGACAACATGATAAAGTAAGGCAAGGTATGTGCAATGCTTTGTACTATGTCAACTTTGTTAAGCTACAACTACATTTCCCAGCATCCCCTTTTCTGTAGTTCTGGGAATGAACCCTAAGTATGCTGGATCAGAGAAAAAAAAAAAAAATGTAGCGTTGGATCTGGCCAAATTCGTTGACCTGGACGCATTAAGCAGAGATTGTGGATTCAATGCATTAGCTCAGTCAGCTGGGACTGATTTTAATAGTGCTTGGTTGCGTGACTAAGACCTGGATACGAAGATGGCCTACACTAAGGGAAGTTCTAATGCCAGCACTTGCCTGCTAGATTGCACAGGAAGGTATCCAAAGGCTTAGGGATACTGGAATGCTGAAGTGGATTTATCATGCAAGACCTGCTCGTCCGCCCCCAACGTGTGCACGCTACCCTGCAAGCTGCTCTGCCAGCTGGGCTGTGCGACGCAGAAGATCTGATGATGCCTGAAGTGTCTGAGGTAGATAGGGATGCTGTATGGAGACTTAGGCAGGCCCCCTAGGCGAATCACAGAACAGACTCGAGATTCTGGAGAAAAGCTATGCCACTGTCTGGAGATAATTATTCTCCTTCTGAGACATGGCTTCTGTGCTGCTGCTGAAACTTGTAAGGAAAGGCTGATCATGGACCACCAAGTTACTGTGCCTTCTGAGCTGCCCATCATGTACTGGGTGTTGCCTGAGCAACCAAACCATAAAATTAGGCATTTGTGGAAGCCATATTATCATAAGATAGGAGTGGCAGATACAAAATCAGCTGAAGCAGGTCGGAAAGGCACAAGGAAGTCACCTGAGGAAATACTCCAAATGCCCCCTCCCTTCTCAGGCTGCAACACTTCCTGTCTCTCAACCCACACATGTGGCCTCCTGTGGAATTCCCTGACAAGTTAACTGAGGCAGAAAAAAATGGTTCTGGTTTACAGAGGGTTCTGCAGCATAGGCTGACACTACCCAAAAAGGGGCAGCTGCGTCACCATAGCCCCACTCTTCGGGACTGTGATGAAGGAAAATCCTCCCAGTGGCAGAGCTTTGAGCAGGGAGCCTGATTGTTCACTGAGCCTGGGAGGAGGCACGGTCGCAGGTATGAATCTACATTGATTCATGGGCTGTGGCTAACAATTTGGCTGCATGAGTCAGGAACTTGGAAGGAACATAATTGGAAAATTGCTGAAGTGAGGTCTTGAGAAGAGGTACATGCTAAAACTTTCCAAATTGGAAGATTGGGTGAATGTATCTGTGTCCTATGTACACACTCATCAGAGAGTGACCTCAATAAAGGAGGACCTTAATGACCAGATGAGTAAAATGATCCATTTTGTGGATTTCAGTCAAACTCTTTCCCAAGACCTCCTTATCACTGCCCAGTGGGCTCATGAACAAAATGGCCATGGTGGGAGGGATGGAGGTTATGCGTGGGTTCAGCCAATTAGACTTTCACTCATCAAGGCTGATCTGGCCACAGTCACTGCTAAGTCCCAAGTACCAACTGCAGAGTCCAACACCGAACCCCCAGTATCGCACCATGTTTGTTCCCTTTTACTTATCCAGACCCTTATTTGGGATGTGGATTTGGCTCCCCATCCCACAGGGCTTTTGCCAAAACCACCATCTGTGGAGCTACAGAAAACTTCGATCACCATCAAAGCATCCACACAGCTTTGCTTCAAATCATTTATAGTAAGTAACTTGTGGCAATGGGCTCATGTTCAGTTAATTCACTAGCCTTACCGTGATCTCCATCACCCTGAAGCAGCTGGTCTGACAAAATGGCAGAATGGCCTTTTGAAGGCTTGGTTATGGCGTCAGTCTTGTGACAACATCTTGCAGGCCTGGGGCAACATCCTCCAAGAAGCACCTGATGCTCTAAAGTCAACAACCAATATACAATTTATTCACTTCACAGCCAAGATTCCCAGGTCCAGGTATCAAGAGGTGGAAATGGGTGTGGCTCCTCTCACTATTATCCTGTGTAATCCACTAGCAAAATATTTGCTTTCTGGCCCCATGACTTTAGGTTCTGTTGGTCTAGAGGTCTTAGTTCCCAAAGGAGGAATGCCAGGAGACACAACAGTCCCATTAAACTGGAGTTGAGATTGCTATCTGCCCACTTTGGGCTCTCCATGCCAATCAGTGGGTGTAGAAATGAGTCTCCGTACTGGCTAGAGTGATTAATCCTGAATAGCAAGGGTTGCTGCTATACAATGAGGATAAACAGGAAGATACACTGAATTCAAGAGATCCCCTGAGGTATTTCTTAATATTCCCATATTCTGTGATGAAATTCAATAAAAAAACACAACCACCCATTATAGGTAGAACAGCTGGTGTCCCAGACCCGTAAACAATAAAACTTTGAGTTACACCAAAGGCCAAGTTTATTGCTGAGGGCAAATGGATTATGAAATGGTTAGCGGAAGAAGAAAATTATAAATATCAACTACAATCACATATATGACCAGTTGAGGAAATGAGAGAGATAACAGATGAGTATTTTTTCTCGATTTTATGTGAAAATATTAATGTGCATGTTAATCAATTCCTTTTTCTCCCTCCCTCATTCCTCTATTATCTAACATAAGATGTGTTAACAGTAGCTAACTGATCATTCAGCATTTAAATGATGGGATACCTAATAAGGAGTTTGACTGAGCTAGAAAAGCTATGAACATCTCCCAAAGATGAATAAAGAGATTGTGTATCCATTTTGGGGAAGAAGGTTACTGTGCTTTCAGTTGCACCAGGGATTATGTGAGGTGGAAGCATGATTTTACTAGGATATTAACTTGGAAGTTAAATATGGTTAAAAGAAGTATGTAAATGTGCCAAGTTGTTATGGGTAATCCATGGTGGTTTTTACTAGGTCAACTTAACTAACCTGGAACTGCATCTCTCAGAATCCCTTTCCCTTTAAGGTTCTAAGTTTTGTTGGCAGCAGAGAAATTTGCTTGGGATTTGGAAGACAGAAGTGAGGCAGAAGCCACGTTTGCGTTCAGAAGTTCACAGTGGGATTAGGCATGGTTGTTCTCACACATGGCTCACCACGTTGGGTGGGGCAGCTCCTGGGCCCTCAGCAGCCCTGCTACAAGTCCTCCAGGCTCTCCAGACCCCAGGCTGGGTGCTGTGCAGCTCCAGGGTGAAGTGTGTCAGCTTCTTCTGCAAGCTTGGAGATGGCAAGAGATACACACGAGTTCCAGTTCATCACTGTGGGTTCTGGCTTATTCTTTCAGAAGTCATTGTTTTCCCCACTGCCCATTCATCTTTCTGTCCCAACTGCCTGCCCGACTGACTTCAGGATTAGCACCAGAGGCAGAGACCACAACCCTCTGTAGACTGTTTAACCAGCCCCCAAAATTGCATTAAGGTCAAATCCCTATAACAAATCCTGCATTCTTTAGCACTCTTATTTGCTCTGCTTCCTTGAATAAACCCTAACTGAGGCCATGTCATAGGTTGGGTTCCCTACAAGAAGAGCCTGGGGTGGGAATTGCCATGTAAGTGATTTATTGAGAGAGAGCTCTCAGGAGAAAACTGGGAGTGACTAAAACAGGATGGGGGTGAGGAGGAAGCTAAATGAAGATGTAGGCTCAGCTAAAGTCTAGCTTCAGCCTAACCCCATGGGAAGTTCTGGAGCATGAATGACACCACAGAGTTGTCCCACCTAGAGAAAAGAGGGTCAGCATGGTGTATTTTTATGCAATCAGTTATTTCCTAGGGGTACCCCTGGGAGAGGGTGTAATCTTCCAGGCATTTCTTGATGAAATGGCTCCTAGAGGCCAAGGGCAATTCTCAGGAGAAGAAGGCAGCTGTGAGCTATTAGCAGTCAACACACAGAGCAGCTGCAGATGGGTGTACTGGCCTGGAAAAGAGGGTCAGGGTAAGGCACCAACAGCCTCTACTCTACATGGGTTTTCATATTAGGAGATCTGGGTTTGAATCCAACTTCACTACGTAATGGCTATGTGACATTGCACAAGTTTCCCAAATTCCCTAAACCTCATTTTTCTCATCTGTAAAATGGGAGTAATAACAGGGCATGACAGATATACAGCAGCTTAGAAGAGCGCTGGGCACATCACAAACATTCAATGAATATTAGTATTATTGAAGAAGAAGGAGGAGGAGGAGGAGGAGGAGGGGGCGGGGGAGGGGGAAGGGAGGGGGAGGAGGAGGAGACAGAGAAGAATAGCTTAGAGTAGGAGTCAGAAGTCTGGGATCTGGTCCTGGATCTGTAATCTACTGCTCTCAGTTTCCTCAACTGTAAAATGGGAATAACTAGGTAATAATATCTGGTTTCCCTGCCATGGAGGAAACGTCAGGGTAGCAGAATAATTACCCCTCCAAGATGTCCATGTCCAAATGCCTGGAAAGTGTGACTATATTACCTTGTACGATAAAAGGGACTTTGCAGATCTTAAGATGGGACGATTACCCTGGGTTATCCAGGTAGACCCAACGTAATCACAAGGGAGGCAGAAGGATCAGAGTCAGTAGTAAATGTGATCATGAAAGCTAAAGGATAGAGTGATGAGAGGAATGGGTCGTAAGCCAAGGAAAGCAAGTGACCCCTAGCAGCTGAAGAAGGCAATGGAACGTATTCTCCCTCAGATCCTCCAGAAGGAGCCAGCCCTGCTGACACCTTGACTTTAGCCCGGCAAAGCTGATTTCAGACCTCTGATCTCCAGAACTTTGGGAGAATAAATATGTGTTGTTTTCAGTCGCTAAGTGTGTGCACCTTTATTACAGCAGCAATAGGAAACCAATGCAGGGACCGATGAGACAACATGTCTGAGTATCATAAAACATCCGGACCCATTCATCACTGTGGTCATGGCCCTGGGGTCTTAGAATTGGGACATGAGAATGAAGAAAACAGGCCAGCTAGATCTTAGGAGATTTTATTGGCATGTGCCAAATCATGGGAGTTAGGCAATGCCCAACCCAAGCCTGAATCCGAAAGAAAGACTGTCATAAAGATTGTAGGCCCCAAAATTATAGAAATTTTCCAAGTTCCCTCCCACCATTTCCATCTCTCTCTCAACACACCACTGATCCCACCCACACCCATATGACAGATTCAGGGAGCTGGAAGGAGAGGACACATCAACCTTTCTTCTGAGACATCTTCCCTCTCTGCCTAAAATTTCAAATAGTCCAAACCAGACTCCTCCATGCTCTGTATCAAACCGTGGAAGTCTTAGCTCTAGATTAAATATGCTAAAAGCCACAGAGGGGACAGGCCTTGCCAATCCAGATCCTTTCCTCTAGAAAGCTATGACCAAGCACTTTATTTGGAGGTATGTTTGATTAACAGAGGAAATGAAACTTCACTAGCTATATGACAGCTAGGACAAAGAAAGGCCACTATACTGGGCCAGATACCAGGTATCTGGTCCATCAAACTCTTCCTCCCCAAGATGCATAGCAAGGATTGGGGGAATTTGGAAAGTTCAAGTGTTCTCTGTTTGCTCAAGGGTCATTGTTAATTTGACTTTAATGTTAGACCTCTATATGATGAAGGACAATATAATTCAACAAGGATGCTACACTCACACTGGTCTGGTGCTTACTCTATATATTGGTCAGGTTTCCACTCTACTAAGGCTGTATAACAAACATCCCCAAATTCCCAGTGACTCACAATACCAAATGTCTATTTCATACTCACAGATCTGTAAGTCAGCTACAGTTCAGTTGATTTTGGCTGGGTTAAGTTAGGTGCAGCTGGGCTCCAAGCTTTAGTAGGCGTCGGGTCCGTCCCACACATCTTTATCCTACAACCTCAGGTCTCAGGTTCTCTCATGTAGAACAGAAGCTCAAGAATGCTGGCGGGAACTTGCCATGGCTCTAAAAATCTTACCTTGGAACTAGCACACGATTATTTCCACTTACATTCTATTGGCCAAAGTAAGTCACATGGCTAAGTCCAAAGTCAATGGGAAAGTATATTCCCTCTATAGGGAAGCCATGGGAAGGATGAGAAGAAAAGAACAGAAGAAAAACAGTGCAATATAACAGAGTCCAGATAGAGTCTCTGATATTTTCAGGTGTCACCCCTCTCCCTGCTCATCCTTCCAGACCAAAACTGTCCTAGAAACAAAAGCTTGCTAGTACCCTCCTCTCCCAGGTCTATGGGGTTCCAATTATATTTCTACAAGGAGGAGATTTCTGTATGAAGCATCATCTCTGGATAGAAGACAAACAAAAGAGATTCCTCAATGAAAGAGTTCCTAAATATTATCTCACCCTAACAATTCACTGCACAGATGGGGAAACTGAGATGCAGACATGTGCAAAGTCTTCTCAATGTCACAGAGACATTCAGCCCAGGGGCTCCAAAGTCAGCTTGCCCAGGTTCTAGTTCTGGTTCCATCAGTTATTAAGGTATAATCTTGGGTAAATTACCATAATCTCTCTGCATCTGTTTCCTCGTCTATAAATGGGGAAAATAATAGTTCCTACCTTACAGGGTTATTATGAAGTTTGAAAGCTGAAGCACTTAGAAAAGTAACTGATAGGTACTGAATAATTTATAGTCATTATCATTATAATAATTCCACATACAATTATTAGTCCAATAATTCCCCAATTACCACTCCATCTTAGGTACTTAGGAATTAGTTTCTGGTCCAAGGAGCTCCCATATCATGAAGGAGACAGAGAGAAATAAGCAAATTCACCATGTGAAATATTCTCCCGTAGAGGGAGTCACAAGGGGCAGAGGGTGAGTCTAATTTTGCCCTGAATGGGAAGAACAAGACTAGGAAGACTACCAAAAGGAGGAGTAATCTGAACCTAGTCCCAAATAGTGTGCAGAATGTTTTCCAGAGGGACAAGAGGATAAAAGAGATTCCGGCAGGGGAAGGAGTAGGTGCAAAGGCCCTGAGGTATGGAAAAGTAGCTCAAAGTGTGTTTGGAAAGTGTGAGCAATTCCAAATAACTGGGTGATCTGTTGAATAGTGTTAGGAGAGAAGGATGAGGGTCAGATGTTGGAGAGTTCAGAATGCCAGGTAAGGTGCTTGAATTCCTCCTATTGGCCTGTGATCTCAAACTTTTCCTCATAAGAAGCACTAAAGGCATATGGAAGGAAATATTGCCTGTAGGGGTCTAGACAATGGCATTTCTTTATATACCTTGAAGTTTCCAGTATTATCTTAATTCCTATAAATTTGTATCTTCTTAATGTTATACCTATGTTCATTTACTCGTTTAACAAATGTTTAAGTGCCTACTGGCACTTAGAATACCAGTAAATAAAACCAAGATTCTTGCCCTGTGGATCTTTTATTCTAGAGGGACAGGGGAAAATGTTGGTTTATTGAAAGGCAATAAATAATAATGATATATATAGATAGATAATAGAGAGATAGAGAGAGAGAGATAGATAACTGAGTGTATTAAAATGTAAGTGCTCTGGAAAATAGGAAATTAGAGAAGGATAAGGTAAGCTTTCATTAAATGAATTAATGAAGTAATCAGTGAATTAAGATGGATGGATGGATGGATGGAAGGAAGGAAGGAAGGATGGATGGATGGAAGGAATGAGAAGTCTGGATAGATGGTGGGGAACCACTGAAAGGTTTTAAGAATGGGAATGACAATACTCACATCTGCCAATCCCCTGCCTCCTACAAGGCTTCCACTCTCAAGGTAGCAGGTTGTGGTTCTATACATTCAGGGTCAGGAAAAGATGTGTTTTGCCAGAGCACGTTTCTTGGATACTACCTGGTCCCCAAGCAGGTCATCAGCTTGTTACCCACACTTCAAATGCAGCTGAATTTCCAAATGCACATTTGATATAAATACCTTCTGGGCACATAGCAGTTAATAACTAACTTGGTTAAACTGCAGCAGAGGGAGGGAGCTCCAAAACTGGAGGTGGAGATGGAAGACTAGGGAACGCGGCCCTTATTAATGACCGAACTGCAATCTCTGCAAAGAGGGGAATGATACTTCAGGAAATGAGTGTATGATAATCATTATTCTGTCAGCAGCACCCCGAATGCTTCTCCTAGACATGCAGCCTCCTCTAATCCAGACTTCTAGGGAGAGGAGGCAGGAGCCCAGGGTTCCTGGCTGCCCGTCAGGGTGAGTCATTCTGCCTTCCTGGGCTTCAGTTCCTCATCACTAAAATGGGAAGGCAATTTCTCAGCCCTTCTCATAGGATTGAGTAAATTAATGGGTGGAGAAATTTGGAATCTGTAAAAAAAAAAAAAAATCCCATTTTCCATTTTTTTTTTTTTAAATTTACGAATATTTCATTGTTGTAAAGTTAAAGCCATAAAAATAATCAAATGGCCTACTATCATACCGTTAGAAGAAAAAAAAAAAAGGTGTTCATGAGAGTTCCATATTAGAATACAAGTTTTCCTTAGGCACCTGTTTATGTATGCTATTCTGCTCTTTACAATAAATAATTAAATTTGAAAGACTTAATTCCTCACTTTTAAGACCTTATTAGTTTACAAATTACATATTGACCTATGCTAAATTTTATACCGACCCATGCTAATGAATTCAGTACAGAAAACAAAAAACACTGCACTCAAGCAAACTACATATATATATATATATATATATATATATATAAAACTTATATGAGAATTGCTACTCCAGCTTTCTTTTGGTTTCCATTTGCATGAAATACCTTTTTCCATCCCCTTACTTTCAGTCTGTATGTGTCTCTAGGTCTGAAGTGGGTCTCTTGTAGACAGCAAATATATGGGTCTTGTTTTTGTATCCATTCAGCCAATCTGTGTCTTTTGGTGGGAGCATTTAGTCCATTTACATTTAAGGTAATTATCGATATGTGTGTTCCCATTCCCATTTTCTTAATTGTTTTGGGTTTGTTATTGTAGGTCTTTTCCTCCTTTTGTGTTTCTTGCCTAGAGAAGTTCCTTTAGCAGTTGTTGTAGAGCTGGTTTGGTGGTGCTGAACTCTCTCAGCTTTTGCTTGTCTGTAAAGGTTTTAATTTCTCCATCAAATCTGAATGAGATCCTTGCTGGGTAGAGTAATCTTGGTTGCAGGTTTTTCTCCTTCAACACTTTCAATATGTCCTGCCACTCCCTTCTGGCTTGCAGAGTTTCTGCTGAAAGATCAGCTGTTAACCTTATGGGGATTCCCTTGTGTGTTATTTGTTGTTTTTCCCTTGCTGCTTTTAATATGCTTTCTTTGTATTTAATTTTTGACAGTTTGATTAATATGTGTCTTGGCGTATTTCTCCTTGGATTTATCCTGTATGGGACTCTCTGTGCTTCCTGGACTTGATTAACTATTTCCTTTCCCATATTAGGGAAGTTTTCAACTATAATCTCTTCAAATATTTTCTCAGTCCCTTTCTTTTTCTCTTCTTCTTCTGGAACCCCTATAATTCGAATGTTGGTGCGTTTAATGTTGTCCCAGAGGTCTCTGAGACTGTCCTCAGTTCTTTTCATTCTTTTTTCTTTATTCTGCTCTGCAGTAGTTATTTCCACTATTTTATCTTGCAGGTCACTTATCCGTTCTTCTGTCTCAGTTATTCTGCTATTGATCCCATCTAGAGTACTTTTAATTTCATTTATTGTGTTGTTCATTGTTGCTTGTTTCATCTTTAGTTCTTCTAGGTCCTTGTTAACTGATTCTTGCATTTTGTCCATTCTATTGTCCATTCTATCTCCAAGATTTCGGATCAACCTTACTATCATTATTCTGAATTCTTTTTCTGATAGACTGCCTATTTCCTCTTCATTTGTTAGGTCTGGTGGGTTTTTATCTTGCTCCTTCATCTGATGTGTGTTTTTCTGTCTTTTCATTTTGCTTATCTTACTGTGTTTGTGGTCTCCTTTTTTGCAGGCTGAAGGTTCGTAGTTCCTGTTGTTTTTTGTGTCTGTCCCCAGTGGCTAAGGTTGGTTCAGTGGGTTGTGTCGGCTTCCTGGTGGAGGGTACTAGTGCCTGTGTTCTGGTGGATGAGGCTGGATCTTGTCTTTCTGGTGGGCAGGTCCACGTCTGGTGGTGTGTTTTGGGGTGTCTGTAGACTTATTATGATTTTGGGCAGCCTCTCTGCTAATGGGTGGGGTTGTGTTCCTGTCTTGCTAGTTGTTTGGCATAGGATGTCCAGCACTGTAGCTTGCTGGTCGTTGAGTGAAGCTGGGTGCTGGCGTTGAGATGGAGATCTCTCAGAGATTTTTGCTGTTTGATATTATGTGCAGCTGGGAGGCCTCTTGTGGACGAGTGTCCTGAAGTTGGCTCTCCCACCTCAGAGGCCCAGCACTGACTCCTGGCTGCAGCACCAAGAGCCTTTCATCCACAGGGCTCCTTAATTTGGGATGATTCGTTGACTATTCAGGTATTCCACAGATGCAGGGTATATCAAGTTGATTGTGGAGCTTTAATCCGCTGCTTCTGAGGCTGCTGGGAGAGATTTCCCTTTCTCTTCTTTGTTCTCACAGCTCCCAGGGGCTCAGCTTTGGATTTGGCCCCGCCTGTGCGTGTAGACCGCCGGAGGGCGTCTGTTCTTTGCTCAGACAGGACGGGGTTAAAGGAGCCGCTGCTTCGGAGGCTCTGGCTCACTCAGGCCGGGGGGTAGGGAGGGTCACGGAGTGTGGGGCGGGCCTGCAGCGGCAGAGGCCGGCGTGACGTTGCAGCCTGAGGCGCGCCGTGCGTTCTCCCGGGGGAGTTGTCCCTGGATCCCGGGACCCTGGCAGTGGCGGGCTGCACAGGCTCCCCGGAAGGGCGTGTGGCTAGTGACCTGTGTTCGCACACAGGCCTCCTGGTGGCGGCAGCAGCGGCCTTAGCGTCTCATGTCTGTCTCTGGGCTCCGCACTTTTAGCCGCGGCTCGCGCCCGTCCCTGGAGCTCTCTCAAGCAGCGTTCTTAATCCCCTCTCCTCGCGCACCAGGAAACAAAGAGGGACGTAAAAGTCTCTTGCCTCTTCGGCAGGTCCAGACTTTTCCCCGGACTCTCTCCTGGCTAGCCGCGGTGCACTAACGCCCTGCAGGCTGTGTTCACGCCGCCAACCTCAGTCCTCTCCCGGCGCTCCGACAAAAGCCGGAGCCTCAGCTCCCAGTCCCGCCCGCCCCGGCGGGCGAGCAGACAAGCCTCTCGGCTGGTGAGTTCCGGTCGGCCCGATCCTCTGCGCTGGAATCTGTCCGCTTTGCCCTCCGCACCCCTGTTGCTGTGCTCTCCTCCGCGGCTCCCAAGCTCCCCCACTCCGCCTCCCGAAGTCTCTACCCGCGAAGGGGCTTCCTAGTGTGTGGACACTTTTCCTCCTTCACAGCTCTCTCCCGCTGGTGCAGGACCCGTCCCTATCCTTTTGTCTCTGTTTAGTTTTTTCTTTTGCCCTAACCAGGTACGTGGGGGGTTCCTTGCCTTTTGGGAGGTCTGAGGTCTTCTGCCAGCGTTCAGTAGGTGCTCCGTAGGAGTTGTTCCACGCGTAGATGTATTTCTGGTGTATCTGTGGGGAGGAAGGTGATCTTCGCGTCTTACTCTTCCGCCATCTTCCCGGAAGTGTCTTTTGTCATTTTCCATTTTATAAAGCCTGGGCAGTGCGGTGGTTAAGGATGGGATCACACACAGCTGGCTTCAAATTCTGCTTCTGCTTCTTTCAAACTATGACGATTGGGACAAATTGTTTTATCTCTCTGAAGACTCGATTTTCTCATCTGTAAAATGGGTTGTCACCCCTCCCTCATAGGATTATTGGGAGCATTAAAAGAGATACTGAGCTCTGGTGCCCAGGACATAATAAGTGCTTTATGAGCGTAGCTCTAATGACTGTTGTTGCCATTGCTCTGTGGCCCAGCCTCCTGTCCGTGACCCTGTGATTTAGAACAAGGCTGTCCCAGCCTGGCTCGTGCCCCACCATCAGATACTGAGTGGTGGGTGCAGGTGTGAGAAGGGGCCTGTGTACAAAAGCCTGGAGCAGACACTGCAGCCCCTGCTTCCTCAGGGGCTCTCTTCCACACTACTTCTGGGGGAGACAAGAGTAGACCAAGGGCAGGAGAGAGAGGGACATGGCTTTGATCCCTTCATGGGGGTGTAGCCACTTCCCCTCAAAGCCAGAGGAGATGCTGATGGGGTCCCCAGGAAAGGCTCATCAGCTCAGGCCTCCCTTGACACCTGACCAAGTGCCCCAGGCTCAGCGATGATATTTCCTGAGTCCAGACCCTCTGCTCCCTGCGTCCGTCACATCCCATGAGGTTCAAACACAGGCTGCCACGGCCCCCAGCACTGCAGGCCCCAACTATGGGCTCCACGCCTGGAGCCCAGAGGCCCATGACATTTCACAGCCAGTAAAACGGCTGGTTTGCGGAGCGGGGGTTGGCGCCACGGCCCGCCCCTGGGCTGTTTTCTCCCTCGGCCGCTGTTTTAGAAACTGCCCAGGTCAGGGAAGCCTCTTTCTCTGGGCAGGAGGGCCTTGTTCCGTTTTGTTGTTACTGCTGTTCTTTTTAAATGGAGTGAGATGCAAGTTTCAGGACACCGAGAGACCCAGAGACCAGAAAAGTTTTATTCTCCTTTTATTCTCTCTATCAAACGGAAGAATTACTACCTGACTTACTGGACTCCTGCCCCCTGACTGATGTTACGAATACTGTGAAGGATAATAATAACGGCTTACATTTACTTTCAGTCTGCTAGGTGCTAGGCACCAAGTGCTTTACCTGCACCAACTCGATAAGAGTCTGGTAGGTTCTGGGCCCCTGAGCCAGCGGGACTCCCATCTGTCAAGTGCACATTCCAAGTGCAGGGAGCTGGTCTGATCTCGTATATTGCTCCCCTCAGGGGAGAAATGGTGGGACCAGAATGACATGAAATCCCAGCTCCTTTAACTCATTGGAAACTCCAGCGGCAAGTTTCACCGCATTCTCTCATGGATCCTTTTTTTTTTTTTAACATCTTTATTGGGGTATAATTGCTTTACAATGGTGTGTTAGTTTCTGCTTTATAACAAAGTGAATCAGTTATACATATACATATGTTCCCATATCTCTTCCCTCTTGCGTCTCCCTCCCTCCCACCCTCCCTATCCCACCCCTCGAGGTGGTCACAAAGCACAGAGCCGATATCCCTGTGCCATGCGGCTGCTTCCCACTAGCTATCTACCTTACGTTTGTTAGTGTATATATGTCCATGCCTCTCTCTCGCCCTGTCACAGCTCACCCTTCCCCCTCCCCATATCCTCAAGTCCGTTCTCCAGTAGGTCTGTGTCTTTATTCCTGTCTTACTCCTTAAAACCCCCAAGGTGATCTCTGAACCAGAAGAAACTTTTAGCAGGGAAGTTGTAAGCCTTTTGGGGTCTCATCTCCTGTTGCAGAGACATCAGCCATCTTCCTGGAAAGAGACACCTGTTACTTGCAAGCAACTTGGTTGAAAACAGAGTCAGTGGTCGAAGCTATTCACCTCTCTGCTCTCCAAGAGAAGGAAAAACACTGCATGTTGGTACGGGGTCGGTCTCAGGTCCGTACAGTGGTTTCTGAGACCTCCTGTGGGAGGTGCCCACCCCTTGGATCGCTCTCAGCTGAGGAATCTCGGAGTTGGGCGGGGAGGCCAGCTGGAGGGGTGGAGGGGTTGGGGAGGGGGCATCCCAAAGAAGCAGGGTCATGACATCACGTGAGGTCTTCCCTGCTCTGCAGGCTGCGACACCAAGCTGGGTAGTAAGAGGCCACGCTCTCTGTGTGACCTTAGGCTAGTCTGAGCCTCCTCCAAGCCTCGGTTTCCCTCTTTGAAAAATGGCAATAATGTTTGATTGACCTGGTCCTGCCCAGTTCACGGGGCTGTTGAGAGGATCACAAGAGATGATGGCTGTGAAAGTGCCTGGAAGACCTCAACATGTCGTTCACATATAGACGATGACGACAGTGGTGGGGTGGGGGGTGGACAGTGGCCTCGCACTCTGAACCCTTCACAAGAGGCTGGCAGTGTTGGTTGGATCAGCACGCCGTATGACCCTGTGTGACTCACCGAAACTCTCTAGGCTTTGATGTTCCGTCCTGTCAAATGCGAATAGTGAAGGCCACACTGAGATAGAAGGACTCTGAACACCTGTTTGACGGGGTTTTGCTTTAGTCAATATTTATTTGGCAAGAAGAGCTCTTCTGGGGCTTCCCTGGTGGCGCAGTGGTTGAGAGTCCGCCTGCCGATGCAGGGGACACGGGTTCGTGCCCCGGTCCAGGAAGATCCCACGTGCCGCAGAGCGGCTGTGCCCGTGAGCCATGGCCGCTGAGCCTGTGCGTCCCGAGCCTGTGCTCCGCAGCGGGAGAGGCCACAACAGTGAGAGGCCCGCATACCGCAAAAAAATAAAATAAAAAAGAAGAGCTCTTCTGACAATTACCAGAGGGAGAGCTCCACCCAGGAGAAGAAACTCCAGGTCATCTGAAATACGTGAATCCAAATCCTCACTGTGCTAACCCTAATAACAACAACAAAATCAAAGCCCTGACTTTTTGCTTGTTTGTTTGTTTATGTGGTACGCGGGCCTCTCACTGCTGTGGCCTCTCCCGTTGCGGAGCACAGGCTCCGGACGCGCAGGCTCAGCGGCCATGGCTCACGGGCCCAGCCGCTCCGCGGCATGTGGGATCTTCCCGGACCGGGGCACGAACCCACGTCCCCTGCATCGGCAGGCGGGCTCTCAACCACTGCGCCACCAGGGAAGCCCAAAGCCCTGACTTGAAGAGAGCAAGGGAATACCTATCGATTGATTTGTTGGCACCTACTAAGTACCCAGCACATAAAAAGATGAAGATTATAACAATAAGAGCCAATAAGTGTAAATTACTTATGTGCCAAGCATGGGACCAAGTGCTTTCCATGCATTATCTCATTTAATCCTTGCAGCAAAATAAGGGGATTCAATTAGTATTTTTCCTATTATTTCCATTCTATAGATAAATTGATGCTTAATAATATAGAGTCGGCCAAAGCCACAGCTAGGAAGTATCCGCACCTGGATTTGAACCCCCTCTGAGATACCAGGCTCTCAACTGTCCTCAGAGTTAATCCTCACAGCAATCTTTTGGGATTGGAATGACTACTACCCACTATCTAGATAAGGAAACTGAGGCTCAGAGAGGTAAAGACACTTGCCCAAGGTTTCATGTTGGTAAATGGTGAACCGAAGCCAAGTCTGTCTTTGGGAATAAACCTTCAGACTATAACAAGTAGAATGACAGGCATAGGATTTCTCAACAAGATGGGATGGACACAGGGGGAGTGGCGCAGCGCCACCACTCAGGGTTCCTGGATGGGAGAGCAGAGGCAGAGGCTGTGGAGCTGTACACCCAGACTGGCCGTGGCCCAGAGAAGCCACTGGCTGTCCTCTACCAACCTAGGCAGGCTGGGTGGCAGGGGAAGCAATTAGGACTGGGGGAGGGGGAGCAGTGCAAGCCCCCAGCCCATCGAATGTCAGGCAAAGAGCAGCCTGGACAGCTCAGCTTTGTCATTTTACAGCTAGAGAGACAGAGCATCCCAGGGCCAGGGCAGGAGGTAGGGGTTTCCACCCTGCCAGGAGATAGACGGGCACAGAGTGAAAGACCCGAGTGACCACTCTGGGCATCCCATGCCCCAGGAAGGACCTGCCAAAGCCATCCTGCCTTCATTCACTCATCCATTCATTCAGCAAATATTTATTGACCACCTGCTGTATGCCAGGATTGATGCTGGGCACTGGAGATGCAGCAGTGAACAAGACCAAGGCCCTCCCCAGAGTGTGGTGGGGAGAGAGACAACACACAAGATAAATCAACTTTGCAGGGAGGTAGGTAGTGATACATGCTGTGGAGGACGTCAGTGGGTCAGGGGCTTGAGGGCTTATGTGCTGGTTAGGTGTCTCCTCTCCCTACTACAATGTAAGCTTCCTGGGGGCCGGGATCTCACAGGCCTCGTTGGGTCAAGCCAAGGTACAGACATCCGAGGTAGGAACAGAGGGCAGTGCCCGCAGAGGGCAGGAAGAAGGGAACTTCCTTAGCAGCAGGTCTTGGGGGTGACCGTGAAGTGGAGAATCCTCCCCACCACCAGGAGCATGTATGTCAGGGGCGGGCCCAGGAGAGGAGGGAAGGGGAGGGTCTCAGTGAGCCCAGAGGGAGAGCGCCAGGAAGAACATTTCAGTATGGCCTGCTCACGAGGGGCAACCTGCTCTTCAGCATTTTTAAGACCAAAAAGACCTTTTCCCCACATTGGGGTCAATTTTGAAGCTGGGCTTCAGAACCGTGCGCCCCAACTATTCCGTCTTTGGACAGCTCAGCCAAGTTCATTGATCATTAGTTTAGTGATGATTCGTGGTTTGGGGAAGGGGCATGAGACCTAAGACTAAAGAAAATTCTATCCATGCATAGTATGACCAGTCCCCATCTCTAGCAAAACCTACATTTTTTGAAATTATTCTTTTAAATGACAGCTCGTCTCCAAGGTGTGAACCAGTGAGATTGATCTTAGGGTCAACAGTCCAGTGGTCCAGTCCAAGTAGTGCTACCCCATCACCACCCATGTTGCCCCTTCAAGGTAGTCATCACGGAAAGCTCAGGCCTGCCAGGGCTCCAAACACGGATCTGCTCTGAGAATGGCCTTCTGAGCTATTTCTGAGACCCACAAACAAATCCATCGCATGATCTCCTAGTCTGACCTAACGTTTGCAAAGCTGGTCTCAAGGTCACAAGATATGTTGTTGGGATAATAGGACCGGAGGAAATGGGATCTTTTTGCGGCAAGAAGGATTCAGGTTAGATCCCAGAGTACATTTCCCAATCAAAACGGCTGGGCCAGGGCCAACTCCTGAGCGAGGCTGTGCTATCACGTTCTCAGAAACTCCTGTCTTCTTTCTCAGCTCCTCTGGCGCTTGTATCTGTACCTCACCACTCTGCTCTAGATTTATGGCTCCCTGGGAAGGATTCATCATATCCCAGAGCCCAAAGCCGCCATTTGGTTTAATGCGTGTCCAGTTTGCACCTCTGCTCTGCAAGCAGGCACCTCCAGGTCTGTCTTCCATCTCCACTCCCAGCACCTGGCATGATGCCGCAAGCAGCAACTGCTCAAAAAGCGCTCTGCTTTGCTGGAGATGCCCAGGGTTGCAGTACCCATCAGTCTGTAGAGGGTGGCCGTGGATGGAGGGGAGAGCCATGCACCGAGAACTTCGTGTTGCAATCCCACTTAATCCTCCTGACAGCCCTGTGTGTGAGCCTTAATTAGCTCTGTCTTAAAAGAGATGAAACTGAGGCACCAAAGAACTCCCCCAACCCCTTCACTATCTTAGACGTGGAAACAGTTGGCCACGATGGTGGACTCTCCTTTCTGGAGTCGCTTTTGATGGAAACTCCAGACTCATCTTCTAAGAACAGGCTTCAGGCTTCAGTCTCATCTGAAGGCAGGGGCTGGATCAGATCAAAAATAGGAAGAAGAAGAGTTGTCACCTATCAAGTGCTGGTCACGTGCTAAGCACTGCTCTGAATTCTTCAGACGTGCTAATTCATTCGACCCCTCAAGGAAGGGAGATATCACCCCCATTTTAGAGTCAAGGAAACTGAGGCACAGAGAGTTAACCACTTGCTCAAGTTGGGCCAGGTGGGAAACAGTAGAGCCAGAGGGAGGAGGGTATGCAAGCAGCCTTACGCCAGACCACATGCTCTTCACCCCTGTACCATTCTGCCTGCCTCCAGCTCGCTGCGGGACACGATTTATGCAGAGAGGCAGCTATAGCTTTCCTTTTTGCAGAGACCAGAGAAGTCAAGTAACCAGCCTGATGTCACACAGCTCAGGGCCCTAGTCCCACCTACCTTAGGAGTAAGAGGGACCTAGGTAGGATGCATCCATGGCAGGCACTGTGCTTGGCACTTTCCTTACACAGATCTCATCTGACAACAGCCTATGAGGTAGGCCGTGTGATCCCTGTGATATGGAGGAGAAAACTGAGAGGTTAAGATACCTGCTTTCAACAGATCAATGTCCTGGCTGTCCACCCCTGAACAGACACGCTCCCCAGCGCTGCGGCTGGCCCCAACCCTTGCTAACAGGAGGGTCTCCCTGTCCCAGGGAGGAATAAATGGACCGACCATCTGCCCCTTCTTCCCGCCTTTTATCTTGGCTTCTTAGTGCTAACTTATGGACGGCAGGCAGAGTCTGAAATGATGAAGGTGAGGAATTAAGAGAGGGCGGGAGGAAGGAAGAGAGGGGGCAGGGCTGTAAACTAATTGTTCTAAGAGGAGGTTGCTTTCCATTTCTTTGCTGAAGGGAAGGCTGTGTTTAATTAACTCTGCTTCTGTGCTGGGGACAGGGCCTGATTGAAAATGAGCTACGGGGCCTCTGTTACAAGGCAGAGGGCCCAGCGGCCTCACGACCGCACCGGCCCCGTCGACATCTGGGCACAAACTCTGAGGCAGAGTGGCCCAGGGGCTCTGCGGTGTCTGTGTCCAGTACCCCTCCCCATGGACCCTTCCCACCATTTGCACCAGCCTACAGGTTTCCAGGCCTTTGCATGAGCATCCCTCCCCCTTTATCTCTGCCTCTGTCCTTTCCTGTCTTCTCTGGCTGGCACGACACATTCGCTCCCCTGTTTTCGGATGGCGTTGTTTGGTGGCAAGAAACTGAAGCTTGCCCTAGCTTCACTTAAGTGAAGAAGGCTTAATTATCAGGCCACGAGGGTGCCCCCATGAACCCCAGAAGCCCGAAGAAGCAGCTGGGCCTCTAGAACTCAGAAACGGGAAGGGATCGGATCTGAACCGCTCTGTCCTGCCCACCACAGCTTCTTAGCCCTGCCTCTTTCTGGATCTGCTCCACTCCCCCACTTCCCTCTGCACTAGGTCCGCCCTTCCAGTCTTCAGAAGCTATGACTCCCACTCTCCGGATGCAGGTTTAAATACTTGAGGGCGAGAGTTCTGATTGGCCCAGCTCATTGCTCAGGTGCTCATCCTGGTCCAATCAGCCGGGGCTAGGAGACTCGTCACATGACTGCCCCTTCAGGGTCAAGCAGGGCTGCTCTCTAGGTGACAGGAGGAGCACAGAAGACGGGGATGAGGGTCTCAGGATTCAAGGCCACCTCAAAGCTGTCCCTTTCAGAAGCACCCCCCTACTTGACTCCCTCTATGGAGTTAGTAACCCTTCCTCTGTGCTTCCACTGCCCTTTTCGCACACCAGCTGCGTGACCTTGGGCAAGTTACTAATTTTCTCTGTGCCTCAGTTTCCTCATCTGTAAAATGCAGGTAATAACAGAACTCACCTCATGCAGTTGTTCTGAGAATTTATTAAGGCAAAAGGGACAAAGCACTTAACATAGGCCCCCGGGCACATAATTACTGCTCAGGTATACGAACTCTAATTTTGTTGTGACCATTGTTTCATCTTTTGGAGCATTTTTTGCATCACTTGGAATAATCTTCTTATGTGTCTGTCTCACCCGCTATCCTGGGCGTTACTGTCTGGAGACACCTGTCACCTTACAAGTCTAGCTATTTGCCTCCAAACCGGGCACAGCACCTGGCATAAGGTAACTGCTCAGTAAATACCCGATGGCCAAATGATACCGACAGTCACTTCCACTTACTGGTCATATGCTGTGTGCCAAGGCAGGAGGACACACAATGCAGTGCCTCTTGGAACCTGGGCCCTTGATGCACGTTTGCTGAATAAATCCAGTAGCAGGTGCTCCATAAACCCTCAGATTTAATCCCCACCACAGCCTTGGGAAGTAACTTTCTGTCTTCATTTTACAGAAGGGGGATTCACCATACTTGGTGAGTCTCAAGGGGCCCAGAGTCACCGGCCATCAAGGGGAGGGGAAGGTGAGGAAGGCACGGCTGACAGCACTGCCCACTGACTTCCTGCCGTGCAAACAGGTTCAAGGACCCGGGGGCACCAGATTGCCCGGCAGGAGGCAGGTGGGCAGAACTCCATCCAGCCAAGGCGATCCAGGGAGAGGTGGTGGGTAGGGGCACTCAGTCTAGATAGATGTCAAAATCACTCCGCTCTCCAGGGATAAAAAACAGAAGCGAGTCAGGTGCCAGCTCCACGTGCTGATGTGCCTCTGCGTGTAAACATGTACAAGAGTGTATTGGTGTGTGTTCTGTCTGTGGGCTGCTGATGGGGCCAGTAGATGTGATATGTTTTCCTTTTTTGTCAAATTATTCAAGGCCTTCAAGTATAGAAACCTCTTTATCCCTTAGCCCCAAACTGTGACTCAGGGCTCAAATCCCAGCACAGTCACGACCTTGCTGTGTGACCCTGGGCAGGTTTCTCCCCCTCTCTGAGTCTCCATACAGTAGTGGAGTTGAATGAAATTATTTGTACAAACCCTTCCAGCTCAGAATGGTGGAGAGACCCAGGGGGTCGGGGTCAGGTGCGTCCCTTCATCCCTCCATGCAGAAAAGCCCTGCCCTGAACCTCGGAGGGGAGAAGAGTTGTGGGCTGGAGACTGCGGTATTTTCAGTCCCTGATTAGGAGCCTCTTGCTGGTCTCTAGGCCCTCTGACCCTACATTCGCTCATCTGAAGGGTGCACCAACCGCTTAATCAGATGGCTCTCAGCACAACTGATTAATAGAGGCTCCTGCTTTCAAAAGAAAAAAAAAAAAAAGAAAGAAAGAAAAAGAAAGAGAGAGAGAGAAAAAGAAAGAAAATGCTTCTGTAAATCAGCTTTTTATTTAACTTCCCCTGGCATTAATGATTCTGAGGCTTGGGAGACGGGGAGAGATGGAAAATTAATTTGAGTCTCGCCAGAAAAGCCAGTCAGGGAAATAATGAATTTCCCAGTCTTATGGAGAACAGAAAAGGGGGAGATGCCAGGGGTGAGAGAATCCCCCCAGCCTCCACATCCTGGGCTCAAGCTGGGCTGTGTCAAGTGATGGGCAGTCTGCCGGCCCTCTCAGAGCCAGAGAGTCAGGCAGGGATTCGGTTCCTTTCAAGATGCAAAACCCCATCAAAGAAAAAATCCCCCCAATCTTCTTAATGGAGGGAAGCAGAGGTATAGCAAGGGTGCGCCAAGAAATTGCAGATAACAATTATGTTCTTGTGCTTATGTGCTCAGAACCTCGGCCCCCCGCACATGCACATACACACATGAGAGAGATCCTTCTCTTAAGGACAGAGAAGATGGACATAAGAGATGTACAGTTTCAGAGTGGAAGAGCTGGTAAGGCCTCGAAATACATATAGTTTGAGTTCCTTTTCTATAAACATGGAAACTGAGACCCAGAGGGAGGTAGTGATGTGTCCAAGACTATTCATGTTGAGTATGAAACACAGCTGGAGCTCAAACCTACATCTCTCAGCTCCTGGTCTCCCTATCTCTCCATTAGAGGATGTGCATAAAATAACTCTGCTATGGGCTGAATGTTTATGTCCCCCCCAAATTCATATGTTGCAGCCCTAAGCTCTAATACAACAGTATTTGGAGATGGGGCCTTTGGGTTTGGATGATGTCATAGGGGTGGAGTCCCCCATAATCCAATTGGTGCCCTTATAAGGAGATGAAGGGAGCAGAGCTGTCTCTGCTCTCCACCATGTGAGGACACAGCAAGAAGACAGCCATCTGCAAACCAGGAAGAGGGCTCTCACCAGAACCCAACCATTCTGGCCCCCTGATCTAGGACTTCCCAGCCTCCAGAAGTGTGAGAAATACATTTCTGTTGTTTAAGCCACCCAGTCTATGGTTTTCTGTTACAGCAGCCTGAACTAAGACAAACTCTCTCAGTTATAAATGACATAAGCTGTGGGGGTGATTTCAGCGTAACTCCCATGGCTGATTCTCATTGGACCATCTTGGATCATATGTCAGTCTGGAACCAATCACGTAACCAGGAGAATGGACTATACTGATTGGCCAGATGTAGGTCAAGTGACCCATCCCTCCTTGACAACCATGTCTGCTTCAGCACCCTTGCCCAAACCACGGGCCGTAGCCAAATGGTGGGCTATGCCCTGTAGTCGCCCACGTCTGGGTCCTTGTCCACACTGTCCTCTCCTCCTGGGTGTCTTGAGATACCATGAGGCCCAGTTCAGATACCATCTCATAGAGGAAGCTTTCTGTGATCCTCCTGGTCCCAAGTGTCATCTATTCTCTCTCTCCTCTGAATTTCTGTTGCCTTTCATTTGTCCCTCTATGATGACACCACCAGCTTCAGCATGTTATAGTTAGCTGGGCTTGTCTTGTCTCACTCACAGACTCCTTGAGGGCAGGGACTTTGTCTTATCGAATGAATGAATGAGAGTTCATGCAGGTAATTTAGAAATCAGAAATGACAGCCTCCATGCAGATATCCACATTCCTCTTTAATAATACAGTTCCCTGTTGGATGACTGGCCATGTCAGGATGTTCTTCTTGGTATCTGACTTAAATACCTCCTGCTTTTGGGGGAGTGGGGGACTTCTTTATAGAGACAGTCACCACCTTCCTATGAAAGGTCTTCCTTTTGAGCTTTGCTCTGACTTCTTCCCTCCCCAAGCCAAATCCCTTACTTCAGGACTCAGCATGCACCAGCTGTGGAACGTGGGAGGTGGGGTCCAGCGCGGCAGCAGCCTTACTGGGCTGGCGTGTTCCCAGAGAGGCCCAGAGGCTAGTGCCCAGGAAATACCACTGCCTCTCCCCTGGCTCCTCCTGGCAAGCCCAGTTCTGCACCCCTCCCTTCCCTTTCAGCAGCCTGTCAGTGGCTGAAGGACGGGAAACTCACATCTTCTTCCCCCACCCAGCATCACCACCAAGTCCCCCACCCTGCACTCTCCTGGCTCCAGGAAGCTGTGAAGCTATTCCTGATGAGATGGCACTCAGCCTGGCTCTCACCACTCGAGGGAAAGCAGCTCCTTGCATGCCGTGCCAGGATGCTGATGAAGGAAAAGAACCATCACCCCACAAGGAGCAGCAGGGAGGGTCAGTCTCCCAAGCCTGGAGCTCTGTTTACTCTTACCCAGACTCCAGTGCTGAATTGCCCCTCATTGTTCCAGCTTCCCCCATGATCAGGAACAACCAATACCTCTGTCTCCCTGAGTTCTTCCCAAAAAGCCACAGAACACGGAAGACGAAGTTCTTAAGGGTCATCTTGTATATATGTCTCACAAGACAGAATACCAAGGCTGGGGTAGAACACGGATGAGGGGTAGAATCTCAAGAGGTAGATTTGTTCTCAAACTGAACACAGGGGACTATGTCAGGACCATCCAAAGACGACCCAGAGACCTACCAGTGCAAGCATCCCAGGACCCCACTCTGTAAAAACTGTTGGCTCCCCAATAATATTGTGTACCCCCAATAATATTGTGAGTCTCAAAATGGCATGAACATGTTTGTCTCTCTCAGCAACATAATCCTAATGGTTGGCATTGTGCCTGGCACATAATAAGTGCTCAATTAGTGTTTGCTGAATGAACTATTGCAGAATAAACTTCATTTATTAAGCTATAACCAATATGTTTTTTTAAAACACATCTTTATTAGAGTATAACTGCTTTACAATTGGGGGGTTAGTTTCTGCTTTATAACAACGTGAATCAGCTATACATATACATATATCCCCACATCTCCTCCCTCTTGCATCTCCCTCTCACCCTCCCTATCCCACCCCTCTAGGTGGTCACAAAGCACGCAGCTGATCTCCCTGTGCTCTGTGGCTGCTTCCCGCTAGCTATCTATTTTACATTTGGTAGTGTATATATGTCCATACCACTCTCTCACTTCATCACAGCTTACCCTTCCCACTCCCCATGTCCTTGAGTCCATTCTCTATGTCTGCGTCTTTATTCCTGTCCTGCCCCTAGGTCCTTAGAACCATTTTTTTTAGATTCCATATATATGTGTTAGCATACAGTATTTGTTTTTCTCTTTCTGACTTACTTCACTCTGTATGACAGATTCTAGGTCCATCCACCTCACTACAAATGACTCAATTTCGTTTCTTTTTATGGCTGAGAAATATTCCATTGTATATATGTGCCACACCTTCTTTATCGATTCAACTGTTGATGGACACTTATGTTGCTTCCATCTGCTGGCTACTGTAAATAGAGCTGCAATGAACATTGTGGTACATGACTCTTTTTGAATTATGGTTTTCTCAGGGTATATGCCCAGTAGTGGGATTGCTGGGTCATATGGTAGTTCTATTTTTAGTTTTTTAAGGAACCTCCATACTCTTCTCCACAGTGGCTGTATCAATTTACATTCTCACCAATGGTGTAATGTTCTCCACACCCTCTCCAGCGTTTATCGTTTGTAGATTTTTTTTTTTTTTTTTTTTTTTTTTGTGGTACGGGGCCTCTTACCGTTGCGGCCTCTCCCATTGCAGAGCACAGGCTCCGGACACGCAGGCTCAGCGACCACGGCCCACGGGCCCAGCCGCTCCGGGGCACGTGGGATCCTCCCGGACCGAGGCACGAACCCGCGTCTCCCGCATCGGCAGGCGGACTCTCAACGACTGCACTACCAGGGAAGCCCTGTTTGTAGATTTTTTGATGATGGTCATTCTGACTGGTGTGAGGTGATACCTCATTGTAGCTTTTTGTTTGTTTGTTTGTTTTTTGCGGTACGTGGGCCTCTCACTGCTGTGGCCTCTCCCGTTGCGGAGCACAGGCTCTGGATGCGCAGGCTCAGCGGCCGCTCCATGGCATGTGGGATCTTCCCGGACTGGGGCACGAACCCGTGTCCCCTGCATCGGCAGGCGGACTCTCAACCACTGCGCCACCAGGGAAGCCCCCTCATTGTAGTTTTGATTTGCATTTCTCTAATGATCAGTGATGTTGAGCATCCTTTCATGTGTTTGTTGGCAATCTGTATATATTCTTTGGAGAAACATCTATTTAGGTTTTCTGCCCATTTCTGGATTGGGTTATTTGTTTTTTTGATATTGAGCTGTGTGGGTTCATCTCTGGGCTTTCTATCCTGTTCCATTGATCTATATTTCTGTTTTTGTGCCAGTACCATACTGTCTTGATTACTGTAGCTTTGTAGTATAGTCTGAAGACTGGGAGCCTGATTCCTCCAGCTCCGTTTTTCTTGTTCAAGATTGCTTTGGCTATTCGGGGTCTTTTGTGTTTCCATACAAATTGTGAAAATTTTTGTTACAGTTCTGTGAAAAATGTCACTGGTAGTTTGATAGGGATTGCAATGAATCTGTATATTGCTTTCGGGAGTATAGTCATTTTCACATTGTTGATTCTTCCAATCCAAGAACATGGTATATCTCTCCATCTGTTTGTATCATCTTTAATTTCTTTCATCAATGTCTTATAGTTTTCTGCATACAGGTCTTTTGTCTCCTTATGTAGGTTTATTCCTAGGTATTTTATTGTTTTTGTTGCAATGGTAAATAGGAGTGTTTCCTTAATTTCTCTTTCAGATTTTTCATCATTAGTGTATAGAAATACCAGAGATTTCTGTGCATTAATTTTGTATCCTGCTACTTTACCAAATTCATTGATTAGCTCTAGTAGTTTTCTGGTAGCATCCTTAGGATTCTCTATGTATAGTATCATGTCATCTGCAAACAGTGACAGCTTTACTTCTTCTTTACCAATTTGGATTCCTTTTATTTTTTTCTTCTCTGATTGCTGTGGCTAAAACTTCCAAAACTATGTTGAATAATAGTGGTGAGAGTGGGCACCCTTGTGTTGTTCCTGCTTTTAGAGGAAATGGTTTCAGTTTTTCACCATTGAGAACGATGTTGGCTGTGGGTTTGTCATATATGGCTTTTATTATGTTAAGGTAACTTCCCTCTATGCCGACTTTCTGGAGAGTTTTTATCATAAATGGGTATTGAATTTTGTCGAAAGCTTTTTCTGCATCTATTGAGATGATCATATGTTTTTTCTCCTTCAGTTTGTTAATATGGTTTATCACATTGATTGATTTGTGTATATTGAAGAATCCTTGCATTCCTGGAATAAACCCCACTTGATCATGGTGTATGATCCTTTTAATGTGCTGTTGGATTCTGTTTGCTAGTATTTTGTTGAGGATTTTTGCATCTATGTTCATCAGTGATATTGGCCTGTAGTTTTCTTTCTTTGTGACATCTTTGTCTGGTTTTGGTATCAGGGTGATGGTAGCCTTGTAGAATGAGTTTGGGAGTGTTCCTCCCTCTGCTATATTTTGGAAGAGTTTGAGAAGGATAGGTGCTACCTCTTCTCTAAATGTTTGATAGAATTCTCCTGTGAAGCCATCTGGTCCTGGGCTTTTGTTTGTTGGAAGATTTTTAATCACAGTCTCAATTTCAGTGCTTGTGATTGGTCTGTTTATATTTTCTATTTCTTCCTGGTTCAGTCTCAGAAGGTTGTGCTTTTCTAAGAATTTGTCCATTTCTTCCAGGCTGTCCATTTTATTGGCATATAGTTGCTTGTAGTAATCTCTCATGATCTTTTGTATTTCTGCAGTGTCAGTTGTTACTTCTTTTTCATTTCTAATTCTATTGATTTGAGTCTTCTTTTTTTCTTGATGAGTCTGGCTAATGGTTTATCAATTTTGTTTATCTTCTCAAAGAACCAGCTTTTAGTTTTGTTGATCTTTGCTATTGTTTCCTTCATTTCTTTTTCATTTATTTCTGATTTGATCTTTATGATTTCTTTCCTTCTGCTAACTTTGGGGGTTTTTTGTTCTTTCGCTAATTGCTTTAGGTGTAAGGTTAGGTTGTTTATTTGAGATGTTTCTTGTTTCTTGAGGTAGGATTGTATTGATATAAACTTCCCTCTTAGAGCTGCTTTTGCTGCATCCCATAGGTTTTGGGTTGTTGTGTTTTCATTGTCATTTGTTTCTAGGTATTTTTTGATTTCCTCTTTGATTTCTTCAGTGCTCACTTCGTTATTGAGTAGTGTATTGTTTAGCCTCCATGTGTTTGTATTTTTTACAGATCTTTTCCTGTAATTGATATCTAGTCTCATAGCGTTGTGGTCAGAAAAAATACTTGATACGATTTCAATTTTCTTAAATTTACAAAGGCTTGATTTGTGACCCAAGATATGATCTATCCTGGAGAATGTTCCATGAGCACTTGAGAAGAAAGTGTATTCTGTTGTTTTTGGATGGAATGTCCTATAAATATCAATTAAGTGCATCTTGCTTAATGTATCATTTAAAGCTTGTGTTTCCTTATTTATTTTCATTTTGGATGATCTGTCCATGGGTGAACGTGGGGGGTGTTAAAGTCCCCTACTATGAATGTGTTACTGTCGATTTCCCCTTTTATGGCTGTTAGTATTTGCCTTATGTATTGAGGTGCTCCTATGTTGGGTGAATAAATATTTACTATTGTTATATCTTCTTCTTGGATTGATCCCTTGATCATTATGTAGTGTCCTTCTTCATCTCTTGTAATAGTCTTTATTTTAAAGTCTATTTTGTCTGATATGAGAATTGCTACTCCAGCTTTCTTTTGATTTCCATTTGCATGGAATATCTTTTTCCATCCCCTCACTTTCAGCCTGTACGTATCCCTAGGTCTGAAGTGGGTCTTTTGTAGACATCATATATATGGGTCTTGTTTTTGTATCCATTCAGTCAGTCTATGTCTTTTGGTTGGAGCATTTAATCCACTTACATTTAAGGTAATTATCGATATGTATGTTCCTATTACCATTTTCTTAATTGATTTGGGTTTGTTATTGTAGGTCTTTCCTTCTCTTGTGTTTCCTGCCTAGAGAAGTTCCTTTAGCGTTTGTTGTAAATGCTAAATGTTTGGTGGTGCTGAATTCTCTTAGCTTTTGCTTGTCTGTAAAGGTTTTAATTTCTCCGTTGAATCTGAATGAGATCCTTGCTGGGTAGAGTAATCTTGGTTGTAGGTTTTTCCCTTTCATCACTTTAAATATGTCCTGCCACTCTCTTCTGGCTTGCAGAGTTTCTGCTGAAAGATCAGCTGTTAACCTTATGGGGATTCCCTTGTATGTTATTTGTTGTTTTTCCCTTGCTGCTTTTAATATTTTTTCTTTGTATTTAATTTTTGATAGTTTGATTAACATGTGTCTTGGCATGTTTCTCCTTGGATTTATCCTGTATGGGACTCTCTGTTTTTCCTGGACTTGATTGACTATTTCCTTTCCCATATTAGGGAAGTTTTCAACTATAATCTCTTCAAATATTTTCTCAGTCCCTTTCTTTTTCCCTTCTTCTTCTGGAACCCCTATAATTCGAATGTTGTTGCATTTAATGTTGTCCCAGAGGTCTCTGAGATTGTCCTCAATTCTTTTCATTCTTTTTTCCTTACTTTGCTCTGCAGTAGTTATTTCCACTATTTTATCTTCCAGGTCACTTATCTGTTCTTCTTCCTCAGTTATTCTGCTATTGCTTCCTTCTAGAGAATTTTTTATTTCATTTATTGTGTTGTTCACCATTGTTTGTTTGCTCTTTATTTCCTCTAGATCCTTGTTAAACGTTTCTTGTATTTTCTCGATTCTATTTCCAAGATTTTGGATCATCTTTACTAACATTACTCTAAATTCTTTTTCATGTAGACTGCCTATTTCCTCTTCATTTGTTTGGTCTGCTGGGTTTTTCCCTTGCTCCTTCATCCGCTGTGTGTTTCTCTGTCTTCTCATTTTGCTTAACTTACTGTGTTTGGTGTCTCCTTTTCACAGGCTGCAGGTTCGCAGTTCCCATTGTTTTTGGTGTCTGTCCCCAGTGACTAAGGTTGGTTCAGTGGGTTCTGTAGGCTTCCTGGTGGAGGGGACTAGTGTCTGTGTTCTGGTGGATGAGGCTAGATCTTGTCTTTCTGGTGGGCAGGATGGCGTCTGGTGGTGTGTTTTGGGATGCATGACCTTATTATGATTTTAGGCAGCCTCTCTGCCAATGGGTGGGGTTATGTTCCTGTCTTGCTAGTTGTTTGGCATAGGGTTTCCAGCACTGGAGCTTGCCGTTCGTTGAGTGGAGCTGGTTCTTAGCATTGAGATGGAGATCTCTGGGAGAGCTCTCGCCGTTTGATATTATGTGGAGCCGGGAGGTCTCTGGTGGACCAAAGTCCTGAACTCGGCTCTCCCACCTCAGAGGCACAGGCCTGACACCCGGCCAGAACACCAAGACCCTGTCAGCCACACAGCCAGGTACATGGGGAGTTTTTGCCTTTTGCGAAGTCTGAGGTCTTCTGCCATCGTTCAGTAGGTGTTCTGTAGGAGTTGTTCCACATGTAGATATATTTCTGATGTATTTGTGGGGAGGAAGGTGATCTTCACATCTTACTCCTCTGCCATCTTGAAGGTCTCCCACCAATGTGGTTTTAATCCACATTGAAATACGTGATCCCCTTCACTCTCTTTGAACAGCTAAGGATAGCTCTAGAATCCCTGGACAGCCTTTGGCACCCTCTAGAGATCTGGAGCACTTGTGTTAGGAAACAATGAATCTGAACAAATTGTCTCACACAATAAGTATTCATTCACTGATCAGTTCATTCATCCAATAATTGCTTACTGTGCACCTACTATGAGCCATGCACCGTTCTAGGTCCTGGGGGTACAGCAGCTAACAAGATTGTCTTGTGAAAATTGTTACCTATGCAATTAGACTCACAACAAGCAAATAAGCAAAGAAATATGTAAGGGAATGTAAGGGAGAGGTAAACACTGTGAAGGGAGTGGGGTGCCATTTTTGCTAGGGTTGTCAGGAAAGGCTTCTGTACTGAGAGGACACTTAAAGAGATTTGAAGGGAGCAAGAGAGTGAACCATACAGATATGTGGGAAGACCATTTCAGAGAGAAGAGCAGTCAGGGCTGAAATCTCGAGTTGGGGGCATGCCTGGTACGTTCCAGGAAGAGCAAGAAAGCCCGTGTAGTGAAGGTGGATGAGCGAGAGGGAAAATAACAAGAGATGAGGTTAAAGAGCTGGACAGGGGGGCTTCCCCGGTGGTGCAGTGGTTGGGAGTCCGCCTGCTGATGCGGGGTACACGGGTTCGTGGGAAGATCCCACATGCCGCGGAGCGGCTGGGCCCGTGAGCCATGGCCGCTGAGCCTGCGCGTCCGGAGCCTGTGCTCCGCGACGCGAGAGGCCACAACAGTGAGAGGCCCACGTACCGCAAAAAAAAAGAGCTGGGCAGGGACAGATAGGTCCCACCGAGGCAGGAGGGGCCACAGGAAGGACTTTGGGTGCTATTCTGAGTGTGGCACAATCAGGTGAGCACTTACTATGCACCAGTCACAGACAGTGCCCCAGAGCCCTGCCGTTTCCAGGGCTGAAGGGGCCAACAAGTTATAAGAAAGAGCCATGGCTCAGGTTCAAGCTCACCACATGGTTCTTTCTTCATCTTTAGTTCATAAACACGAGGACTTTGAGGACAGAAAGGGTTGGGGTGTCACCAACATGCCTCAAGCCCCCTTTATGTGCCAGCACACAGCATCCTACCTGTCCAGCAGAGCCATGCAAGGCAGGGGTTACTGTCATCCTCAGTTTAGAGATGGTCCAGAGTATCTCCTCATCAGAAATTGCTTCCCAGCCTCCTGGAGACAGGAGGGGGCACGGTTGGTGTCACGGTGATGATGCTGAGTGGGGAAAGAGGATGACAGTTTTCCATCCATCAGCCACTGACAGGTTGATGAAATGAAAGGGAGGGGTGCAGAGCTGAGCTTGCCAGGAGAGAGGGGTGGCATTTCCCGGCACCAGCTTCTGGGCCCCTCCTGGGAACATGCCTACTCGGTGGGGCTGGTGCTGGGCTGGACCCCACCTCCTCTGGAAGAAGACATTCCGACAGCCTGGGCCTGCTGAGTCCCAGAGAAGTGAGGGATTTGGCAAGTCAGGCATATACCAAAAGGTCACAGAGTTGCCAGGATTCAAACCCACATCCACCTGGAGCCCAAACCTGAGATGTTTCATGAAGCAGCCAGCATCCTCCTGCTGCCCTTCTTAATTCCCTCCCCACTATTTAATTGAAGGAAGGCTCTCGACTATCCCAGTCTGCCCCAGGAAGCCTACTCTCACCCAAAGGAAAATGATTTTGAACTCAGGAAATACAAACTAGTTTCACTATCCATCAAAATCCCCTTCCTCCTAGAAAGAAAGGACATAATCTGTTAGGCCTCCCCGATGTATTGGCATTCTGAAATAGGGACTCAGGAGAGGCATGACTGTAGAATGGTGAGGCTCCAGGCACTCTGGCAGCAGGATGAGTGATTGAGATATTTTGGGCAGGGGCCCTTCCCAGCAGCCATCATTCACACCATACAGGCTGCTGCCTACTCCATTTATACATAAAGCTGAGCTTGTGCATATGTGGGTTCTTGCCAATAGTTTTTTAAAAAGCATTAGTCCCAGGGAGGGTCTATTCATAGACTCTTAAAGCTGGAGGATCCTTAGAGAGCATCCTAGTCCAATCCTTGCATTCTCACATGGGGAAACTGAGGTCCAGGGAGACAAAGTTTCTTGTCCAAGGTCACACAACTGCAGTTCAAGGGCAGAGCCGAGATCAGAGCCCTGTTTGGCTGACTCTTGCCCAAGGCTCCTCCCCACATCATACTAAGTCACCTATGACGTCAGACAGACACTGAAGCTTGGTTTTGCCACTACTTAGCTAGATGACCTTCAGTAAATGCTTCAACCTCTGTGACCACTGGCTTTCGCATAATCATCGTACCTGCATCACAGGCTGTAGGTTAGATGAGTGCCTGGCCCAGGGCAAGCGCTCAGTAATAGTTATGAAGTTGTCCAACTGCCTCATGTCTCAGGACCTTTCTCTACTTCTTTATCTCCTGTGACTCAAGGAACTTTACCTCCTGTTCCCAGAAGCACAAGCCCCTCCAGGAGAGAGCTAGCACCACAGGATAAGAACCAGGCCGTGGCATCACCTTCCCTTCTACTCCACTGCCTTGTTTCTTCTGACTGCTAGCTCAGAGCATCCTGTAGTGGGAGACTAGAAGGGTGGCGGAAAGGAGGAGAGGACTTGGTGTTTTTTCCTCAAGCCCGGCAGTGCAGAGCTCTAGGGGGAGAAGGAGAGTGTCTGTAGAAATACCACAGAACCAGGCAGTAACACGAGGTCAAACAGAAAAGCAGGGCAAACCTCCATCTCAAAGGCACAGCCTCAGTCCCACCTGCTGTGATGAGAGCCAGAGGGTCTAGGGCTTGGAGAAGTGAGTAAGGGAGGAATGATGGCCAGAGCAGAGATGTTCAGGGTCCAAAGATTCCACCCACTCCATTGGGCTGAGAGATCCTCAGTGGTGTCCTAGGGAGGCGCCAGTTGGAAAACCTTGCCCTGAGGGTGGACACAGGAGAGAGGCTGCCATCTGCTGGTCCCTGGGATCCATGGCCTCCTTCCCCAGAGGCCCACCATGCACCCAAAGCCTCCCAGATCCTGAAGAGTCACGCTTTGCTTTATAGATGAGAAAAGGGTATCCCAGAGCAGGGGGAGGACCCACTCTCACCGTCCCGCCCCCAAGTACACGCAACTGTGAAAGCCAACTCAAGACTCAAATGTCCCTCACTGGCTCCTTCAGATCTTTTTCTGTTACTCCTGTGGGATCAAGACAGATAACCCCAGAATTGCTGGGCTAAAAGCATCTTGGGCTGTTCGCTAGCCGGGAAGCCTGGGAGACAGCAGTTGACAGAGTAAGTGTGTTTCGTCGTTCTTTGGAGGGAGAAAAGAGTCCTGTGGTAATGGCGTGTGGGACCTGTCTGTGGTGCTGAATCCTCTTCTTCGCTGCCCCGTCTACTGACTCCTGTCAGGAGCTGATCTACTCGGTAGGACATCCATGGCGATGCTTTAATGTCAGGACAATTTCTTCTGCCACTGCAACTTTTCCGGGTCAACCCCAATTAAGTGAGGATGACACCAAGTAACAAATGCATTTTAAGAAAACTCTCTACCAAACATCACCATTAAGGCAAACATCAAATTTCATTTCTTGAGCTGTTACTGTGTACCAGGCACTGCTCTGAGGGCTTGACATGTAATGGTTTATGTAACGTTGACAACAGTTTTACGAGATACATACTATTATCAAACCCTCCTCGTTACAGATTAGGAAATTGAGGCACAGCAAGGTTGGGTATTTTTTCCAAGGTTGTGCAGCTAGTAAGTGGCAGAGCCAAGATACACACTCAGGCAGTCTGAATCCAGAGTGCACACAATTCCATCACACTTTCCCATCCCCTTGTAATCACGTAATGCAACTGAAGGACAAATGTAAATGATTTTGCATTATCTGCTGCTTTGCATGATTGGTGACAAGGCTCCTTTCCATAAGAGCAAAAATCCAGGAGCTGGCTGATGAAGAAAGGGACTTACGTCCTTCCTCTAGAGAAGGGTGCACTGGGGTCAGAGTGAAGCCCAGAAACAAAGGCAGAAAATCCTCGGGCACCTAGAAGCCACATCTGGTTGCCAGGTTGGGTCTGAGGCAGAGCAATCAAGTGGGACCCTGAACACAAAAGATGCAGCAAACAGGAAGTGGGGGCTGGAAGACCAGAGTCAGGAGAAGCAGGGCTAGGTCCCAGGACGGATAGGTCAGCACTAGATTAGAGGAGACATTCTGGGAGCCTCTGTAGTAAACTCTGTAATGCAACACCCAGAAGGTCCTTCAGGAAGAACTGAAGGGCTTGGTGACCAGCTACTACCCACTCACAGACCTTGACTGGAAGCCCCCTTCAGGGGTGGCCTCAGCTGAAGAGTCACCTCTCCCACGTCTTGCCCCCTTCCCAGAGTGGCCCACGTCCAGTGACTGATTGACCCAAGGGTATAAAGACCCAGCACCTCGCCCCCAACTTGGGCAGACTCTGAAGCATCGTTCCAGCTTTGGCTGGCCAAGGTCATCTGGGGACTGTGTCCCGGCTCAAGTTCTCCCTCTGCCCAGTCCTGCTTCCTTTCTCACCTTTCCATGGGCGTCGTTCCCAAGAGCATTTCCTAACACACATCCTGCACACCAAGCCCCATCTTGGGGTCAGCCTCCCATGGAAACCAACCTGTAACAGCCTTTGATACCCAACTTCACTTAATGGAGATGCCAGCCAGCCCACTCCCTGGCCATGTACATACTTGCACTTTAGATTAGCTATTTATTAGTAAGTTGATTTTTCATGTAGGAAAAAAGAGCACAGAGAAGATTTTTCCGCAACATTATAGAAAGGCAAAAACTTCCCCTCCTGGACCCATACCATCCCTGTGGAACGCTGCAAAGGAGAAAGATGAGTGGGCGGACAAGAAGCAAAAGATAGTGCCAGCTTGAAAGGGTGATCTGTGCCAAACCCCACATCTTTGTGAAGGGCATCTATGGAGGTGACACAAAGGTTTGAGATGAACCATGTATGTGACAAAAATATAACTAAAGTGAGTAATTGTACAATATACACAACTGCAGTTGACAACGGAAATTCACTCTTGCATCACACTCACTGCACCACTGTGAGGTCCGCATTGCTATTACACCCATTTTGCATGTAAAGATATGGACATTCAGTCACGCAGTTGGCCGGTGGTAGACTGGATTTCAAATCCATGTTGCGTGGTTGCAGAGTCCAGGTTCATTCTACCATACTGGGCTGAAAGAGTAGAGAGGCCAAGGCAAAGATGGAAAAAAACGAGAAAGCAAAAAGCAAGGCGAGCGAAGGAAGCCGTGCAGATGGTGCAGGGAGGGCGGCCAGCACCGGCTCCAGGAGCTTCTCCGCCATCTCTGTGCCTGGTGTTGCCAGACAATGGCAGAAAGGACGGAGGCACGTGTGTCTTTGCTTCCCAAAGCCAGAGCCCGATGAGGAATTTCAAAATTCTCTTGGCTGCCCTGGCGGGACTCACCACTGACAAATGGAGAAAAAATGAGACCATTTCACCAGTAATTAAGCAATAATGGCCCACTCAGAGGGCTCCACCAGGCGGGAAGCAGCCAAAGAAAGGACCTAAAAGTTCCGTAGAGGAACGGGATAAGGAGAAGCCGTTTATCAGATTACTACAGGGAGAGAGAAACTCATCAACCCCACACCAGCCTCCGGGCTTTCCCTTCACATCGTGGACAGAGGGAGGCCTTGGCAACTCTGTGATCTCTTATGGAGGCAGCCCAGCCTCCTTCTTGGATCTGACTCAGGGCATGAGACACCCCATTCACTACTCAGGTGCCAGAGCATCTCCCAGCCCCCAGCCCATAATGTGGAATCAGAGGGGGGATTTAAGTGAGGTCAGCACTGCTGACCTTCAAGTTAATCTCTATGGCTCGGGACATACTCCAAAGGGCCTGGTGGTGTCCTGGAACTGACTGCAGTTCGATGCAACAAATGGATATGACGCCCCTAACAGTGCTAATAACAACAACAGCAGTAAGTAGCAACTGTCACTCATGAAATGCTTACTCTGCGCCATGCACTCTGCTGAGCTGTTCATGGGAAAACACTGCAAACAGATTCTCTTATTATCCTGTGCTGTAGATGAGGAAACTGTTACACACGGAGCTCAGGGAAGTTGAGGAACATTGTCCAAGGTCACCCAGCCCATAAGAAGTGGTACCAGGCAGGACTCAACTCTTCCTCCGAGTCAAAGTTCATCTCAAGCACCATGCCACACAGTGCCTGCTCCAGAGTCGTTCATGAAAGTCCCTGACATGAAGATTCCTAGAAAGGAAAGATTGTTTCTACCCGAAGGAATCAAGAAAAACTTCCTGGGAGGGCTGGGATCCCAGTGGGACCCTGAAGAGGTGGGGTGATTTGAACAGGTGTGGCTATTTCAGGTCAAGGGTTGTCCTAGAGCTTCTCTGGGATGTTAACTGAAGTCACAAAGGAGAAAAGTAGAGTCCAATAGTCAAATACATTTGGGAAATGTTAGATTCAACAAAATTACACCAGTTTGCTAACGCTGAGATCTCTCAGGAAGGAGTTATCACTGTGGAGGTTCCCCGAGGCTTTCAACTAAGGAACTCCTTTCCGGGGGACCAACTTACAGAGTTTGGGTTACTGGAACACACATCAACAAACTGTTTTATGAGATGATGAAGCCCTCCCCATTCCTCTGTGTTCTGGGGACCCCTGGCCTGAGAGCCACGCAGGCCCCATGTGGGTTCTTCTGAATGTGTGCCCTTGTAGAGGCATGTGCCATCAGCCCTGAGAATGATGTGTGTGGAGAAAGGGAAGCAGGATGAGGGAGTCATGGAAGAATCGCACCCTAGGAGGAGTGACTTTAAGAGGCAAGAGGAGAGGCCAGGCGTCAGGGTCAGGAGGAGGTCAGGGCAAGGGCCTGCAGAAGGTCAGATCAGAGGCCCATTTAGAAAGTTCTTCAGCTGAGCAAAGGCAGATCTGGAGACCTGGAGAACTGCCTTCGTTCCTATCACGGGGCTGCACTTGATGGGGGCAGACTGGCTTCCCAAGAGCTAGGCAAGGAGGGTCTGGAGGAGAAAGGGTACCAGATGAGAAATGCTTCGCTTAGAAAAGACAAAGGATGGCCTGAAGGTTAAGACCTCAAGCCCTGGTCATTTGAATCCCAGCTTTGCCACTCAGGACTCAGGTACCCTGGGCAAATTTCATAACTTCTCTGAGCCTCAGTTTCCTCATCTGTAAAATAGGAATCATATTATCTCCTTCCTAGGGTCATTGTGAAAATTAAATGAGATAATCTTTGTAAACTACTCAGCCCAATTTCTGGAATGTAATAAACTCTCCATAAAAGGGAGCTATCTATTGAGGGAGTTACCACAATCCATGAGGTTCTGAGCCTAACCCAACCACAGGTATAAGAAACCCTTTGGCAACTCAGATGGTGGAACAAGAGGGACAGGCCAGCTCCCCAGGCTGGGAATGAGAACACACCAGGGTGTGGTGCTCAGTTTGGATTTAGGGAAGCAGGAAAACTTAGACCCGATATAGTGGGAGATGTGACAAATTTGGACACGTGACAGGGACCATAGCTAATATCCCTCTGAACACCCGTGGCCTTGCACACAACACTCCTCGGAGCTTGCATCCATCACTGCACGCTTACTATGTGCCGTTATAACTATTTCATTAATTTCTCACAACAGCCATGGAAGCAAGTACTATTTACAGGCCTGTTTTCCACACGAGAAAAGTGAGGCACAGAAAAGTTAGCTAAGTTGCCTGAAGTCTTAGAGTTGGTGCCTCATTGGGCCTCGTCTACAGTAGGAGCTCAGTAATGGCTGAATCTTCTGTGAATCTGGGGATCAGAGAATGATCCTGAGTGGTCACGGATGGACATGGCAACAAGCGTTTGGATTTGGGTTGCAGAATCAGACCTAAGCTGCCAGGAGGGAAGGACTGAGCTACCCACAGGACAAGACAGAGCAGTGGGCGTAACCATGAAAACCAAAGCCGTGTGTATTTCAGCACTCACTGCATGCTATTGTTCCAGGCACTTTCCATGAACCAACGTTTAATCCGCCCAACAGCTTTGTGAGGTGGGTCGTCTTATCATCCCATTTTACAGATGAGGAAACTGAGGCACAGAGTGGATATGTCAGCTGCTCAAGGTTGGGCCGGCTCCACAGCCACCTCTTCCTCACTTACTGGGCTAGTAGTCATGGCCTGCAGCTCACCTACTACAGTGAAATTCTTACTGGATTTCTATTGCTTAAATTTGGGCATAGCTGGGACATTGGGATAGGGATAAAGGGGGCTGCAACCCCAAGGGCTTGGAAGAGCACTATTGAGGCCCTTAGGGGACAGTGGCAGGGGCCAGTAGGAGTAGCAGGTGGGGGGTAAGTGATCAGTGGGTCACACAAGAAGTGTCTGTTTAGGACACGTACCAGGACCATTCTGCCATCAGCTGACTTTGGCTGGCTGGACCAAGGTGTCTCAAAGGAGGACGTAGCTGGAGGCTGAGGCTCTGCTGTGCACCCACATGGCCCAGCTGCCAAGCCCAGGTAGTCTCAGAGAAAGAGACTAGAATGGGGCTGGCATTATGGGGCTTGTCTCTTGATGAAGAACAGTGTAGAATGTGGGACAGGCTCTGTGCCAAGGTCATAGGCCATGAATAAGCCATGACCTAAGAGAAGGTGGGACAAACAAAAGGGTCAAAGTAGAGAGCTCCTCTCAGGGATGACTCCCAGGGGCCTTGTCAGACTTCCCAGTGGGGAGCCTTCGAGGGTCCAGTCAGACACTTATTTAGAGCCACAGTGGGCATTATAATGAAGGGAAGAAGCAGAGTCCACCGGCGTTGCCAGGAGAAGGCTGGAATGCTTCCTCCCACGGCAAATTAATGCCTAATGGCTGAAAACAAGCCTTTTTCTGTTGCTGGCTCACTGGTGGCCTTCTCCTATCTCCTACCTACCATGGCAAGTCTTTGAAGGGACGTGACGTCACTTTCATTCCCAATATCAGAATCGCTCCTAAAGGCATCTCCCCCACTGTGGTAGAAAGAACAATGTCTGAAGATTCTGGAAATCTGAGCACTAACCCCAGAGCTGCTGCCCTCCATCCGTGTGACCCTGGGGAAGTCGACTCACCTCTCTGGTTACTCTGCTTGTCCAACATTAAAACAAGATATTGGCATGATTGTAAAGGACCCTTCTAGCTCTGGACTTTCAACTCTAGTAAATTGTTGGCCCCTTCATGAAAGGGATCATGATTTATCTTTGTGTGAATGACTTAGCAGGGTGTTCAGAACATAATGGGACCCAAAAACAGTTGGAATAAGGGAGGCAGGCAATAGGGGAGGGGAAGAAGAAGAAAGAGAAGAGAGAAAAGGAAGGAGGGAAGAAAGGAAGGCAGGAAGGAAGGGAGGAGGGAGGGAGAGAGCAAGGAAGGCAGGTGGACAGGGGGGTCTCTCAAGACCAGGAAGTTCTACTTCTCTTTGTGCCTCATCCTACCCAGGCCTAGCACTGGAACTTGCACTTAGTAGGCCAAATGCTAATTATCAGTTGAATCTGAATGGAGGCCCAATCAACCTAAAACCTCAGTGAATGGGATCCCGCAGCAAACTTCGGCAGAAGACCTGCTAATGCTATTCCAGTCTTCTCCAGCTGTGAGTAATGGAGTTGTTGTTTTAAATACAGCTTATCCTGGCAACCCCATAATTCAAATTCATGTACATTTGTATGTTTGTCTGCTACACAAATAATCACATTAGGACCTGTAAGGGGGAAAAAAAGCTCTGCGCTCTCTTCAGAAGAAAAGGCAGGAGAATTAGAAGAAGTCACAGCAATATTTTCAGTTGGTCAGCAACAGTCCTGCTGGTGTAGTTGATCAGATGGACAACTAGACGCTGTTCCATGCTGGGAATTGCAGGAATCAGAAGTGCCTCAGCAGGAGCTGGAGGGCTGGCTTCTCCATAGACTCAGGCAGCAGAGATGAGACCACAGCAAGGCTGGTCCTTTCTCTGGCCTCAGTTTCCCCACAGGAGGCATTGGAACCCCATGAGAGAAGCAGTAAAGTGCTGTGGGTTTGATGGTTGGCTCTAGGATGAGACAAGTCTGAATTCGACCCCAGTTTTGAGCCTGTGAACTTGGGGAAGTGAATGACCTCTTTGAGCCTCAGTTTCTTTCTGGAAAAATGAGGATGAGGATAGTACTGTCCCCACAGGGTTGTTGTGAGAAATAAGGTCATGCAAAGTCCTTTACTTAGACTCTGACATTTAGTAAATACTTAAGAAATATTATGTATATAATATACAATATATCATATAACACAATATTATATATACACATGTAGGCATATATACTTAACTAAGGTATCTTTCCCTAAACATGACACTATCTAGACAAACACCAGTAATAGCATAAAACTGTGTCATTAAGTCATAAATGTTGACACAGATGGGCAGGCAAGTTGTAACTATTTATAAGAAACTGCTCATAACTTAATCATTCAAATGTTGTTTTTAAAAAACAAACCTAGAATTTTCACAAGGTGGAAGAGTAAACACGAGCTGTCTTGGCTCTTATTTGGTGAATAAAGTATTCAGAGAAATTTCACTCATTTCTGGGTGGTGGTTTAATTGATAAAAGCATGTGGAGTGTCTCTGAGCATCTATTGAGTTCATCGGAGATTTCAAAGCTGTAAGAAGTGTAGAAACCGGTGGAGTTGTACAGAAGGACCCTGATAAACACGCGGGGGTGGGGAGGTGCCTAATAAAATGTTAGAGAGATTAACAGATCGTATGGGGAAAAGTAAGCCCTTATGTTGGGCTTCCCAGGGTGTGGGATGTATCTCTCTGGTGTGACAGATTTATTGTGATTTCAGTGTCATTACAGGTGGAAAGAGAAATGACATCAGTGGCATCAACAGCTTCAAATCACACAGGGTGAGATCGAACCCCTTCCGATTCTGTTTCAGTCCTTCCGATGGTATCAAGGAGAAAGTCTCCTCTTGTTTCTCCCCTTCCACACCTCTCCTTTTTATTTTTAACATTTTCCCTTTTCCACCAAGAGCTCATACTCACGGTCTTTGCCAAAGCAGCAGGCAGAATTTGATTAACAGTGATTCAGTTTCATGGTATTTATTTAAATTGACGGCATATGATCCCGAGTTTCTATTTACAGCAGTGATATAAAGTTTTATTTGTGACGGGATGTGTTAATGTGTTCAAAAATAGAGCCGAGAAAAGCAAAACAATGGTACAAGAAGTCTGCAGACATGACAAGGGTCGAGAAGGTGGTTTGAAGTGATTCCTGGGTATGGAAACATCAAGAAGGGAGTCGGGGAATGTGCGAAGCTGGAAAACTGTCTACACCTCCACGACCACGAAGACGAGGAAAAGAATGACAGGAAGTTAGAACCAGGGCAAGACCACTTAGGAGTAAGTAAATAGAAGCTGAATGCAAATTAGAAATCAGCAGCAATGAATGTGGACACATAGCTCACAGGATATATGCCACCAAAGTGGACCCAGCAATGAACTTGGACGTGGTGCGAGCTCTCATCCCCTGATCTGGACACGCTTTTATGTTCCAGGCACTGAGCTTGTCAATGGCCTTCAGAGGGATTGACTTGGCAGAATCTGCTTGCAGCTCCTGGCCAATCCTGGGCCTGTTTGCCCTTCCCTGGTTTGCTCACCCTGCCCAGCTTCAGGTCCAGAAAGCAGAGGAGGGCCAAGCGCTGCAGGCTGAGTTTCAGAGACTCCCCTGGGAGCCAGCTTCTGGCTGGGTCCAGCCAAGAGGAGACACTGTTGCAAAATGAAAGGATGGAGGAAGGGAGAAACCAAGGCACTTCTCCCCTCACTTTCTGCCCAGGCAGCTCCCGAGGAGGTGGCTGCCTCTCCTCCATGACACTAGCACCCACTGGACAGAGCTGCTGGGGTTCCAGCTCCCCCGGACCCTGGACCCTGGACCCTGGGCTCCAGGAACAAGCCCTCCTCCCATTCCCTCCAGCCAGGGCGTGGTGGCACCCTCCCTTCTTCTGTTTGATTTTTCGGCCTTGTCATCACCTGTAGATGCCAGTTCCTTATATTAAGACACCTCTCCCACCCTAGTTTAATACTAGTTTAAATACTTAGAGCAGTTTCTGTTTTCCTGGTAGGGGCCTGACTGATTCACTTCCCCAGACCTTTATTTAGTCAGAAACAACCCGACAGTGTGAAGAGCCCTCGCATTATACTCACTAAACGCTGAATTTCAGGCGACTAAGCCGGTTGGCTGTGTTTACCACTAAATGCATCATGGGTCAGCAAACATTTCTGTGAACAGGCGGCTATTTTAGGCTTCGTAGGCCGCATAAGTCTCTGTAGCATACTCTTTTTTTTTTTCTATTAAGCCCTTTAAAATGCAAACACTATTCTTACCTTGCGGGGAGGACAAAAAGGAGCAGTGAACAGTAGCTTGCCCACCCCCGCAATAGCTGGTAAGTAAATACACCCCGTCCCACTCCCCAGCCTTGAGGGGAGCCCACACCTCCCTCCCGGACCAAGGCCGGTCATGTGACGTGGGTCTGACCAATCAGTGCATTCATTTTCCTGGCCCTAGATTGCTTCTGAGCAAAGAATAAGTGCTTTGAGAAGGGCACCCCAAAAGGGAAATAACATTTGAAATAAATTAATCTACTGGAAGCCAGGTGCTATACTGGGCACTTCCCATGTGTTAACTCTTTTAATCCCCACACTTAGGGGTCTCCTGAGGTAAGACAAATAGTAAGTGGCAGTGTCAGGTTTTGGAAGCAGGTGATTCAAATCTTTTTATACCCTTTGCCATCCAAAAAAAAATCTTGGGGCTCAAGAGAGGGGAGAGGAAAACAAGCCTTCCTTGACACATGGTTGGGAGCCCCCCAGCTAAGAATAAATGCACTGGAGTTGTCCAGCTATAATCATCACTCATATTTAAAATAGGAATCCTATTTCTCAACTTATGGATGAAAACCCTGAGGTTCAGAGAGGTGAAGCACCTTGCCCAAGGTCACACAGCTCATTGGTGGCAGAGCTGCGGTTTGAACTAGACCATGGGCAAAGGTGAGAGAACTTGTGAGGTTTCAAACAGGGCCTGGGGATTTTTTCTAAACCACAGAATTGCAGAGGCAGGAGTGCCCGGGGAGGATGCCCTTTGACCCATGCCCTTTGCCCCAGGTGGGAGGCTCAGGTCCTTCCTCACTGCCTCTGAAAGTGCCCCCGTCTGTCCTTCAAGCCCAAGTTCAGAGTCTCTCTCTTTCAGAAACGATTCCCTGACTGCAGCCCACGGTTCTCGCTCTCTCCTCTGAACTCCTCAAGCAGTTTCTGTCTGTACCACTCATTTAGCAATTAATCACCTGCAGCCTCCTGACAGCCCTGCTCCTGCAGCGTCCACCTACTGTTCAAATCCATTGCTGTTCCTTAGCTCTGGCCTCCCCAGGTGGACTGTAGACGCCCTGTCGGCCGGGCTGGGCCTCCTGCTCCTCTTTACAGACCGGACACGGTCGGTGCTCAATAACCCTTTAACCATCCCATCCCGACGAGCCCTGTCCTCTCAACGCTCATTAGAGTGAGTCTAGATGAGACGGCCATGGTCACTTGCCAACCACGTGACATGGACAGTTGCGTCATCCTTCCTGACCCACCTATAAAATGCAGAATGTCACTGTACCTTTCCCATGGGGTGGTGTGAGGTCTAGTGGGACTGACCAGGTGTCTTTCATCTCTTCTGTGCACAGTATTAATGATTCCAGTGGGGCCGCCCCCATCACACAGGCAGCCGTGGGCGTGTGACCCCGTTGTCCTGGAAATACCAATCAGTCCCGGAAATACGGATCCGCCCGGAGGTGCACTTACGCTCCAGGCGAAAGCCAATCAGCCTTCCCTGGATGGCTATACACACATTGGGTGAGCGATGGCCTCTGTTCCACTCTGGTGATTAAGCCGAGAGAATGGAAATCTGGGGGCAGCCACGTGGGAAAAGCCCCACTCTAGCGGGAGAGAAGGCAGTTGCACAGGGAGGGGAACAGAGCTGAGCAGAATGGAATGGAGAAAGCAGAAGACAGGAGTTAGGTGCTAAATATGGCTGTGCAGGGATCCACCCGGGATTTACCAATTACGTGAGCCAATAAATATCATTTTGCTGGAGCCGGTTTGAGTTGGATTTCTTCACTTGCAAATGAAACGTCTAAACCAATACAGAGACTTTCATTGCACATAACATCTCCTAGAATAATACCTGACAAATAGGAGACGCCCAGTAAACGGTAGTTGCTTATGTTTATCGCCACTAGCAGCAGCATCAAGAAAATAAATGCTTTTTCTTAGGGTGCTAGAAGAGGGATCTACATTCAAATCTTGCTTCCATACTTTAGCAGCTTTGGGTCTTAGGGCAAGTTAGCTAACCTCTAACCCCTCAGAGCCTCTGCTTCTTCATCTGTAAAATGGGCTGAGTCGTGCCAGCCTTACAGAGTTGTGAAGACAAGGAAGCCTGTGTGATGCTCATCCTGCCAGGTGCAAGGTATGGGGTAGGTGGTTAATAAATGCTAGTTAGCCACTCCGCTGCGATGCCTGGCCAGGGACCCAATCAGAAGACAACAGTGTGTGTGCAGCCCAGCCCCCACCTCCTCCACTGGGGAACGCTGAGGCTCAGAGTGGGAATTACCTGCCTGGGATCTCATAGCGAGGGATGAGCCTGGGTTCCGATTGGGTCTCCAGGTCCTGGTTTTGGGTTCCAGCTACCATTTTAGAATCGTGCTGCAGCTCACTTTCCTCTCAGGGTCACTGGCTTCTCTCTCTAGGTGTAAATGGGAACAGGCGTGCAGCTCCACGAACTCGGGCAAGTCACCTCTTTTCCCTGGGCCTCACTTCCTCCATCTGTAAAATGGGAACGATCGTGATCATGTTTAGGACACAAGGGCTGTCTGAGGGTTGTCAACCACCACCTGTTTTCTTTTGCAAGGCAGGGGAGGAGGAGATGCTGGGTCACATGCCACAGAGCTGAGTCACTCATCCCCAAAACCCTGCCTGGCATTTCTAGTCCAGCGAAAGGTTGGTCCTGCCCAGTGTCCAGGGTATAAAACACCTTCAAGGTCTGCAATTTTCCTGGCTGACAGATTATTTCTCTAGTAAGATGCAGCCAGGAGGAAAAGGCACTGCGGGCTCTCCCTCTGGCCCAACTCTGCCACGTGCCAGAAGCCAGCCAGCCAGAGGCACTGCTGACAGCTCTCTCTCTCTCTTTCTCTCTCTCTCTCTCTCCCCCACAGCTCAGCAACAACACTGGTGCTCAGTGACAACACTCAACGCCTCCTCCCCTTCTGTGGGGAAGACAAGGGGATGGAGATGAGCAAGATATGGGACCATTCTCTCAGAGAGGATCCTGCCAGGGGATCCTGACTTGGAAGCAAAGCCCTCAGTGTGCTTCCAGCCCCTGACTGTTCCTGGGCCGCCGGGACTGCACCAGTGGATGAGGAGGGTGATATTTGCTGCGCTGTCTGCAGGTAGATGATCAACCCCATCAAGGACGCATTCATCTGTTCATTCCCTCACTCACTGCTTCCATCATCCACTCAGTTATTCATTTACACGTTCACCCACTCACCACTCACTCATTCACGGATTCACACAGTGTATCAGGCACCTCTTGGGCACCAATTCATATCCTTTCAGCCCCACCTCTTACTCCAGCCATCACCGTGGTGACAGTTCTGCACAGACTTCAGTCAGCTTGGTGTGCGTGCCACCTGGAGTTACATCACCTCAGGCCTACCTGTGTCCTCTCACTCCTGCCCAGGGCTTTCCTCACTCTGTGACATGGGCTACCTGCAAGGACCCACATGGCATGCACACGTGTGCAACCCACAAGTGCAGGAGCATCAACGCCCAGGAGGCAACCCTCGGACAATAGAATATGGAAGCCACTGGGTAAATGTTCTCCCCCTGGGCAGACCATCTTGAAACACATTTTACACGCTTCTCAGAGGTCCCTTGGAATCAAGCAATCAGTCACCCATAGCAATGACATATTTCGTAAGGAAACTTTTAAAAAGTTATCCAAAAATTTAGTGGCTTAAAACAACAATACAATAAACATTTACCATCTCAGTGTCGGTGGGCCTGAAATCTGAGAGCAGCTTAGCTGGGCAGTTCTGGCTTGGGGTCTCTCAATATGTCAGCTGGGGCTGTGGTCATCTGAGGGCTTCACTGTGGTGGGAGAACCTGACTCCAACATGGCGCACTCACACGTGGCAAGTTCATGCTGGCTGTTGGCAGGAGGCCTGGGTTCCTCACCAAATGGACCTGCCCGTAGGGCTGCTTGAGCACCCTCATTGCATTGCAGCTGGCTTCTCCCGGAACAAGTGATCCACGAGAGCAAGCTGGAAGCCCCAATGTCACTTCTGAAGCTTCAGAAGCCGTACACTGTCAAGTCTGCAGAATCTTACGGTCACAAAGATCAGCCCTGTTCAGTGTGGGAGAGAATCCTGAATGCCAGGAGGCAAGGCTCGTTGGACGCCATCTTGGAGACTGGCCACTAGGCCTTCCCCCCGTTTCACTCCCCTGTCCTTCACCCCTGCCCTGGGATCACATTCCCAAATGAACTATTTACCCTGGAGTCTTTGTCTCAGGCTCTGCTTCTGGGGAAAGGCAGACAGACTAGAAGACAACCAAAAGAAAAACAAAAGACACTCTCTCAGCCAATGACTCACACATTCAACAATTACTGAGCACCTAATGTGTTCAAGCCACTATCAGAATCTTTCCCCGTCTCCAGACAGGAAAACGTAGCACCACTACTCCCGCTGAAAACAAAAGGAGTCAAGGCTGGGGGTGTTGCTGGCAGGGGAGCAGGCTGGGGGAAGATGGAGCCTGCGGCCTGGGGCCAGGAGGAGAAAACCCGCTCCTAAGAAGGCGGGTGAGCTTGAAAACATCTATTCACTCCTCTGCACTTCCATTTCCTTAGTTGCAAATTTGAAATACTTACTAATAATAAACTAATTTTATTCCCTGGACTCCCTTCCTGAACTCAGAAGTCAGGCCCCTCAGAGAAGGTCCAGGTCTCTTGTGTTGGTTTCCTCACCTACCAGGGAGATCTCAGGGAAAGCATTACCCGTGTTGGGAATCCAGTTCAGGGACAGTTATCCTCCACAGGCTGGAGGTAGGCTGAATCCCCCAGGACCTCGAGAATCAGCCTCCTCAGGTGTGAGGTCTTAAAGAGGCAGGGATGGCAGAGGGGACCTGGCACACGGCACATTTCAATCAGTTCAGCGCAGTTCTCCTTTCACAATAGATGGACCAAAAGGGTTTGCTGGTGTCCATGATCATGATGCTGGGTGTGTCCTTTAAGTCTCTTGATTTAAGCAAAAAAAGATATTATTGGCTCATGTAAGCAAAAAATCCAGGAATCCACGTCAGGTATGGCTGGATCCAGGGGCTATGAAGATGTGTCTCCATCACCCAATCTCCTGTCATCTCTTGACATTATGTTCCTTCATATTGACCTCATCCTCCCACCCCTAGAGCCAGAGACTATTCCCACCTGAAGTGAGCTAGGGAGGCAGGCAGAAGTGGGGTGATTCCCATCCCAGGGGGAATGGACACAATAGTAGGAAAGTAGCAGATGTCTGCCAACAGGCCTTGGCCTCTGCATTGCACCATGCTTGTCTTTCACTTCTCTCCCAGGCTATTGCCCTTGTTTAAATCCAAACACATTGGCAGAGCCTTCTAAACAGTTGTTCAGAATCATCAGATCGTAGGCCAGCAGAGCTAGAAGGGGACTTCAAATGTGACCAGTCCATAAATGGCAAAGATACAGCATGCTTACCATCACACCCCTCTCCCGTCCCCTATGCAGACATCACTAATAGATCACAGTTCTCTCTCTTGCTGAGCTGAGATACAGATCCAGAATCCCTTTCACTACAGCACTCCAGGGAGCCACTACTGATTGATCACAGCTAACTCCTGAGATGATACCTATGTCTATTACTTTATCTACACCAACAATTTATAATGGGGAAACAGACCTAGAGAGAGAGATTGCTTTGCCCAAGACCATGCTGTCAGACGGGTTGTCTTGCTGCCTCATCTTCCTGATTGGAAACAGGTAGGATTGTTGATCTCTCTGTTGCTAAGATCCCTTCTTAATAACACTCTGTGGTTCTCACACCTTCCTTCCTCCTTTTCTCTGTTACCGGGCTCCCTCTTTAATCCAGATGGACCAGCCAATAATACCTACAGAAGCAATAATAGTAACAAGAGCTCATTTTTTATTGAACATCTACTCTGTGCCAAGAATTGCCCTTTACAGTACCTCCCTCACAGAGGAAACAGAATTTACAAACCCTGGTCATGGTTTCCATCTGCTAGCAGACCTCTGAGTAGACAGCCCCAAATCAGGAGTCAGGAAACTTGGGTACTTATCCCAGCACCCCCGCTAACTATCTACACGGTCTGGGCAAGGCCCTTGTCCTCTAACGTCCCCAGGCCTCAGTTTATCCATCTATAGGATGGGGGGAATATTCCAGCCAGGCAGCCCACAGGAGTCCAGACGAGCTGGGCCCTCGGCTCATGGAAAGGGCAGCCTAGAAAGCAGTGTCCCCGGCAATCATCTTACCCTGTCCAAATTGCTTCCTTGCTCCTTACTGGGAGGAGGAACAAGCGGTTAGGTGCCATGCTGACTGTAAATGGAAAGATCACCTTACATATTGGTTTCCACTTGGGCCCTGGCCCTGGACAAGGGGGCCCTGGGACTCAGGGCGGGTGAACATTTAGGTGTGGGAGCTCCTGGAGGCTGTCTGGGGATTCTGCCTCCCAACACAGCATCCCCAGGGCAGCCTGGAGGGCAGATTCGCAGAGGTGGGAAGGGAACAACGTTTGTAGCCTCCTACTCTGGGGCCAGCTTCGTCTTGAGGCTGGAAACCGGAAGCTGGTAGGATTCATTTCTTTTTTTTTCTTTTATATTGTAGTATAGTTGATTAACAATGCTGTGTTAGTTTCAGGTGTACAGCAAAGTGACTCGATTATACATATACATGTATCTATTCTTTTTCAAATTCTTTTCCCATTTAGGTTATTACAGTATATGGAGCAGTATTCCCTGTGCTATACAGTAGGTCCTTGTTGGCTATCTGTTTTAAATATAGCAGTGCGTACATGTCAGGATTCACTTCTTTCTTGAGCAAAATAAGTCCACTTTTGTTTCATTAAGTAAATTCCTGGTATCAGCTTCTGGGATGCTCTAGAAAACTCTTCTCTGAGTGCTGGAGGAGAATCTGAACCCGGGAGAATCAATGATCCTGGATGGTCCAGCCCTGAGACAAAAATGCATAAAATGATTTAAGAGCATAAAAGGGACCTTGGGGGGTGCCAGATACCTTCGATGTGGCACAGGCCAAGTGCCCTTCCCAGGCTGTCCCCACTAAACCTGACATAATCATGGAGAAAGGAATATTATCCTCCTTTATACAAACAGAAAAGCAAGGCTTAGAGACATCCAGCCACTTGCTCCTAGTTGCTCGGCCAGTGAGCTGCTGGGAGCTGAACCCAGAACTTTTCTATCTCCAGGGCCTGTGTTCATGACCTGGAGAATCTCCACAGTGGGGAGGCAGAGTTTGGGGGTGACCTGGAAGCCCTAGTGTTGGGGAGCCTCCAGCTCAGTGGAGAAGATGTTGGTGCCCGGGGGGGGGTGTTGGTATTTTTCTCTCTCTCTACACGGAGGGAACAGCCAGGAGTTTCTGGGCCCCCATCTGCAAATGTGCGGAGGCTCTCACAGGCTGCCGGTGGTGGTCGGGGAAATCAGGAATCCATTAGAAGCAAGAGCTTAGGGGCCGGGCCCTGGTCACAGTCTACTGCATACTGATTTCTCACTGTGGAGAGGCATGGCAGCCAGGGATGGGGAGAGAGAAGTGGAACAGGGCACCGAAAATAACTAAAAAACGAAGTCAGTCATCAGGCATCTTGCAAGCATGTACACAGAGGCCAGGGCATCCTGAGAGGCAGGAGCTGAAGAAGGATATTCTGACTGAGCGGAAAGCAGAGTCCACTGGGGTCTGGTTGAGGCCACAGTCTCAAGTACACAGATCAGCCCCAGCCTCCCCGACACCTGGAACTGCTGCTGACCTGCTGGGACCAGCCTGGAGGGGAAACAGGGAGGCACTGAGAGCCCCCTTCCCAGGCTGGGCTCTCTGCCAACTGGGGTTAGGGGCTGGGAGTAATTTAATATTTACTGCGCACCCAGACTGTCCTCCGAGAAACCATTCAATGCCGTCAACCTGGCCTGACTCTTCCCAGCCCATCACCTACTGCATCACCAGCACCCAGGTCAACCAGCACAACTGAGCTCCTGCTGTGTGCTACACACACACACACACACACACACACACACACAGACACACACATGTGCATGCACACACACACATAGACACACGCATGTGCGTGCACACACACATCTCATTTCATCCTCACCCCCACAGTGTGCTGTGTAGAGTGGGTATTGGTTGTTTCACCTGCCCACCATCCACTTCTTTTCCTTCTGGAAATATCGCCATGCTTTTCCTTTCTGTGGGTCTATACAGGTGGGTGGGGCTAAAGCCCTTCTCCACTCCTGGGAGTGGGCATGTGACCCACATCTGGCCAATCAGCATATTCTATCCCCCCTGGCCGCAGTGATTGGTTCAGAAACAGGCTAGAAGGACAGGTGGCTGAAAGAGCTTGAGGGGCTAGCCCGAGATGACACAGTTTGCAATGTCAGTTCCAACTAGCATGACATCTGCCTCAGACTCCAAAGCACGTTGGTTTGTCCATCATTTTTTTTTTACTCCAGATCACTGTTTTTATCATCGGAATCTGGCCAGGGTGACAGACAACTTCAGTGCCTTGTGAATTTCAGTTGGTCTATTTTTGGCGAGCTTGGACGCACTACAAGAGTTTTCACTGGGGCAGAGTCACTGGGGACAGATGGGATTTAGCATCTAGACAGAGGTTACAAGGAGCGAGGGCTCACTTCATCCTCATATAAGTATCCGGGACTTTTACCACAGCCTATAACACTGGTATTTGGTGAAAACTGTTTTGTTTCATTGCCTTTGCATCAAATAAATGGTGTCCCCCTGTACTGACACCCAGTTCCTCCCTCATTTTCCAGAGTCCCCAGCTTGGTCCCCCTGGCTTCATAGTGACTCCCAGAGCTATGCTCTTTTTATTTTGTTCGGTTTGGTTTTGTAGATTTCCCATGTAAGTGAGATCATATAATGTTTGTCTTTCTCCGACTCATTTCACTTAGCATAATGCCTTCAAGGTCCATCCATGCTGTCACAAATGGCAAGGTTTCTTCTTTTTATGGCTGAGTGATATCCCATTGTGTACATATATCACATTTTCTTTATCCACTCGTTTATCAATGAGCACTTAGGCTGTTCCCATGACTTGCCTATTGTAAACATGCTGTAATGAATATGGGGGTACATATATTTTCCAGTTCGTGTTTTTATTTCCGTTGGATAAATACCCAGAAGTGGAATCACTGGACCACATGGTAGTTCTGTTCTTAATTCAAAATCCTTAACTTAATCACATCCACTAAGAGCCTTTTTCCACATTTCTAGGTTCTTGAATGAAAACCCGCTATCTTTGGGGGCCAGCATTCAGCCTGTTACAGGGAGTAGAGTTTCATTTTCCAGCTATGGAAACTGAGGCCCTGAAGAGTTATAGACTCAGCCCTGGGTGATGGCAGCATTCTCTAAGCACAGCCTCCTGCGGGGGAAGGGACTTTGAACGAATAAGGAAATAGACTTCCACTGTGAGAGGGGAGAGGAGGACATGGGTCAGAGAACCTTTTGAGAGATGCCCCAGACAAGTAAACTTCGGGGAGGCTGAGCTGCCTGCAGTTACCCTGGACCAGGCTGGAAACAGCTGACACCAGGACTGTGCCCTGGAGCTCAAAGGTGGCTGCTGGCACGTGGCCACATTAAACTCTCTTTGTAACATCTCTCACCCCAGGTGTTCCTGGCGCGGGCCCGGAGTAACCCTGCAGAGCCCGGAGAGCGGAGTGGGGAGCTGATGAAGAAACTGAGGCAGAGAAACCTCCACAACATCTCCAGAGTTGAGGGATGCAGGAGGGTGAGGTGACATAGGGAGGGTCTTTTTCTTGGTTCCAGCTGCAGGTGTGCTGCCGGCTAGCTGTGTGAGCTTGGGCAAGTCACGGCACCTGGGTCTCAGTTTCCCTTCCGTAAATCGAAGCCCCTACTAGCACCCTGGGAGGGCTGCTGTGAGCATTCAAGGAAGCGGCAGGTGTGCAGGGTCCTGGCCAAATGCCAGCGCTCAGGATATGTGTGTGTGGATTCCGAGGGTGGTAGTGCTGGTGAGGAGATGAAGACCAGTTGGGGTAGGGCTTGCGGGGCGTTAGGACAGACGCTCCCAGAAGGCTGGGGGTGGGCATCTCAGAACTTTAAATGGCAGTCAGCTTTGGCTCCCTGGCCTGGAGGTTCTCAGGGAACATTAGTTCTCTTCCTTGTCTCTGCTCCCCAGAGGGGACCACACGAGGGCAGAGCGGTCATGGCAGGCAGCTGGAGGACAACCCTTACCGAGCCAGTCAGCAAATTGGGCAGAGAGGAGGGGAGTGTCCCCCCAAACCTGCTTGTGCTATGCATAGGGACAACTCCCCTTCTCCAGGAAATCCTCTTTTACTTCTTCCCCCAATGCACCGACGTGGGCAAACTGTATTTCAGAATCGCCTAATGGGCTGTGGGCACCAAAATGGTCTAAACATTGACCCCTTTGGAAATGCTGCAATAGGTACATATCAGCGTGGCTGTTCTCCTTCGTCTGACCAGGAGATCCCAAAGTCTAGGAGGGGCCATGTCCTCACCCATCACATTTGGGGTCCCAGAGAGCAGACCCTCCTCAGAGCACTGATTTGTTCAACCGGCATGTATTGAAAATCTACTGTGCTTCCAGCGCTGAGCCAAGTGATGGGCAGAATCAAAGATGGATATGAAATGAGTGTCTGCCTTCCAGGGTCCCCAGGTCAGCCATCCCAGAGGTAAATAATAATAACAATACATAGCCTTTATATAGCACCCACTTTCCATTAGGCGCTGTGAAATCTCTTTACGTGTGAGAGGGGTATTATGATACGTCCCAATTTGTGAATTCATAAACGAGGCACATAGGGCTCAGTGATTCGTACATCACATTGCTTGTAAGTAGAGGATGTGAGGTTTGAATGCAGGCAGCCTGGCTAGAATCAATGCTCCAGGGGATGAGTGCCTGGCCTGGTCCAGGGACTACAAGTCTGAAGGGTGGGTGCGTGAGGGCAGGGGTGAGAGGTGAAGCCTGAGAAGAGGGGAGTCCACATCCCAGAGGGAGGGCTATGTCTGCCAAGGGAAGGACCTTCACGTTCACGTCCTACAGGCAATGGGGAGCGATGGAGAGGGTGGGAGCAGGGGCCAGGCATGGTCCGATATAGAGACATCACCTGGCTGCCTCAGGGAGAACAGCTGAGGCGTGTGGAGGAGGTGTTCACGGAGTCTCGGTGCTTGACGCTCAGGGCCAGAGCTGAGTGGTGCTGTTGAGATGGTCGTGGGGGGCAGGCTGGAGACAGGTAGATGCTGCAGGGGAGGGCAGGCAGCCTCAGCATGAAGCCCCCACCCCCTCCCTCACCAGCTCCGGAAGTAAGAGCACCCGCTCACAAGCATGGGCGGGGGCGAGTCCCCAGCTCTACCTGAGCACCCAGGAGGACGCAGCTCTCACGTCCAGGCGCCAGAGCCCATCCCTATGCGTCAGCTCATCCCACACACGATTCATCTCCCTGACCTACATTCCCTGCCCGATTGTCCTCGCAGACAAAGGCTGGGCAGGCGGAGGCCCTCAGCGCCAGGGCTGCTCCCTCGGGCCCAGGGAAGGGGCGCTGGTGATAAGCAATGTAGGGAAACATGTGCGAGCCGGGAGGGGAGAGAGTGGGGAGGAAGAGTGCGGAGGGGGAAGAAGTGAGGAGAGAGAACAGCACAGAGCAGGATGCTGAGCCCTAGGGTTCGCAGGAATTCCTGGTGCCGGGGAACAGAGCTGGCTCTGGGGTCTTGGAGCCCTTGCCCCCACTTCCCTCGCTGTGTGACCTTGAAGAGTCACTTTAAGAACACTCCAGCTGAGCCTCAGTTTCCTCACTGGAAAATGGCCAGAGGGCTGGAGCCAGCCTGGTTCCAAGGCCACAGTCTCCAGGACACCGCTCACCCTCACCTTCCCCCAAGACCCGGCTCTGAGAGGAGGCTTGCCTCCTGAGGGCCGCAGTGAGACCAAACCCCACCTCCCGATGCCAAGCTGGTGGGAGCAGGCACACGCTGCTGCCCAGATTAATGGACCAAAGAGAAGGCGTTAATTACAACAAACGGCTCCCAGCTTAACGGGCCCTGGCGCTTCCAGGTGAAGAAGCCCGCCCCACCTCTCTCTGTCCAGGAAGGCTCTGAAAGGCCCCATCCTTCCCTGGAGCAGAGCCCCACTGCCACGTGCCCCTCCCAAAGAGCTCAAAGCACCTTTTCCATCCTCTGTGCACTTCTTTGATTGTCCCACGGTCCTGGGAGCTGAGACAAGAAAGGGCTTTGAGCTCTAATCCGGGCACTGTCTCCTTGAATCTTTTTAGAAATTCTCCAAAGTTGGTGTGCTACAGGCTGAACTGTGTGCCCCCCAAATTCATTTGTTGAAGCCCTGACCCTGCCCCCCCAACAATGTGATGCTATTTGGAGATGGGGCATTTGAAGATGATTAGGGTTAAATGAGGTCATGAGGATGGGGCCCATAATCTCATTTTAGGGGGGATTTGATGGGTTAGTGCCTTTATAAGAGGCACCAGGGAGCTCACTCACACTCTCTAGGTGTGTGAGGACACAGAGAGAAGGCAGCCATCTGCAAGCCCAGGAAGAGGGTCCTCACCAGGAACTAAATTGGCCGGCACCCTGCTTGGACATCCAGCCTTCAGAACTGGGAGAAATAAGCATCGGTCATTTAAGCCCCCCATGTGGTGCTCTGTGACTAAGACATTAGTATGATCACAAAAGTGCCCCGGTCTCCTCTCAAAACCCTTTCATATCAAACTACTTGTGGCTCCTGGACGTGCTGGTCTGAGTCAGCCCTCACATGCTGTTGCCTCTGCCTGGAATGCCCTCTCCCTCATCCCCTCTGTCTTAGTGCTGACCACCTACCTCAAGACAAAAACACAACCAGCAACTTCTCCTCGAGCTGTCCCTGGTTTTGTCAGATGGAACTGACCTCTCCCCACTTTGCAACCCGTGGCCCCCATGAGCTATCTGTCCAAGATGCATATGGTGGTGAGGGCATAATGTCACCTGTGCTGTCATCCTCATAAGAACCCAGTAACCTCAGTGTGCCTCAGGGTCCCCACCTGGTAAATGGGGCTACGGACAGCACCTGTCTCACGGGGGTGTTGTGAGGATTGAATTACTTAGTATACAAAGAGCTGGCATATACTTAGCTGCTATTATTATTATTATCTTTGAATTCCCACGGTTAATAAATAATGAGATGAATCATTATCCCCATTGCATAGGTGAGAAAAGTGGGACTGAGCAGTGGTGGGGGGGAGAGGATTTGTTCATGGTTGCGCAGCCAGCCACCAGCACAGCAGGATCCAACCCGAGTCTAAGCTGGTTCTGCACTTCTCTGTGCCCCCATTTATGGGATGGAGACGCCGAGGCCCAGACAGGAGAAAGCCCTTGCCCAAGGCCATGCAGCGGTCAGCCCTCTGTAGAAGGGAGATCAGAGACCAGGACCCTGTCTGCCGGGCAGACAGCAGCCTCCAGCCAAGCACCAGGGTTTTCTAGAGGTGATTTCATAAGCCTTTCCATGCCTCTCCCTCAAGACCAGCCCCCAACCGCCGCCAATAGCAGTGACAGGTGATGGAGCCGGAGGTGATAAACACATCCCCTGACTTCCGTAACTCCCGTCCAATTTGCTGTTCCCAGGCTCATGCCAAGCCTGTGTCAGTAAACCAAGTGGACTTTTCAGAATCCACCTACAATGACCGATGGTGGACACGGTGTGAAATCTTGGCAGCTCTGCTGTCTCCTTCCTACAGAGCCTGAGGCAGGTGGGGCTACGGGGCACAGTCTTCTGGGGTTTCCCAGCCCCAGGGACACTCGGAGGTCATCTCTTCCAATGCCCTCAATGTACAGGTGAGGAAACTGAGGCAGGGACATTGCTGGGACCAGCATCCAGGATTACCAGGTCCTGGTCTGGGTGTCAATCAGAACTGGGGTCTGGGGTGGTGGTAGTGTTTTGATGAGCCTGGGACCCCTGGGCAGGGAAATGGGTTGGAAAGAAGGGTCACAGTGTGGAACAGAAACTAGGGGTTCAAGCATTTATCAGAGGAGGGGGTTGGGGATGGAAACCTACCACAAATCCACCCGCAGAAGGAGAACTGTTTATCTCACTTTAGGGGGGATTTGAATCGTCCTCCACAATGACCTTTCCCAGCACAGTCTGAGCCCCTGGAGGGACTATCAACCTGAGGGGTCTCTCTGGTCCCCCCACCATCACTGACCTCCCCCTCCTCAGAAACCATGCCCCCGTCACTGAGCCCCTGGGCTCTTTTTGGAGTCTGTCCCTCATCTTCAGGACCAAGTGACATGGACTCCAGTGGCAGCCCAGGGGAAATCCTTGCCCACATCCTGAATCCCCCAGGCCTGGGGGTTGTTTGTACCTCCTTAGGCCAGATCACCAGCCATGCCGGCCTCATCCAGCCCCCAGCTCCATTTCTGCGCAGCTCTGGGCCCTACACCCCCAGGTTCGGCCCGGGGCTCCCCCGAGCACGTGCAAGCTCCCAGTAAGCCCTGCACAGACCCTGGGTGACAAGTCCAGGGGAGGATGGAGAACCAAGATCCTCCCACAGTCCCCTCCATTTCTGCCATCAGAGGGTCAAAGGGCAGGCAGTGACTCCAAGCTGCCCCTGCACAGCCCCTGCAGAGGAGGTGGCTGGAGGGGTCCAGCCTGGATAAGCCACCGTCCCTGGGTTACACATGGAGAAGCAAGTGGTAACACCCAAATGTGGCCTGACCCATGTCCTGAAGCCCTGCGGGGCCCGGGTCCCCGCCAGCATGGTGGATGGACTCATGAGCTTTCAGGTCACCACGACCCTCCAAGTGACCCCAAGCTCACCCCAGGGGAGCCTTGACCCCAGCTCAGTCCCCATGGGGCCCTGCCTGCTGCAGGGAGGCATCCAGGTCAGTCGAGGCAGGAAGGGCCCTCTGACCCCTTACCCGCCCACACTGCTCCAGCTTCAATCAGAGTCTCTCTGCTCTTATCTGTTTCCCGTAGAGAATTTCCGTGTAAGATTTTGTTTGAACAAAGCTTCCCGCTACTACAAACATTTTGCAGACCTCAGATCCAGCCCTGCCCCTCGCGCTCGGCAGCCAGCAGAGGTTTGCAGTCAGGTGGCCTGGGGCCAAATTCTATTTATAATACTCACTGGCTGTGGGGTGGGGGGAGTGGGGGGAGTCTCTTCCCCTGAGCCCCAGTCTCTCTGTCTGTAAAATGGAGAACTTTGCAGGCTTGTTCTGAGAACCTGAAACATGCAAGGAAGTTGTCTAGTGCCTAGTAGACTGTCAGGGACTGCAGTGAAATTCTTTTTAGTTACAAACAAGGAAATGGAGGGTGTGCTGGGATGCCAGCCATTTGCAAGGTCACAGAAGGGCTGGCAGCAGCGCCCTGCCCCACCTCCACCCCGGACTGGATGCTGGCAACCCTGCTCCCCGCTGCTCAGTCTGGTTCCTGCCCCCAGCCCCCTCCAAGGACCGCAGCCTGCGCACCCCCCATGTTTGTGCAGCCTCAGCCCTCGGAGAGCCTCACTGGCCCTGACAAAGTACGGGCGCTAACCAGGCCTTGTAGAACAGCACCCGCAGCGGGGAGGAGGGGAGACAGGAGATGGCCAATAAGCCTGCACATTGTTCATGGAGCCCTTCCGGCTGTTACTGCCGCTATTTAGCATGTAGATAACACTCTATATCTCCGCTGGGTTTGCTGCCTGTGCCCTCAGAAAGCAGCCAGGAAGGCGAGATGCTGACTCCAAGCAAGGACGAAGAATTGGCTGGAGGCAGCCTTTCTGCCCCGAGCCTCACTCCAGCTCATGCATTCATTCATTCATTCAACACAGAATAGCAAAGCCCCTGGAACATTCCATGTCCTGCCCCCAGCACATGGTGGTTAGACCCAAGCCCCACCCTCCAGGAGGACACAGTCTCGAGAGGGATTCACTCAGCCTGGAAAATGTAGTTCCTGCTGTCGCCCCCAACCATTAAGACAAACACAAGTGTACACACGCCCAGTGGGGCCACCCCCTCAGCACTTTGGGGTAGTCAGGGGACAAAACTATCACCCAAAGGTGACTGTATTCAGCTCTTGCTCGAAGCTGCTAAAACAGACGTGGAGGGTGGTTCCTCCAGCAGTGCGTGAGGATTATACTGAGGTGCCCAGACCGCCTCACCCCTCCGCAGGGCCTCTGTGTTCTCCCTTCCCATCTGCAACAATAGCACTGGTGGCCCTGGAGCCTGTGGGAAGCAGGATCGTGAATGACGAGCACTTGACAGACTTCTAAGGAGGACTGGGCTATAGGCCTAGACTATAGCCAAGGCTGTGGTCAGCCTGTGGCCAGGGTTGTGGTCAAACGGGGGATGGCTACTGGAAAAGAAGCTCCATGAGGGCCCAAACATCATCCTGTTCACCACCGTAATCTCTAGTGCACAGAACAATGCCCGGTGCTCAATACATACACATGGAATGAATGAGTGAATGAATATGTTAATCAAGTTTCCTTGTATAGCTGGGGCCCTGGCTCAGGGTCAGCCTGTGTCCAGAGATAAGTCAGTCTGAGAAGCTTGTTGGAGCCTCTCTGTAGCAGGCACATTGAGGCCAGGGAACTGAATAGAAACCAAAGGACTCACTTGGTAATTAAGCCGCCATCTTGGTTTCTCCAGTCCCAGGTCCTACACCAGTTCCCAGACTCACTGACACCTCCAGCCACTGAAGACCTACCACAGGACAATGCCCATTCTTCGTGGGTCTCTGGCCCATCTAACCTTCCCACCACCACCATCACCTCCCCCCACACACAAAAGAGCTGATACCATCAGGTATCTCTGGACCTCTAGTCCCAGATGATCTGATTGTGCTGTGTTTTCAGTACCTCCCCATCATCATAAGAACAAGGCCAAACTCCTTGGTGTGGCATTCAATGCCCTGCCTACCTCTCCAGCCCCAGCCCAGGCTTCATGCTCCAGCAAATGTGAACACCCTGCCTTTTCATGCTGCCAAGCCATTGCACATGCAGATTCCCCTCCAAGCAATGCCTTTTACTTGCTTTCAAATATGGGAAATAATTGATTTTTTTAAACAAGCATTTTCTTGAAGAGTTGACCATTTCTGTTTGATGTTCCTCTGTGATTGCCTTTGTCACACAAAGTATCGCAACTATCAAGTATGTGTTTATCTTTCCTGCCTTTTTAAAATCTCTACATCCCCAGAATCCAGTCCCAGGCCCCAAACTATATCATCACTATCACTACCATCACCACCATCATCCCCACCAACACCATCACCAACAACAACACTACCATCACCACCACCACCATCACCATTACCATCATCCCCACCATCACCACCACCATCACCATCGCCATCACCACTACCATCCCTGCCATCACTGTTGTCACAACTAACATTCATTAAGCACTTACTATGTACCAGGCAGTGTACTAAGATATTTACATGATTCTCTGCTAATCCTTATAACATCCCCGCTGACTGAAAAAAAGAACTCACAACCTAAAAGTTAAGAATTATGTTTTATTTGGTGGACTTTCTGAGGACTTCAAGCCTAGGAGACAGGACCCTCAGGTTGCTCTGAGAGACTGCTCTGAAGAATCAAGCGGTGGACGAGGAGCCAGGATATACAGGGGTTTTGCAACAAAAACCAGGTGGTCCGAACATCAAAAGATTACTGTTAATTAAAGAAAACCAGACATCTCAAGTTAAAGAATTTAGTGCTCTTCCATGTATGTGAAGATGCAAGAGTCTGGGCTCACTGAAATCCTTCCTTTGAAAGGCACCTCAGCTCTCTCTGGGGCCAGCATCCTGTGCTGTCTCATCCTGAGTCTCCTCAGGGTGCACCCTCGTGGGTGGCTTGCAGCAGCTGACTGGTAGATGATGGGCATCCTGTTTCTATCCTGAGTTCCCTCAGGGCTCACCTTCGGGGAGGCTGTAATGTGATGGTTTGATGGCCGCAACATCCTTTGTTTACTGATAAAGCAGGGAGTGTTTTTCATTCCCATACCCATTGAAGAGGAAGGTACTCCATCATCATCTCCATTGTATGGATTGAGAGACTGAGGCTCAGAGAGATTCAGTAATGCCGAAGGATTCAAATTTAAGCTGTTTCTCCCTTATCCATATAGGGGAAGAGCCTGGATACTTCCAAATTCCTCATAATACGTTATTTCTGTTTAACTTTAAAATGTCTTGAGAGGTCAGCCACTCAGAGGGCCACTTACTTCTGTGGATTCCAGTACAGCCCCAGACACCACATCCCAGGAAGTAAACCTTTGGAACAGAGCTCTGTGTTGCCATCTGCTCCCCCACCCCCCTCCCCACCCCTGATTTCAGGGTCAGCATCAGGCCGGTCAGCCTACAGACTCTGCCCAGAGTCTGGTTCTGCACAGCTGTGCCATGAGGCTCTCAGCCCTGGAAGGGTCAATTCCAGGCAGCAGCCAGCTGCTCAGACAGTGTGATGGGTTCTCACACAAAAAAGAAAACCTCCCAGCCAGCCAGCCAGCACTTTCTCCTCCTCTCAGTCTCTCTCCCTCACCCTCTAGGCTGGAGAGAGATGGGGAGAGTCTTTTCTGGGTGATGTCATCCTCCTGCCCAGCGTCCCAGCACCCCTGGCATTGTCCTCTCCATGTCCACAAGCCTGCCTGCCCATGACCCTACCCAAATGCCGGGAAAACTCCTTTCCTCCAGTATTCTCCAAGCCGTGGAGACAGGAGGAGAGCTCTGCCAGCAGCTCTCACGCTTCACAATGACATCAGGAATCCCTTCACTGCAGACAGTGCTCTATAACCTGTAACTCGCCACAAGGTGCATTTTCTCCAGAAACTCAAGGGTCAGGGGCGTCACTATGTCCCGCCCTCTCCCAGAATCAGATTGTATTACAGAAGCATCAGGATAAAGTTTCAGTTCCTTGCCCTTCCACTGATCCGGAGCCTTGTGCTCTGTTGATGAGGATAATTAAAAGTAGAAGCCAATATTAATTAAGCTCTTGCTTTGAGCTAGGGACTGTTCTAAGTACTTTCCAGATATTAAATCATCTCATTCACACACAGGCCCAAGAACGAGGATCTCCCATAATCTCCATTTTACAGATGAGAAAACTGAGGCTCAGAGAGGCTAAGTCATGTGCTTCTGGTCTCCCAGTTACAAGGTGGTAGATCCAGGATTTCTTTTATATACCTGAGGAGGGAAGGGGACATCTTTCCCTGGTTTCCTGTCTTCTGATAATACCCCCTCTCCCCTCCCCAACTTGCCCCCTCCCCCTCCCACTGGGGAGGGGGAGCAGGCACTGAGCATGCATGATACACTCCACCCTCGTCCTCCGTTCCACCAGCAGAGGGCGCGCTCTAGACTCAGTAGCAGGCCAACTGGACCAAGCCACGCCCTCCAGACCCCTTCATCAACAATCAGGGTGACATCTAACCTCCTTCTGTCTGGCTCAGGCATCTGTTTCTCAATTGGTTCCAGGTTTGGCACAGAGCGAGGTGTTATTTGCTGTCCTCCCTTAAACCCCAGTAATTATAAATACATAAATAAATCAATAGTGTTCGCCCCTATTGGAATTCATCACCATCTAAATATAACCCCTTCTAAACATAAACGTTACCATTCTTCTACATCACATTTCGTTTAATAATAGAAATAATAGTAATAAGAAAAATTGCTATGTTTGGTGTCTGCAGTACGCCAGGTGCAGTGGCACCATTAATTATTACACTTAATTTCACAATCCCTGCCCAAGTAGACCCTATTAGTCCCATTTCTGTAAATGAAAACATTTCATCTCTAACAAGGTAGGTGGCTTTCCCAAGGACACACAGCTGGTAAGTGTTGGATTAGAATCTTTACAGGATTCAATAGTGTCTCCCCAAATGTCCATCCAGTACCTCAGAATGTGGCCTTATTTATAAACAGAGTCTTTGCAGATTAATTAATAAAGGTAAGATCATACTGGATTGGGGTGGGCCCTAAACCCAATTCTTATAAGGAGACAGAGACTTGCAGAGACACAAAAGAGCTACAGGGGGGACCTGGCCATAGGATGACAGAGACAGAGATCAGTGTGAATCAGCTAGAAGCCAAGGAATACCAAGGATTGCGGCAACCACTAGAATCTCAGACAAGGAAGACAAGAATCTTCCAGACAAGGAAGGATACTCGCCTAGAGGCTTCAGAGAGAGCATGGCCCTCCAAACACCTTCATTTGGGACTTCTAAGCTCCAGAACTGGGAGAGTACAAATTTCTGTTGCTGTGAGCCAGCTGTTTGTGGTACTTTGTTACAGCAGCCCCAGGAACCTAATACGGACTCTGAGAGTGGTTATTCTGATACCTCTCCCAAACAAACCTCCTTTCAGGGTCACACAAGTACTTACTGAGAGGCAGCAGGTGCCAGGCACTGAGGACATGGAGAAGACACAGTTCCTCGGTCAAGGGCTCACACACAATGACAGCACAGTTGTCTCTTGTCCAAGTTGCTTTGGCTCCTGGTGGGGAGCAGAAGGGGAAGAGGCTGTAAGGACAAATCTTGCTTTTGAGTCTTGGCACCATCACTTCCTGGCTGTGTGGTCCATGGCAGGTCACGGTCCACCTCTCTGAACCTCAGTTTCTTCATCTGTAAGATGGAGGTACTTATGCCAACCTGCCTCCTTCAACTAAATAAGAGGTCTAGAAACACTTTAGAAACTCATACCTGCACTTTTGAAATGGGAGATAAACACTGCTTGGTTAATCTTATTTTTTAGACCTTTCTGCATGTGGAAATATTTCATACTAAATTCAAAAGAGAAGGAAAGGGGGCATGGCGGTGGAGGACGCCAGGCAGCGAGGTTCTGCACTGGATCTGTGTTCTCCTCAGACGCCACTTCCTTTGAAAGTAGAGTCAGCCACAAAGGAAAGAAAAGGCCCCAGGGAAGAAGGCGCGTTTGGATCAGTTCCCAAGCCCCCCCACCCCCCGTTGTCAGCTGGCCAATTTCGGTTCCTCCTGCCTCAGCTGCCAGCATCAGCCATGCCAGGGACTGTGCAGCAATCCTGAGATTTGTCAAAGGCAGCGTCTGATCTCTGCCAGTCAACTAGAGGGGGAAAGAGACCCACGAGATCAAACAAGACTCCTTTGAAAACCACTCTGTGCGGGAAAAGCCTTAGAGTGCAGGCACCAAAGTGACAGCCTGCAGGCTGCCTTGAGGTGGGAGCATTGTGCTGACGGATTATGGGAGGATGGAGGGAATGGGGGTGCTGTGGGTCCCGGGGCGGGGCGGGGCGGGGGGTCCGGCCTGCAGGGAGGGCTTGGCAACGCCTGGCGCCACTAACCCGGACTGAAAGAGAACACTGCGCTTTGGAGCCTCTGGGCCACACTGGGCAGCCCAGCCTCCAAGACAGGCTGGGAGCATCTCTCAGAGGCCATGCTGCCCAGTCTGGTTGGAACCACATCAGGGCCTCCCTCAGTGACTTCACCCCCTGAATCAGAGTCCAAGGAAATGATGGATGTAGTCGACTCAGCCCCACAGGGACTCATGAAAACTCACCCCCTGGCAAAAATCATTCAGGTGATTTAATTCAATCCAGTTCAGCCACTATTTATTAAATAAACAGACAGCTGAGCATAGAGGCTAAGAGCAGGGACTCCAGAGCCAGGCAGACTTGGTTTGAATCCCAGCTCTAATGCTTAAGCCAGTCACTCAGCCCCTCCGGGCCTCAGTTTTCCCATCTGTAAAATAGGGATAATAATAGCACTTACCTGAAAGGGCTGTATGAGCATGAAATGCAGTAATACTTGTAAAGCACTTGAAATTGTTTCAGGCGTACAGTAAGTGTTAACTAAGGGCTGTCTCGGGATTGGTAAATGGAGCAGTGTGGAGCAGTGGGATAACCTCCAATGTCCCCGCACACAGACAACTGGGACTGGACAGAGGAAATGCCTCGTCCACGGTGGCACACCTCGAAAGTTGTCTAGGCAACCTGACAGCAATTTGACCCCACCCCTAGCCACTAAGTCTTAGAGACCCTATTTGGCTGACTATTCCACCCCGGAGTCTGGCCTGGAGCAGACTACAGGCACATAGGAGACATAAATGCTGAATGAATGACAGTACCTCTTCATTCAAATCGTCATCCCTTCTTTTAATCTTTATGTGACCTTGGGCATGTGACACAGTCTGTCTGAAGTGTCAGTTTCTTTGTGTAAAAGTATGTGTCCGAATATCCAATTCACAGGGCCGTTGGTGAGAATCAAATGCAAACATGCCCAGCGGGGTATGTGACAGTTCATCCATGTTAAATAAATGTCATCTTGACTTTATTTCATTTCCTTAACTGTGCTTGGTTCTGCCCAAAGACCCATGGGGAACACAACAGAAGGAGAAAATATATTCTTGTTCTGAAGGAACTTTACACAAGACAAAAAACTAGGAAACTGTTCACTTAAAGGACAAACTACAATTAGGTGTCGAAGCAGAAGTCGCCTAGGACTTCAGAGAGCTCTGTGCGGACCGGGGCAGTCTGGTGGGCCTCTGGGAGGAGGTGTTTGAAAGAGCCAGCCACCTCATTATCTGCCACGCAAAGGGCCTCACGGACCATGTTCCCATTAGGCAAGGTTGCACCAGCAATGCGGGTGAGGACATAAAAACGCTGCCTTGAGGTTTGAAAACCGCTGCCTGTGAGGGGCAGAAGCAGGCTCTGATCAATTCCCTCCGATCAAAGGACTGGGAATGGCAGCGGAACCAACCAGAGTGCTGGCAGCGGGCGAGACCTAGAGAGTGATGTTCAAAACCGCAAGCATTGGGCCCAAACATTGATGTCCTTCCAGAAAGTATCCCATGTGGATGTGAAGAAGAACAAAAGGATGGAGGAGATAGAAAATGCTCAGCTGGGTGAGACAACCCAGAGCCCAAATGAGCCAATTCCACGATATCCCAGCTGGAAGGAAACCTGAGCATCCCCAGCTCACGAGTGTCAAGGCTGGGCAACTCTCCAAGGTCATTCCATCCTGAAAATCCCTCCATTGCACCCCTGCGTCCAGCACCCTCATCAATTAGGAAAGGACACTGGGGCCCAGGGAATTTATGAGCACTGCCCAAGTACATGGTGATGGACAACTGCCCAGCATCCAGGCCCCTCCCCAAACTTCAACCCCTGTGCAACTGACTCCAGGAATAGATATGTGGCTGGGCTGACCAACCCAAGCCCTACAGCCCCCTGGACACAGTAATTCATTCTGGAATAAGCTCACAAATTTAAACAAGATCCAGGGTCTGAGCCTTTGTTCAGACCGTTTAGAGGGCAGCACACAATCTTTCCTGATGGCCTGGAACCTGGGAAGCAGACATCTAGAGTCGCTGGTAGCCATACTGCCATCCTGTGGAGGCTAAGAACGAATTGCTGGAGAGGGAGGAGGTCCTGATGATATCTGTATTAGTTAGGATAATGCTAGCTGCTGTAAGAATTAACCCCCTAAATCTCAGTGGCCTAGCCCAGTAAAAATTTATTTCTTGCTCACATAACAGTCTGATGTAGGTCTTTCTGGTGACTCAGGATCCAGGATCCTTCTACCTTATGCCATACCTTCCCCTAGTGCCTTGGAGTTCTCTGCAGTCACCCCTTGGGGGAAGTTGGAGTGGAGGACACACTTCTGTTTCTTAAGCTCCTTGGTCTGCAAGTGACTCATACCACTTCCACTCTGTTCCGTTGGTAGGAACCAGTCACATGATCACACCTGAATGCAAAGGAGTCTGGGAAATGTAGTTTGTGGCCAACAGCTGCCTCTTGGCAAACAGTCTGCACTAAGAAAGAGTCAGCCTGAACCTTACGTGACCAGCTAGCCACCTCCACCTCTACATCATCAAGTGCTTCCCTCAAGTGGCTTCTGAAGCCTGATCTTTTTTATTTATATAAGCTATTAAATTTTCTATTTCTACGTAAGTCAGTTTGGGTTGGATTTTCTGCTATGAGTGCCGAGAGAGTCTTTATATGGAATAAGTCCTGCAGTCCGTTTGTGCAGATCAGAAGAAAACCCAGTCCTTTCTTTTCCCAGTCCAGTGCCCATCCCATAGTACCCTACAACCTCCCCTCAGCCAATCTCCATGGCCTAGCCCATCCCCCTCAGAGTCAGTTAGTAATGCAATCCTCCCCAAGGAAGAAGGGGGCTGGTCCACCTGGAGAGCAGAGACCAGAGACTGCACATCATGTTCTCAACTGTGAACCTGCATAGGAGAGGCACATGAGAGAAGGATCAATGGACTCCCTTTTTTAGTGAAGGAACAGTTGCCCAAAGAGAAATGTTAATGGTGGTCAGCTTAAGGATAAAACTCCAGAACAAACACCAGGAAGTTTCTCCCACCCTTGCGTACTATCAGCATGTAGGCCAGGGCTGATTATGGTGGTATTAAAATACCACAAATTCGGGCTTCCCTGGTGGTGCAGTGGTTGAGAGTCCGCCTGCCGATGCAGGGGTCGCAGGTTCGTGCCCCGATCCGGGAGAATCCCACATGCCGTGGAGCGGCTGGGCCCGTGAGCCATGGCCACTGGGCCTGCGTGTCCGGAGCCTGTGCTCCACGGCGGGAGAGGCCACAGCAGTGAGAGGCCCGTGTATCACAAAAAAAAAAAAAAAAAAAAAAACCCACAAATTCTTTAACATTTCCCTCTTTTATAGAACCTAATATTCTTCCCCAGAGTGTAGGCTGTACTTAATGACTTGCTTCTAACATACAGAATATGGAGAAAATTACTTCCAAGGGAAGGCTATCAAAGGCTTTGTGTTTTCCATCTTTCTCTCCCTTGGTTCACCTGACCTGGGGGAAGCCAGGTGCCATGTTCTGAGCAAACCCAAGCAGCCCTATGAAGAGATCCACATGGTGAGGAACTGGGGCTTCCTGCCAATAGCCATGCCAGTGAATCTTCTTAGAAGCAGATCCCCCAGCCCAGGTCAAGCTACCAGATGACTACAGCTCTGTCCAACATGTTGAGGGCAACTTCATGAGAGACCCTGAGTCAGAACCACCCAGCCAAGCTGCTCCTGACTTCCTGCCCCATAGAAACTGTGAGATAATGAACGTCTGTTGTTTTAAGTCACTAAGTTTGGGGTCATTTGTTACACAGCAACAGGTAACTAATACAGCTGCATAAGGGGATAGCTGAAGTAAGGTTTTGTGCCTTGAGGACACTCAAGAGCCCACGGATATATGTTGGCTGAGCCTAGGTAATTGCTAAGAAGTATAAGACTTATGGACATGAAGGCTGACATACATATTCATGCTCCTCATCAACACAGGAGCTGATGACTCAGCTAAAAGTAAATCACCAATGAGAGGGTCAAACTAAAACATGGTAGATGGTTTTGTTGTCATTAGACAAAGGGTCAGTTACCTGACCCAGGGTAATCTATTAAGTTGAACCATATGAAATAGCCAATATGCAACCACTTTTTGTTTGTTTTTGTTTTTGTTTTGCGGTACATGGGCCTCTCACTGTTGTGGCCTCTCCCGTTGCGGAGCACAGGCTCCGGACGCGCAGGCTCAGTGGCCATGGCTCACGGACCCAGCCGCTCCGTGGCATGAGGGATCTTCCCGGACCGGGGCACGAACCCGTGTCCCCTGCATCGGCAGGCGGACTCTCAACCACTGCGCCACCAGGGAAGCCCTGCAACCACTTTTTACTAAATCAAAATGACAACTTCATATGATTGAACATGATCGTTCAACTCTCTTGAGCCTCAGGTTCCTTTTCTGTGAAATAAGGGTAAGGACGCTCATTGTGAGCAAGCTGATAACCAAAACGGCTTTGCAAACCGCAAGTGAGCTGCCTCAGAGCACGAAGGATAGCCCACAATCATTGAGGGATCACTGAGGGCCTTGCCAATGACACAGAAATAAAGCTCGCGGGACTTAGAGAATGAAAGTGAGAAGTTGCCAGCCATTGGAGACTTGAGATCTGACCTTGGTCTCCTAACATGAAACAGAGTTGGGACCTGAAGCTTCCTGCTTCCGTCTTCCCACCTGTATAATGAAAATGATACCTGCATGGTACCCCTGTTGGACCATCCTTGTCCTGCTGGCCCATCTCTGGAGGAAGAAGACAGAAAGGGCAGGAAGCTGTGTCCCTGCTGCCTCCCATCCATCCCTATCAGGGGGAGGAAGGGGGGCAGGGGTGGGTAGGGCTCTCATTGCTGACGCAGGCCTCAACCCAGAGGCTGGATTTAGCAAGATTGTTCCAGCAAATGGCTCAAGTCCCTCCTGTTTTTGTAGTACAAACAATTCCAGGCAAGTCTTAGAGGGAAGGGAGAAAAAGAGTAATTTGTGTGGCGTGAAAACGTGAGGCATAGAACATGGCCTTGCGAGGCATTTGCATCTCTAAACAAGAAAAGCTGCGACTGAGTGTGGCTGTCACCTAGTTATCTTGTTAACTCCCTCCTGGCCCAGGCAAGCCAGGCTGCAGTCTCCCAGCCCCTGAGTTCAAGTCCAGCATTGTCATTAAGTCTGGAGGTGTCCTCATGCAGCCTCCTCTTTGGTCCTCAGTTACACCTCATTTCTGTAAAATGGGGAGGTTGGACGGCATGACCTCCAAAGGACCTTCAAGAAGAGACAGTCCCCTTATTAAGGTTGCACCTCCACACCCCCTGGCATGTGTTCCAGCAGAACTACCCACTAGAAAGAGTGGAATGCATTTCCTCCCCCTTGGATTTGGCCATGGTCATGTGACTTGACTTGGGTGATGGGTTATGGACAGGAGCAATCGTGTGGCAATTCCGGGATGAAGCCTCAATGGCATCGAATGTTTCTACTCGCTTCCTTGTACCCTGACAGCTGCTGCCCTTTAGCCCGAGCCCCAGTAGGAACACACGTGGGACAGACCTGAGCCCAACTTGCAGCCTGGAGCCCAGCCCACTTGACCTGCAAACAGAAACAGAGCCATTGGGCCCGCCCATTTTCTCAGCTGAACCATAGCCTTGTGAACTTGAGAATAAATGCTTATAGTTGCAATATGACTGAGTTTGGGGATGATTTGTTATGTGGCCCTACTGTGGCAATAGGTAGCACCTTATTATTTATCAGTAGCAAGTTACCTGTGGCACCCCCAGCTGACTGAGACACGCAATCTACCACCACTGCTGAAACCACACCTTTGTCTGACTGTCTTTAGAGATGCTGAGTAATGGCTCACAGGGAGTTCCCAGTCTGATGGGAGAGGATAAAGACCCCTTTAAAATATCTAAGTCTACCAAGAAAACTTGAACTTAAATGACAGCCTGGCTTCCTGTCATCTCCCAGTTCTCCAGTTCTGGTGCATTCCCACCCTACCCCCTGGACCTCGACTTCCACGTTCACATCATCGGAAAGATGGGAGAACTTGAGGAAGTTGATGGGTGACTTGGAGGGTCAGTGGTGAAGTTCTTTCCCCAAGCCAAGGCCTCACTATTTCCTGTGAATGTTCATGTCCATTAGGTGGTAGTCAGGTTACAGGACAGCCCCCAGTGACCTCACCTCCTGGGATGCGTGCCGTTGTGTGGTCCCCTCCCTCATTGTACCAAGCCTGAAAGAACATGACACAATTGATGACGTGATACTTCCAAGAGTAGGTTATAAAAGACGTTGCCTAGATCCCAGCAGGCTTTTTGTAGTAATTGAAACTGATCTCCAAATTTATATGGACATGCAAAGGAGCTAGAACAGCTAAAACCATTCTAAAAAAGCACAGAGTTGAAGGATTTACACTTCACGATTTCAGAACTTACTATAAAGCCACAGTAAATAGGACAGTGTGGCATTGGCACAAGGATAGACATACAGATCAACAGAACACAATTAAAAGCCAAGAAATTAATCTTTACATTTATGGTGACCTGATTTTCAATAAAGATTCTAAAATGCCAATGAAGAAATGATAACTTTTTCAACGATTGGTGCTAGGACTGTTGGCTATCCACTTGCAAAAAACAAAATCAGTTTAGATGTTTACCTTACACCATACCTAAAAATTAACTCAAAATGTATTGTGGATCTAAATGTAAGAACTAAAACTATAAAACTTTTAGAAGAAAATCTTCATGACCTTGGGTTGGACAAAGAGCTCTTATATATGAGTAACAGCATGATCAGTAAAAGAAAAAACTTGTTAAGTTGGACTTCATCACAATTAAAAACTTTCACAGTTTAGAAAAGACCACCAAGAGAATAAAAAGACAAACCAGAGACTGGGAGAAAATATTTGTAAATCATACATCTGATAAGGACTTGTATTCGGAACATATAAAGAATTTTTATAACTTAACAATAAGATAAAAGGCCCAATAGGCAAAAGATCAGAATAGACATTTCATCAAACAACATATATGAATAGCTAACAAGCCCATGAGAAGATACCCAACACAATTAATCATTAGGGAAATGCAAATGAAAACTGCGATGAGATACTGCTACACATCCACGAGAATGCCTTCCATCAAAAAGACAGATAATACCAAGCGTGGATGCAATGCAGAGAAACTGGAACCCTCGTGTTTTACTGGTGGGAATTTAAAATGGCACAGCCACCGTGGAAAAGAGTTTGGTAGTTTCTGAGAAAAGATAAACATAAATTTATCATGACCCAGCAATTCCACTCCTAGGAATCTACCCAAGGGAAATAAAAAAATATGTCCAAGGCTTCCCTGGTGGCGCAGTGGTTGAGAGTCCGCCTGCCGATGCAGGGGACACGGGTTCGTGCCCCGATCCGGGAAGATCCCACATGCCGCGGAGCGGCTGGGCCCGTGAGCCATGGCCGCTGAGCCTGCGCGTCCGGAGCCTGTGCTCCGCAACGGGAGAGGCCAAAACAGAGAGGGGCCCGCCAAACAAAAAAAAAAAAAAAAAAAAAAAAACGTCCACACAAAGACATGTATGTGAATTATTCATCACAGGGAAAAACTGAAAACAATCCAAATGTCCATCAACAGATGAATGGTTAAACAAAATGTGGTCTATCCATACAACGGAATCCTCCTTGGCAATAAAAAGGAATGAACTCTTGATCCATGCAATAACAGGGATGAACCTCAGAAACATTTTGTGAGGTGAAAGAATCCAGGCAGAAAACAATACATATTCCATGATTCCATTTATATGAAATGACTAAGAAAAGGCAAATGTATACAGACAGAAGGCGGAATGGCAGTTGTCTAGGGCTGGGAGTGGGAACAGGTATTAACTCAGGGGCACAAGGTAAGTTTAGGGGATGATAGAATGTTTTAAAACTGGATTGTGGTGATGATTGCACAGCTCTTTAAATGTACTAAAACTATTAGGGGGGGAAGGCATTGTGGCTTCCATCTTGGTGGCTCTCTTGATCATTTGCTTTCCATTGCCATGTCATGAGCCTACAGAGAGGTCCATGTCAGGAGGAGAGGAGGCCTCCTGGAACTGCATTTGAATGCACCATCATAGAAGTGGTCCTCCAGACACAGGCAAGCCTTCAGATGCCTACAGGCCCAGCTGACATATTGACTATAATGAAACACCCTGAACCAGAGTCACCTGGCTAAGCTGCAACTATTGATAGATTCCCCCCACCCTCAGAAAATGTGTGAAATAATAAATGTTTGTTGCTTTAAGCTACTAAACTTGGGGGTCATTTGTTATGCAGCCGCAGATAACTGATACACATTATCACATGGTGATCCACATAGCCCAGTTCTTGGTAGATGTCTGCATCCCCATTGTAGAGCTACAGAGGCTGAGCCTCAAGTGTCTGATTTAAGGTGATGCAGCTTCTAAGAGGTAGGGCTGGAATTTAGACCAAGCCAGCCTGACTCCAGAGCTGCATTCTGCCACAACACATCACTTAGCATCCTGAACCAGGCACCAGGGGAGACATCAGGAAGGAGGAAGAGTCAGATTCCTTTCCTGCAGGACCTGCCAGTCTGATGGGGGAGGCAGGACAGCAGAGCAGAAGGCCCTCTTAGCCATGTTCAGTTACTGTTCCCCATCCTGTGTCTCCTTTCAGTACCGCCGCTGCCAAACCCATTTCATTCCACTCTGCAAAGAGCTCAGAGCACCTGAGTGGGGGTTCCTGCCTCTCTCTCAAACCAGAGAGCAGCAAAATTGGACAGTGATGTGTTGTCGTTCAAATATTTCCACGCCAGGGTGAATTATGATGCCGTCCCACTTTATTCAGTGTAGCATCTTTCATAAGAGCCGTGTCTCAGAAACACTTTGGAGAAGGAAATAATAAATAATTGCCCAAGGGGACAAAGCATGAGATGAGAAGCCCAGGGCTGGGGAGGGCTGGAGCTGGGAAAGCTTAGTCTTGAGGAGTTGGCATGTCCAGGGAGCTGGGCAGCTGAGCCCCAGCTAGCAGAGCCCTGGCCTTAAGTGTCGGGTTCCAGATGCTTCTGGGGCATCCTGGAGAGGTGGCTACAGGGTCCCCACACTCCTGCACTGGATGTCTCTGTAGGAGACCACAGGGAAGGAGTCCTAGAGCACCTTCCATCTGAGGTAGGGCCCCCGGATGGGCTATTGTGTCTCTCACACATCCAAGCTCCCTCTGCTCAGAACCCTTCGTGGCTCCCATCTCACTCAGAATCAAGGCCCAGGTCCTTGCTCTGCCCCACAGAGCCTTTCACAATCTTACCCCCACCACTTCTCTGACCTTCTTGACCTCTAAAACTCTTGCTTGTTCCACTCCAGCCCCATTGATCTCCTTGCTGTTCTCGCAACATGCCAAGCACGTGCCTGCCACAGGGCCTTTGCACTGACTATTCCCTCTGCCAGGACACTCTTCTCTCCACTGTCCATGCAGCCAACTCCCTCACCTCCTTCAACTCTTTGCTGAAATACTGTCTTCTTGGTTAGACCTACCCCGACCTCCCTATTTAAAACTGCCCTTCCCTTTTCCTCACTCTGGATCTTCTTTGCTCTGTCTTCCACCCACCACTGTACTTCTCTCTCTCCTTCTCACATGCTCTACCGTGCATGTATTATTTTGATTATAATCTGCCTCCTATTACTAGATTGTCAGCACCACAGAAGCAGTGTTTTTGTTCCCATCGGCTGCCTGACAGAGCCTAAGTGCTCCACAAACATTTGTGGGTAAACATAGGTATGCATATGCAGACCCTCAGGCTTCTGCGTAACAGGTGAGCACTTAAATGCTCCTACCTGTGGACCAGCCTGCAGTCCTGAACACTATGTACCCTCAGTACTAATCCACTCTAAGTTTCTCCCAGGGGTTTTGGAAAGAATGCTCTCTGACTTGGAATACCATGTCCCCAAATGGGTCAGAACCTGGGCTCTGGGCCCAGCACACCCGGGTTTAATCCCAGCTCCACTACCTGCTATTCTGTAACCCTGGGCAAGGCGTGTCTCCCATCTCTGCTTACATGTCCTCATCCACAAAGAGCAAATACTACTGCTACCGCGCTGTTAGATAGGAGCTATTTATTATGATCATTGTACAAATGGGAGAACTGAGTGCGGATGAAATAAGATCCTTCATTACAAAACTCACACCCATCACTCAGGTATGTGCTGAGTGTAGGAACTGAAACTGAGAGGATGCAGGAGACAGAAGAAGCCTGGAGTGAAAACCTCAAAATACAGCAGGAAATCTGAAGCGGCATCACTTTGGCCTCAATCTCTGTACAGTGGAAAGTAAATTTGCCTGGACAAAGCAAAGCAGAAGCCAGTGTCAGCCATGTGGACTAAAAATAACCCTCCAACGTCAGTTTGGGGAGGTCTTAGAGATAAGCAACCCAAATTCCCACTTTCCAAATGAGAAAGTGGGGTTCAGAGAGAGAAAGGCACCTATTGGCGATCAAATACAAGGTAAAAGTGTGAAAGCTGGGATTTGAACAGCTATGTCTGACACCAAGGACCTTGTTCTTTTTGCTGCCTGGTTTCTGTTACATTCATCCAACAGACAGACAGCTCTCACCCAACTCCTGATTCAGCCAGGTTCCCGGGACCCAGGGGATGCCAGCTCTCTGGAGACCCTGAAAATCCCCAATCTGGGTCTGCACTGGAGGCAGCAGAGCCACTCAGAGGGCCAGGAGAAGGGGTCTGTGGGGCAGCAGGCAGGATGTCTGTGTGCCGCCCATGTGTCTGTCAGACTCACAGCTGCTGGAGGCTGGAGAGGGGGGCAGGGGCCAGGGAGCATCCAGGAACACCTGGCTTGAGGCTGTTCAGAGACATCTTGATCTCCCTTGTTCAGAAGCAGTGATTTCTAGTTGGGGGGTGAGGGAGATGGTTCAGCGCTGTCTGAGTTGAAAGTAATTAAAGACGGCAAGTCCCTCGGGACCTAAAAGGAGGGTTAGGACTGGGTCCTACAGGGAGCTCTGCATACCATGGGAAGGGAAATTGAAGGGGCTGCTGTCCTTTCCTTCCGTCTCCATTCAACCAAACTGTTGTGTACCCAGCACCAGGTGGGGTAAGGGGGGACCAGACCAGGCACTAGGGGGCCCAAGGGTGAGTGAGACGAGGCTAAGTACTCACAGAGCCCACATGCGTTTAGAAATAGGGTGATCCCACGGCATTGGTGTCCGAACCTACACAGCACAGCTCCCTCCAGCTCAGTGCTTCTCAGCTGAGGTGATCTTATCCCTCACGGGACACTTGGCAATGTCCAGTGGCATTTTTTGATTGTCATAACTTGTCAGGTGGCATGCTACTGGCATCTAGCAAGGCTAGGGATGTCGCTAAACATCCTACAACATAGAGCGCTGGACAGCTCTATGATAAAGAATTATCCAACCCCAAATGCCAACAGTGCTGAGGTTGGAAAACCCTGCTCTAAACAAGGAGGGTTTTTTTTAAATTTAATTTTATTTGTTTTTATATCTTTATTGGAGTATAATTGCTTTAGAATGTTGTGTTAGTTTCTGCTTTACACCAAAGTGAATCAGCTATACATATACATAGATCCCCATATCCCCTCCCTCTTGAGCCTCCCTCCCACCCTTCCTATCCCACCCCTCTAGGTGGTCACAAAGCACCGAGCTGATCTCCCTGTGCTATGCAGCAGCTTCCAACTAGCCATCCATTTTACATTTGGTAGTGTATATATGTCAATGCTACTCTCTCACTTTGTCCCAGCTTCCCCTTCCGCCCCTGTGTCCTCAGGTCTGTTCTCTATATCTGTATCTTTATTCCTGCCCTGCCACTAGGTTCATCAGTACCGTTTTTTTGTGGGTTTTTTTTTTTGCGGTACGCGGGCCTCTCACTGTTGTGGCCTCTCCCGTTGCGGAGCACAGGCTCCGGACGCGCAGGCTCAGCAGCCACGGCTCACGGGCCCAGCCGCTCCGCGGCATGTGGGATCCTCCCGGACCGGGGCACGAACCTGTGTCCCCTGCATCGGCAGGCGGACTCTCAACCACTGCGCCACCAGGGAAGCCCAGTACCGTTTTTTTCAGATTCCGTATAAACAAGGAGTTTTTAACCAGGAGTTCTAGGACCCTTAGAAGACCCATGGATGTCCTTCCAGAAATCCAGGCACCTCCTTGAAAACATAAGCAAAATTTGGGATCTTTGTGTACATGTGAATTGTTCCCAAGTGATCATCATTTTTAAACATCTTAGTCCAGTTTTGAGGCCAGGCACGATGCCGAATGGTTTGACTGCTTTATGTGCAGTACCCAGCGTGGGGCGTGCACACAGTAAGTGGTTGGTACATACTGTTTGGATGAATGGCAGGGGGTCCTTAACAAGACCCAGAAATACCTGTCCTCTTCTCCACCCAAGTTCTGAACACATTGGGAAATAAGACAAAGGAGTGGCAGATGGAGGCCAACATGTCACCTTCGGTACAGATAGAGGCTAATTTGGAGAACAGAACATAGCTTTCTCTGAAAGCCAAATGGGCCTGCTCAGTGAACCCCAGGACTAGACAGAGCAGCCCACCTTGTCACAGACAACTGAGTGAGGACAAACCACCCACCTCCCAGCCCCAGCACAGGAGCAAAGCTCACATCTAGACTAGGATGGTCCAACAGAAATATAACACAAACCACAAACGTAATTCTAAGTTTTTAGTAGCCACAATAAAAACCATAAGAAAAACAGATGAACTTCATTGTAAGACACTTTGTCTAACCCGATATCTCCAAAATGTGATCATTTTAATACATAAGCAACATAAAAATGATTCATGAGATGTTTTACATTCTTTTTTCATACTAAGTGTGCAAATTCCGGAGTATGTTTTACACTAACAGCACATCTCAGTTTGGACTAGCTACATTTCAAATGCTAATAACCTCATGGGGTGAGTGGCTGTCGTATTGGACGGTGGAGGTCTTAGAGGATCAGGGAATTATGCCTGCTCCCTATGGACGAAACCCAAGCAGGAAGAAGAAGGGAAGGATGAGACTACCTGAGCCAAATTCACCGATCAGATAAATAACTCCACCTGCCCTGGGACAGAATGCGGAGAGGCCAAGAGGTACATTAATTAAGCTACCTTCTCATGAAATGAAATATTGAAATTGGAGATGCACTCCTCTTGAATGGATAAATGGAGGGATGGATGAATGGATGGACAGATGGACTGATGGATGGTTAACAAACAGATGATGTGAAAAGACATAACACACCAGAGCAGGGTGTCAACTTCTATTTTAAAAAGCTCCGTATGTCAAATACCATATGATATCATTTATATGTGGAATCTAAAATATGACACAAATGAACCTATCTATGAAACAGAAACTGACTCACAGACACAGAGAACAGGCGTGGTTGCCAAGGCGGGAAGAGAGGTGGGGGAGGGATGGATTGGGAGTTTGGGATCAGCAGATGCAAACTATTGTATATAGAATGGATAAACAACAAGGTCCTACTGTATAGCACAGGGAACTATATTAAATATCCTGTGATAAACCATAATGGAAAAGAATATGAAAAAGAATGTATATGTATACTTATATGTACATGTATAAAAATAACTGAATCACTTTGCTGTACAGTAGAAATTAACACAATATTGTAAATCGACTATACTTCAATAAAATACATTTTTTTTAAAAAAGCTACAGGTGTCAAACCCCTATGAAAGAGAACACTGTGCTTTTGGTAGCACTATGTCTCTGTTTTAAAAAAGACCAGAATCCCATTCACTGTCACTTCATCCAACTTCTGTAGGTGGAGGAAACAATCATATCTAAACAATAAACCTAAGTAATATCAATTATATATAAATAACAGGCAACATACCTACTATAGGGCAGACAATTGGATACTTCGTCCAGTAAGAATATATACTGTATGCACAGAAGGATTTTTATCTAGTTGTTGGCTGCTCTATTTCTAGTACCTTGCATATAGTAGGTGCTCAACAAGTAATTGTTGACTTAAAAAATTATTTAATTTACTTAAGGGGCTCAGAGACGTTGAGTAACTTGCCCAAAGTCACACTGCTACCAAATGGTAAAACCTGAATTTGAATCCAGGTCTACTGGAGGCCAAAGCCCATCCCCCAATTTGCCTCTTACGTGAGTGATGCAGAAAATCACATTTTCCCATCTAGTTCATGAACATGGCACCAGGTCAGTCCTGTGGATTACTCACCCTGGAAAGTACCCCAGTAGAAGTTCAAAGCCAAGGTGGTTTTCTCCATCTCTCCAGCTCAGACTTCTGTGTGATGCTCTGTCCAGCCCGCTGCAAGTGAGAATGCAGAGGAGAAACAAATTCATTTGAACTATTTGACAAAGTAAGTGGAGCTCTTGAGAGCCAGTTGTTACATTTTCAGGAAGTTTTTGAGCCGGTTGTTAAACACGGTCATTATTTTAAAATTAAAGTCTACAAACTTACCATTAAATAAATTACATGAAAAGCAAAGACAATACATACTCCAAATTCATCACTTCATAATTACTTTACTATATTTTACTGCTGTTTATGCTCTGAAGGTTATTCATGTCCATTGTATTTGTATGATGAAAATACTCTCTGATGACGTCCTACTGCTCATCTATTCCAACTCCACATTCAAAGACTTCACATCTTTGTGAAGCTGGTAGCTTGTAATCAGGCATAGTGGGGGTATTTATACTACGGAAATTGGCAACTGCTGCAAACCAGTTCCTGTTTTTATTAGTGCCCCAGAGAGATTGTTTTCACACATTTTTTAATAAATTTATTTATTTTGCTTATTTTTTATTTATTTATTTTTGGCTGCATTGGGTCTTCGTTGCTGCGCGCGGGCTTTCTCTAGATGCGGCGAGCGGGGGCTACTCTTTGTTGTAGTGTGCGGGCTTCTCATTGCAGTGGCTTCTCTTGATGTGGAGCATGGGCTCTAGGCACGTGGGCTTCAGTAGTTGTGGCTCACTGGCTCTAGGCTCGCCAGGTCAGTAGTTGTGGCATATGGGCTTAGTTGCTCCGCGGCATGTGGGATCTTCCCAGACCAGGGATTGAACCTGTGTCCCCTGCATTGGCAGGCAGACTCTTAACCACTGCGCCACCAGGGAAGGCCCTGTTTTTACACAATTATCAGCGTACTATGGCTGGTTTACAACCTAGGATGTGGTCACAAATCAGAGAGTGGGTTTACGATTCTCTACTACACCACAGGATAACTAAGAGAAAGCCATCTTTGCTCAAAAAGGACATTTCACTGCAGAAAACAGCAACAGCTTTGGAGTTTCTGAGCCTCCCTGTAGGAGGTGGAAAATTCAGTGCACATTCCCTTTGGGGTCCAGCTGCCCTGCTCATCTCAGTAGGGAGCCTCTGTGACCACAGGATTCCGGTAAAGGGCTTTCCCACACACAGTCAGCTCCCTTTGGAAATATCAAACCCCAGCCCTCTGGAGTCATTGCTCTGCATGTCAGGGCAGGTCTCTTGTCTCTAATGAGCAGTTGGCATGATGCCCATGGCTTCATCCTGGGCCCCTGCTGAGATGAAGTTGCTTTAACCAACCATATCCTACTGTCCACACTGCCCACCCTTTGTCTCTGCTTTTAATACCTCTGGTGGGTGTATCAATGGTTCAAGTGGAGACCATACCAAGCAGAGAACAGACACAGAACTCAGCCTCAGGAAGCATGCCTGTCCCAGCCAGCCATCTCATTTGTATACACTGAGAGTCTAGGAGGATCTTTGATTAGTTTTGCATTTCCTCTTCAGTGGAGTCAAACATTTGGTGAGAATCCCCTGGATGCCAGGTATGTGCTGGGCACCTTATAGATAATCTTATTTAACGCTTTAACTACTTTACAAATTAGGTATCATCAACCCCTGTAACATATGAGGAGGTGGAGACTTGGGGAGGTTGAGTACCCTTCCCAAGGTCAAGCAGCCAGTGAACGGCTAAGCGAGAATTACACCACTCGTCTCTCTGGCTGAAGAGCCACGTATTTTCTACGCTGCACTTGCCTGAAACAGTTACCCTAGAATAAACCTTGAAGAGCGAGTATGATTTCAGCAGTCAGAGTTGAGGAGGAGGACGCTAGTGGCATGGTGTAGAGCATGAACTCAAGGAGGCAGGAAACGATGGGGCTCATCAGAGAGCACAGAGTAGGCTAAAGGTTTCCACAGGAGAGGAATGAGTTCATTCCTGGAAGAATATGTGGACACACAGAGAAGTGGTAAGAAAGGATGAGTGGGTAGAAGAATGGATGAGTGGGTAGGTGGAGAGGTGTAAGGGTGAACGTGAAGTATGGACAGGTGGAGGGATGGAAGGGTAGACAGTGAATAGCAGATGGATGGATGGATGGATGGATGGATGGATGGACGGATGGACGGATGGATGGATGGACGGATGGATGGATGGATGGATGGGCGGACGGATGGATGGATGGATGGACGGATGGATGGACAGTGAATATGGTGGATATGGGAAGGAATGGATGAGCAGATGGGGAGAAGAAAGAAGGGAAGGGAAGAGAGGAAAGGAGAGATGGATGAAGGGAGAACTGGTAGGTAGGTGGAAGGGTGGTTAGTGAAGGGTTGGTGGGTGGATGGGTAGAAAAGTAGACACTGAAACGTGGACAGGCAGAACTGATGCTGGATGGGTATTAACATGGGCATGTGGAAGGGTTATGTGTGGACATGTGGCCAGTGGAAGACTGAAAATGTGGGAAGGTGGATGATAGAAAAGTGAATACAGATGTGAGGGTGGATGAGTAAGCAGGTGACTGGGTGGGAAGGAGCATGAACGGACAGAAAGGCGTTTGGGTTGAGAGATGCCAAGGTGACCAGATGGATGAACAGATGCATGGGCGTGTGGATAGCATCACGATGGAAACAATGAAAGAAGGAAGGGAAGGAGGGAGAGAAGAAATGAAGGGAAAGACAAGAGGGAAGGGCTCATCCCAGCCCATGGGCACTGCAGAGGCACATTTTAAGGTCCTTGGGGAAAGAGAATCACCCTCAGATCATGACCAAGAACCAACCAGAGCCAGGGGTGACACAAGGAACTGCACAGCTAAGCTTTCTCCTAAGCTCAGCCTTGGGGCAGTCCCCTCTGAGGCCCTGGTCAAGAGCTGCTCTCTGTACCCTGCCCTCCCCTCTTCCCGTCCCCCCACTTCCCACCTCCCTGCCCTTCCCTCCACCTCTCTACACACGGCAGCCTTCTCTTGGCAAGAAGCTCCCTGGAGTCGAGCAGTAGGACCAGCCGGTTTGACCTTCTCTGTTCTTGGACATAATTACTGTTATCCCACATAATCGCTTTGAAATAATTCTGTGTCATTACATGCCTTCGTGCTGCGTGGCCCATTTATCTGTGCACAGCCCCGACCCGGGGAGCAGGGATTTGGATGGGACAGCCTGCGGGATTGGTTTTTTCTCTCTCTCCTCCTCCCATGCACCAGGCTTACCTTAACCCTTCCAATCACTGCTCTTGTCAACATGGAGTTCAGAAAATCAGACAGCCCGCCCCACCAGGCCAGGAACCAGACACTTCTGGAGGCTCGAGGAGCCAGTGAGTTTACATTTTCCAGGCTTGCCCCTGAATCCTGGCTCCATCGCGGGTAGCTGTGTGACCTGAGGAAAGTGACTTTACCTCTCTGAACCTATTTCCTCATCTGCAAAGTGGGAATCACAATCGCACCCACTCACAGGGTGGTTGAGAGGATCCGACGTGATGGCACATACTTGGCCCAGCGTCCAAGGCAGAACAATTGCTCAATAAATGAAAACATGGGGAATCCCAGCCCTGATCACCATGAAGATTTCTCTCTTGCCACACCAGACTGTGGGTCCTGACCCTCTAACTTCCCATTGGTTTCCATCTGGCTCCACCCGTCCCAACAGCAACAATGCCCATCAGATCCGCCTTGGGACCCAAGCCACACACGTTGGGGGCTGGAGGCTGGAGTTCCAATAGACAACAGGGAGCCGAACCATGAGCCGCTTGTGTCAGGCAGCCTGGAGGTCAAGGCCAGAGAGGCCAGCTTAGGGAGGCTGGATCAGGCATGACCAGCCCTTAAGCCTGCCCACCATCCACAGAGAAGGGGCTCCCAGCAGCTTGGCTTGGCTCCCAGTCTACCTCCCAAGACTCTCGGAGCTTCCAAACCTTCCCTGCCCTCTGCAGTTCCTGTTCGCTGCCTCGTCACCTGTCTGGAGTGTTTGCTAACACTCCGGCGTCTGCCAGCCTGGCCTGGCTCCAGCTTCCAATTTGTCTGTGCTGAACGTGGCCATGCAGGTGAACAGAAATGACTGATGTGGCGATGCGTGGAGTATTCATGACTGGGGAGCACAGGAGGCTCTCAAAGCCGATGGCTTTTCCGCTATAAGCTGGACCCTCCATCGGGCTTCTTCTATCTCCTTAATTGCCTTCATTACACCTTTCCATTATAGCCTTTAAACACATCCTCTTGCTCTGAATGCGTCATCACTCCTGAGCTGCTTGGCTCAGCTGCCTTGGAGACGTGCAGGAAGAGACAGTGAGGCCGGCAAAGGCTGAGAAGAGTCCAGGGCAGAGATCTTCTGGGGGAACTTAGAAAGAAGCCCAAGTCCTCGAAGTCCAGCCTGGGGTTCTCCCCTTACAGGAAGCCCTCCATGACTTAAACCTGCCCAAATAAGATTAGAGTAGCTACCGTGATTTGGGTGCTCACAGCCAAGCACTCTACTTGGGACTACATGAGTATTACCTCACTTAAATAATTTCCCTGTATGTAGTGAGAAAATAGGCTCAGAGAGGCCAGGTAACATACACATGATCACACAGCTTGTCAAGGGTTGGGTAGGGATTCCAGCCAGACTCCAAAGGCTGTGCTCTTCCCACCGAGCCACACGGCCCATCATGTCACTCCTTGACGTAGGTGCCTCTTGCAGCGTTTTTAAGCAGGTTTCTCAGTGATGAAAACTATGTCAAAGTTTTCTAATATTTTTCTATCATCTTCTCTATGACACTGCGAGGTCTCCAAGGGCCAGGACTGTTACTTACCTCACTAGACTGGGAGCTCCTCGAGGGTAGAAGCTCTGCCTCCCCCATCAGATCGGTAGTTCCTTGCAGACAGAAACTGTGCCTCCTTCACCAGACTAGGAGTTCCAGTTCACCCTTCCCACCTGGCCCCTGCCCTGCCCTGCCCTGCCCTGCCCTGCCCTGCCTTCCTCTGCCCTCCATCTGTCAGTTACTTTATGAAGGAGGCAGTTGGGGCACCATCTTCCCCTCCCAGCATATGGCCCTGGTGCTGTCGCTTTCCTGGGGCCTCCTCCTGTGGCTTCTGTCTTTGAGATAAAGAGCACATCTACCATCTCTCTAACAGATGCCATACACAGCCGTCCACAGTCTCTCTGACAGCTGGAGCAGAAGGGAATGTGCCTGCTTGTATAGGCTGGCGGAGGGAGGGTCAGTGCAGGGTCCTCCCTCCCAGGAGCCTGCACCTGGACCAGGCCATGAGCAGAGGGTGAGGAGGCTTGCCTCCCCTCAGCTCCGCCCCTAAGAGAGCACAAAGAGAAAGTCCTCCCTACACCACAAATACTGCTTCAAACACCCGATTCTGGAGTTCTATTCCCCGGTTTAACTTACGAGCGTCATGGCCTTTGCTAAGTCTCCTCTCTGCTCAGTCCCAAAATCTCCATTCCAGCCTTGGCCCTGCCCCTACTACTCTACAACCTGGGAGTTTCCCCATCTGTGAAATGGGAATGACACTCTGCCCTCCCTTCCCGCCATGGGCTGCTTCTCAGGATGGATTAGGCTGCGGTCGTATGGCCAGAGGCTCCTGCCAGGTTGGGAGGCCGGCATCCCTGCACCCCAGGATTTTAAGAGCAGAAACCTTGAAACGGTGGGGAGAAGCATTCAAAGGAGGACAGATTAAATGCGGTATATGGGGATCTGTGCTATCAGCCACTAGAAAACTATAGAAGTCATAACCTGTATCCATCACATTGACCTGAGATGTACAGAATACATTATCCAGCAAAAATAAATCGTTAAGGAAAAATCATATCAAAGAAAAGCAAAGTTATGGAGTAGCATAGCAGCAGCCATTTTCCCCAGTGCCTCTCTATACGTGTGTATATATTTGTACATATTTATAGGTGTGGAAGGATCATTGAAGCCTCAGGTGGGAGGCCACTGTGAGGCACAGAAAGTAAAAGAAGGGTGAGACAGTTTCATCATATTCTACATACTTTAGTATTTGTTTAAACTGTCCTAATGAGGATGTGTTTAAAAAATAAAGCAACAGCAATTTTTAAAACACCCATCTCTGTTGCTGATTTACAGGGGGACTTGGGCATATCATTTCAATGAGCCTCAGTTTCTTCATCTGTAAAATGGAAATAATTATATAAGATAAGAATGTCTGTCTGGTAGACTCACTGTATGGATTGAAAAGATCACAGCACAGACTAGTTTCATTTCCCTCATGTGAGAGGAGGGAGAAGAGAAGGGGAGGCTATGTCCCTGCGGCCAGTGGTCCAGCTCCCGTGGGGCAATCACTTCACCTGATATGGAGAAGACTCTGCCTTCAGCCCCCCGCCACCTTCCCTGCCTTCCCCAGTCACTGGAAAGGCTAAGCCAGCCTCCATCATTTTGCAGCCGAATGACCTAGACAAATGTCCATCCCTCTCTGAACTCCAGTGGCCCTACCTGGGAAAAGGCAAGTGTCTCCCGCTGGCCTCCTAGGTGTGCCCCGTGTACCTGGCTTCCCCAGACCTGGCATGACTTCAGACATGGGCAGGCTCTTCAGTGGAGCCTCTGGATGGTGACTGAGTGAGGGAGAGGGCAGAGCTCTTGGGTAAACACTGCTTGTTATGCAAAAGCTCAGAGCTCTGCCCAGCAAAGCTCACCCGAGATGTTTGAAACCAGCCAGAGATTCCGAAAGCGCTTTGCAAACACAACTGGAGCAGGCTGCTGCCCCCCGGGGAACTGGGGTTAAATTCTGGCCTTCTGCCTGGAGGAGCATAGAGATTTGCTGGATTCCACCAGGGCGGGGAAGGAGGAGAGGGAAGAAGGAGGGCTGGGGAGGAGGAAGGGGAAGAAGACAAAAGCAAGGAAAAGGGAGGAGAGAGAAGGAAGAGGAGGAAGAAGAGGAAAGCCAGAGATGAGGCACACACCGAATTCCTGGAGACGCGACCCCGCCGAGCACCAGCTGGACACTGTCCACCACGGAGGAACCCCACGTGGACGGATGCTGGCAACAAGGCACGAGCTGCAGCCTGCTGGTTCCATGATGCCTCTGGAACTTAGCCCCCCGAGGAGCAGAAAGGAACCGCAGCCCCGAATTGAATTGAATGTGAACCCGCAATGACTGAATTTACCTAGAATTGCCTGGGATTACATTTTCTGCCCTTGGGCAAAAAGGGAGCTTGGAACAGAAATTTTGTTCAGTGGGCAAAAAATAGAGTTACAGTTTTCAGCATACCAGAGTAGGTGGCTTGGAAACTCATGCTCATCTATACACAGGCCCTAGATTTGAAAATAATAGAAAGAGTTGCTAGGGTGAGGGGCAGCCCCATACCCCCGCCCACTCGGCCTCCCTCTTGCCCCACGTGAACACTCTGGAAACACTGTTTGAGAACTTCTCCCGCAGGCCAACGGGGGATGGGGCCGGTGGCTGCATGCAACTCATCCCTGCTCTTGGGCTGCCTCTCTTTTCCCACATTTGAGTTGTCACCACAAATCAGAGCAGATGGTGGCCCCAGGGCATGTCCCAGGAGCCGGACTTGGCAAGCACGCATCCCCTCGGAACCTGGAGAGGACACGTCCAGGATGTGTAGAACAGCACTGCCCACCCTGGATGCCATGGGCCTCCACAGCTGGGTTTCTCAGCCTCAACGCTATTGAGTTTTGGGCTGGACCATTCTGTGTTGTGAGGCTTTCCTGTGCATCGTAGGATGTGTTCACCAGCCTCTCTGGCCTCTCCCCACCCATGCCTTTAGCATCCCCCCAGCCTCCAATTATAACAACCTAAAGTGTCTCCAGGCATTGCCAGATGTCCCCTGGGGAACAAAGTGCTCCCTGCCCCACTTCCCCCATGCTGAGCACCTCTGGCCTCTTGCTGGTTTTCTAGAAGGTTCTCCAGGTCGGAGTTGCTCACCTAAGCCTCTCGCAGACTTGGTACCTCATCACTTGATGGGACCCTTCAGACAGTTGGGGGGGTCTGGGTCTTTGCCAGCCCACTTGATCATGTGAGGGGAAACTGCCCATGTAGACCTGGCCATCTGCCCTGGGGAATTCCTACACAGAACCAAATGGTATCAAACCCAGCACAGGGCCCACAGCAGCAGAAGCAATTCCAGAGGTGCACAGAAGATAAACGGCAAGCAGGTACTCCGCCCCTGGCAGGGCAGGGGTGATGGAAGGAGAGGCCCACGCTGCATTTGGGGGAGGTCTTTCCCAACCCCTCCCCAGGCCCAGGAGAGGCAGTCTCTCAGCATCAACCAGGAACCAGGACCTGGTACTGTGTGAAGGTGACGCTGGTCCTGTAACCCACTACATGTGACAGATGGGATGGTGTCACAGCCCCACTGGCTCCGAGAAGACTGATCTGGTGGAGCTGGGCTGGCGGGGAGCAGGTGGCTGTCGGTTTGGGAAGACCAGCTGAGGGGGTGGAGATGTGGGGTCCTCCACACTCCCGAGCCGGCCATCAGGATATGCCACATGGCTCCAGGCTCCCACCTGCCCACCGTGCTCTGCCTCGCACCCACCCAGGAGCGGCCTGCAGCACAAGACCTGAGAGCTGGGGCTCAGTCACTCCTTCCACAGACATCCCTGGGCAGGCCTGTGGACCTAGCTGCCTGCTCGGCATGGGGGGCCTGAGGCTGACACAGATCTAAGGCTTGGTCTCTCGTGGAACGTCAGGGAGACAGGCGTGTGAATCACTATTTGGTCTGATAGGAACTAAGAAGGAGGCAAGCCTGGGGTGCCGTGACATACAGGGAATACCTGGGTCTCCAGACCAACATCTCCCTTGAGTTACCCGGTTGCCCTTCAGGATCTCAAAATCATCACATCCCCAAAGGACATCCTCACCTTGCCCCCAAACCTGTTCCTCCTCTGGCTTCTCTGGAACAACTTTCAGCCCTGGGTCCAAGATGGGAACAGGGGCGGCAGCCTGGGGGCATCTCCTTCCCCCTCACTTGTCCATCCAGTCGGGTACCAAGTCCCGTCAACTCCAATTCTTAAACATCTCTCAGATCGAACTCTCTCTACCACCCACACCCCCAGCACATACCCGAGTTCTCAAGCTTACATCTCTGGCATTGGCAGGCCTCCTGGCCTCCGGGAAGTCGATGTAACAGTAGTGAAGAAATTGCCTGGGTTCAAAACCTAGCTTCACCGTGAACTATTAGTTGTGGGATACTGAGCAAGTTTTCCAATCTTTTTCAATTTCCTTCTCTGTAAAATTTGCATATAATTAATAGAGAAATGCAAATCAAAACTACAGTGAGGTACCACCTCACACCGGTCAGAACGACCATCATTAAAAAGTCTACAAATAACAAATGCTGGAGAGGATGTGGAGAAAAGGGAATGCTCCTACACTGTTGGTGGGAATGTAAATTGGTGGAGTCACTATGGAAAACAGTATGGAGGTTCCTCAAAAAACTAAAACTAGAGTTGCTATATGATCCAGCAATCCCACTCCTGGGCATATATCCAGACAAAACTATAATTTGAAAAGACACATGCACCCCAGTGTTCATAGCAGCACTATTTACAATAGCCAAGACATGGAAAAAACCTAAATGTCCATCAACAGATGAATGGAGAAAGAAGATGTGGTACATATATACAAAGGAATACTACTCAGCCATAAAGAAGGATGAAATAATGCCATTTGCAGCTACATGGATGGACCTAGAGATTATCATACTAAGCACAGTAAGTTAGAAAGAGAAAGACAAATACTGTATGATATCACTTGCATGTAGAATCTAAAATATGACACAAATGAACCTATCTATGAAACAGAAACAGACCCACAGACATAGAGAACAGACTGGTGGTTGCAGGGGCGTGGTGTGCAGGGGAGGGATGGAGTGGGAGTTTGGGACTAGGAGATGCAAACTCTTAAATAGAGAATGGATAAACAGCAAGGTCCTACGGTACAGCACGGGGAACTATATTCAATATCCTATAAGAAACCATAAAGGAAAAGAATATGAAAAAGAATATATATATGTATAACTGAATCACTTTGCTGTACACCAGAAATGAACACAACATTGTAAATCAACTATACTTCAATTTTTAAAAAATTAAAATAAAATTGGCATAGTAATAGTACCCACCTTATAGGGTTGTTTGGAGGATTAATTGAGTTAATACATGTGAAGCACTTGGAACTGTGCCTGACACATAATAAATGAACAATAACTAACAGATATTATCATTCCCTACTCCATCCTCTTCTGCTGCAGCTGAAGTGACCTTCCTAACCTGCAAATTTGCCTTCATCTCCCACTGATAGGGCTCCCCACTAGACCCTCATAACCAGGGTTCTGCTAACCACTTGTATTAGTTATCAACTGCTGTGTAACAAATTATTCCCAAAATGTAGTGGCTTGAAACAAGAAACATTGATGATCTCACCCAAGTTCTGTGGATTCAGACATCAAGAGCAGCTCAGCTGGGTGGTTCCAACTCGGTCTCTCATGCAGTTGCAGTCAGTGTGTCGACTGGGGCTGCAGCCATCAGTAGGCTTGACTGGGGCCAGAGAATCCACTTTCAAGATGGCTCACTCACATGGCTGTTGGCTAGAGGCCTCAGTTCCTCACCACAGGGGCCTCTCCATAGGGCCGCCTGACACGTCAGCAGGCTTCCCCCCAAACAACTGATCCCAGAGCAAAGCAGAAGCCACAGTGCCTTTTAGGATCTAGCCTCAGGAGTGACATACCATCACTTCTGCCATCTTCCATCAGTCACATACACCAACCCTGATACAGTGTAGGAAAGGACTACACGAGAACAGGATACCATTTCGGAGGCTGGCTCCCACATGCCTCCAAACCACATCTTTCACCACTCCGCAACTTTCAGGCAACACTCCTGGAACAAAAATTACTGCATTTTCTGACACTACTTGCAATGCCTCTATGCATTTGCACATGCTGTTCCCTCTGTCTGGAATGCCTTTCCCTTACGTCTCAACCTAGCCAAGGTCTACACGTGTTTCAAGATTCAGATAAGGCTTTTCTTTCCAGAAGAGTTTCTCTGACCCAGCTAGTAAGAGGTAGAGTCCAAAGTTGAACCCCAGCTGTCTGACTCTTATCCATTATTAATAAAGTGCTGGGTCTCTCTCCTTGACTAGGAACTCCAGAAGGGATGGAATTTTGACTGATTTATCTCTGTGCTTCCAGTGCCCACGACATTTCTGGCTCATAACAGAGAAGAAAAGGCTTAAGAAAGAGAAACAAAGAAAGAAAGGCAAGGAAGGGAGGCAGGAGGAGTCAGGCCCTGAGCAGGAAGCTGGGTCCACCTGTGCCAGTTCATCCTCCTCCGGGAGAATTGTGGGATTCCCAAGGCCGCAGACTGTTCGTTGAGCCCCTCCCCTGGCAGGAGAGGGAAAAGTGCCCTGCCTCATCACACCACCACCACCGCCCCCTGCAAACTTTTGTAAGGCTGGTTCTTCATTTTTATGTCTGCTTAGGCACTTGTCCTATTAAAGAAATAATTTAATTAACTCCAAGAAATGCAATTAATTTTAATTGTTCATAACAATTCATTGTTTAATACTCTATTAATAATTATAAAAAATCCTAATGCCCAGTTGCTGTCCTATAATAGGATAATTAAACACTTGTACAGGAGACACTTCATTTTCAAGTGCTTTGACATAATTTCAGTCTTTGGAGCAAAGCTTCCTTGACTCAACCAGCAGTGTGCTCATGTGGAGGTTCCCAGCGGTGGTGACTTCTTCGTTCTTTAAATTTTTTACCTTGGGGAAGGATGGGGTGGCCCAGAAGTTGGCAAAGAGCTTTACAGCAGGAAGAGTGCTGCTGCATCAGAAGTGGGGAAAAACCTGGGGAGGTACCCTGTGTCCTCCCCTAAGCCAGGGCAGGCCTATCCTGACCTGGTCACACAGCATCTCTGTGACTTTGGACAAGCAGATTAATTAGGCAATCAATTAACACACATTACTGAGCAGGTACCATGTCCATTGCCTCCCATAATTCTTGATGGTGGGGCCATGTTAGATCAAGACAGACAAAATGATGCTCTGGTGGATGGATGGACAGGGAGATGGATGGATGGATGGAGGGATAGATGGATATATGGATGTATGAATGGATGGACAGGGGGATGGATGGATAGATGGATGGATGATGGATGGACAGGTAGATGAATGGATTGATGGTTGGATGTATGGATAGATGGATGGATGGATGAACAAATAAATGAATAAGTAAGTTCAGTGCTCTGAAGATAACATAACAGGATATGATCAAGTAAAAACTAGCAGGGAGGATGATTTTTAGCTAGACTGGTCAGAAAAGGCTTTCTGAGGAGATGACTTTTGCCCTGAGATCTGTATTTTGACAGAGGGTCAGTCTTATAGAGACCTGGGGAAAAGTATTCCAGGCAGAGAGAAGGTCGAGTGCAAAGACCCTGGGTTGGGGATAAGCCTGGAATTTTTGAGAGACATAAAGATGGATGAAGTCACCTGGCAGAGACAGTAAGGAGGAGAATAGGGGGTGATGAGGTAGGAGAGGGAGGTGGGAACTGGGTCGTGCAAGACATCGTAGGTCAGGGGTCAGCAAACTTCAGCCCTGGGGATAAATTCAGTCCACTGTCTTTCTTGTAAATAAAGTTTTATTGGAACACAGCTATGTCTGTTCATTTATGAATTGTGGCTGCTTTTGTGAGCTGTTTTGTTCGTTTGTTTGTTTGTTTGGCATGGTTGTGACAGAGACCATATGGTCCACAAAGCCAAAAATGTTTACTATCTTGTCTTTTACAGAAAAGTTTGCTGAGTCCTACTGCAGGGATTTTATTCTAACTGCAGTGGAGCCCCTGGAGGGTTCTAAGCAGGGGAATGTCATGATCTAATTTATATTTTTAAACTATGGCCCTGGCAGCTGGGTGGAGATAAGACTGGAGGGGTGGCGGGCAGGGAGCAGCTAGGAGAGGCTTTGCAGCCTAGGCTCAGGCTGATGGAGGTTTACTGCCATGCAGAGGCCGGGTGGAGGGGTGGGAGGCCATTAGGAGGCCCTGCAGCCTTCCAGCGAGAGGTCATGGGGGCTGGGACAAGGATCAAGGTGGCCAAGAAGGAGAGAAGTCTGAGCTGAGAAGTCTCCAGAAGGTGTGATTGACAAGCTTTTTGATGGAAGGGAATCCATCAGCCCCTATTCTGCAACTGCCAGATAAGTGACTCATATGTGATATTTCCCCAATCTGGGACTTAGTGTCCCCATACTGACAATGGGGAGGTTGGACTATATCTCTGAGAGCCCTTTCAACTTGGCCTTCCTGGGCCCCTTGGTCTACCTGGTCTGAGAGCCCTTTCAACTTGGCCTTCCTGGGCCCCTTGGTCTACCTGGGAAGCTGAGTCTGGAGCAATCATTCCAACCCTTATTCCAACCCTTAATCCAACGGTGCTTCCCACGGCCTCCCACCTGCTGCAGGAGCCCAAGGACGGGGAGGAACAGGTGTGGCTGGCCGGGAGTGGGGGCCTCCTGGGGGAGCTAGGCCGGAGCTGACCTCAGAGGACCAGCCAGACTTGGCTAGGCAGAGGAGAAGGAGGGGGGCACCGTGGGAACCAGAAGAAGGGCTGTAGGCTCAGGCCAGGGGTTCAGTCCAATTTCTTGGAGTAAAGGAAGGAGATAAATATCAGAGCTCCACCTGGGCTTCTCAACTCCAAAGACATCCCAGGAGCAGTAACTCATTCTTTCCAGAACACCGGTTGGGAATCTACCGTGGACACAGCAGTAAATAAAACAGACACAAATCCCTGCCCTTGTGGAACCTTAAATTCCACAAAAATCCATGGAATACCTACGTGTGCCAGGAGCCACAGCAGTGAACGAGATAGGCCCCACTTCACGGAACTTCCATGCTCACAGGGAAACCACTGTCCTTCATCAAAATCCCCTGCCTAATGCCTGAGTGGCAGAACATGGTCCAAGGAGTCCTATGGTCCCTCTTACCTGAGCTGAAGGGCCCTTGGAAGACATCTGGTCCAACGGCCCCAGTATACAGGTTGAGAAACTGAAGCCCAGACCCAATAAGGCACTTTATCATGTTCACAGGGGCAAAGACAGAACTTGAATGTGGACCTGCCCGTGCCAGAAATGTCCCCACGCTTCCTCAGTCGAGCATCTAGCATTTCATCTGAGAGTCCAGGAGCCCCTGGTAGAGGGAGATCTGTGAGCCTGGAACATTCCATAAGGAGGCAAAGTAGCACCCCGTCCCAAGCCTGCCGCCCACCCAGCACAGTTGCCTCTGCTGTCCAGAGCAGCTCACCATTCATCCCCGGCTGTCTATCACATGTGCCGGGGCCCTGGCTGGGGTGGAAAGTGCTCCACATTTTCCAGGCCCTTGGGGAGACCATTTGTCATTGGAGACCAACAGTGGCCTAAAGAGCCCCCAAATAAGCTGGTTTCCAGGCCTCTTGTGCCCCCCATTCCTAGACAGACCGTGCCCTCCCACCCCACAGACCCAAGCCAGCCTGTCCAGGCTGGCTATGGGACAGGCCTTAAACTGGGGGCCAGGAGAGGGCTGAGGAAGGGCTGAGGAAGGGACAGCTGGATGACGTGGGTCCACTCAACACGGGGCTGCCTGATCTGGGGAGGTCAGCAGAGCCATGCCTCTAGGGGGCTAGTCTGGCTGGAGTTTGGAGGGATAAAGGGGGCTGGGCTGAGGGTTTGTTTCTAAGAGCCAATTGTCCCTGTGTGTGCAAGCACAGACATCCAGATATGGGGGTGGGGGGCATGCAAGCAGAGAGAGACATTGTCCTTAGATACCCAGGGAGAGACATGGCATCCGACACAGAGACATAGAGAAGGGCACTGTAACACACACACACACACACACAACCACAGCCAGCTTCCCTGGCATTCTCCCCCCACCTGTCCATCCCATGCTCTGAAGGGAATGGTGGATTTGCACCCTTGAAAGGGACCAGGGTGGAGAGGTCCCCAGGGCCTCTCACCACATCCCTGCCCTTGTTGAGAACCTGGACCCTGCCCCTTTCAAAGTGGAGAGCAGGTTTGAAGGGTGGGGCTCCTCTGCAGTCGGCCTCCTGACCCCTTTGCCTCCTCCACCTGCAGGCAGCATCTGGACCCGGGGAGGGAATTGGGGGTGTAGGGTGCAGGGCAGGGGACTGGCTCATAGAGGAAGAACTAATGACCCCCATGGTCCCCTAGGCCCAGAATGTGGCCCACTCCCACCCTGACCCAGAGGCCACCTGGTGGAAGCAGGGCTGAGAGAATCAAGGGGACACAGGACCTGGCATCTCCTAAACATCTACTACATGCCAAGGCCTGGCCCTGCTCTAAGGTACCACCTCCAGGAATCTCCTTAGAAATCCCTCACGTAAGGTGTTCTTCCACATACAAAGGAACCAAACCAGGGATGCAAACGTTTCAGTAGCATGCCCTCCAAAAGGCAATGCTCTCCAAAAGGCAATGAAGCCCTTACTACCCCTCTTCTCCTAGTCGTATTCAGTCAATGCACATTTATTGAGCACCTGCTGTATACCTCATGCACAAGCCAGATGGGGCCCCTGCCCTCCTGGAGTTCCACAAATGCCTGAAGATCCTGCTCTTTCCTGTGGACGCAGGGGCAGTGAGGGGAGGCTGAGCCCTGAGGAGACCTGGGGAGAGTGTCCCCTGCTGGGGGGCAGTGGAACACATGGCCTTGAACCCTCTACCCTGACCTGGTCTTTGGGGTCAGGCACAGCCATCTCAGAGGAGGGCAAGGGGCGGACCCCATGCTGCCTCAGAAGACAATATAGGGGATGCCATCTGCCCCCGCCACCCCCAGCTTGGGCTGGGCATCCCCTGCCTACCGACCCCAGCAGGAGCTGCAGATACAAGGGCCCAACATCTTCCTAATTTCCACATAGAAGCAAGTACCGCGGCTGCATCCCCACCCTAAGCACTTAAATCTACTATTTACTTGAAGGAATTACACACTGCTGGCTGCTTTTAAAATAGAGAAAAGACCCCCCCACAGAACTGTTTCCTTTCCTCAAGTGGCATCACTTTCTGCAGAGAATCTGTCCAGTCTTCTAATTGCACCATCTGTGCTGGGGAGGGCTGGGGCTCCGCTCTGCTCATCCTCTTCCCTCCAATTTGGATTTCAATTCTGCATCCCCACCTGCAGGGCTCCTGCTGGGCGGCCCTCCCACTCTGATCCCACAGCTGCCCGGGCCCACTGCCCTTGGACCTGGCTAGACACCTCGTCTCTTGGACTCTCCTCATTTTAATGTACACGGTGTTAACCCCTCGGCCCCTGCCCTGCAGGGTCCTCCAGCCCTGCATTTGGGGTCAGCAACATTTCTTTTAAATTCTGCCCCTCGCAGAATCTTCTGGAAGCCAAGCCCAGGGACCTTTTGCTGTCCTATAAGCAAGAGTTTAGCAAGGCTTTGACTCCAGAAACCCAGCTCCTCTTTGTTCTCTCCACGTTACCATCTGGGCCTCGTGGACCAAAACAGCCCTGGGTTCTGAGCCTGGCTCCTCCCTTCCTGGCTGGGCGACATGGGGGAAGCTGCTTAACCTCTCTGAACTTGTCTTTCTCCATAATAAAAACAACACACTCCATCTTCTTCTATTCTCCCAACCACCTTTCTTGCTTGGGGTTCTCCCCGCCAAAGCAGACAAGGATTTGGGTGGTCAATTATGAAGGAGGTGACCCCGGGAAGCCATGTGCCCAGCAAGGGAGTTGGAAGGGAGAGGAGTGGGCGAGGGAGGCCATGAAGGTGAGCCCTGAGCACTTACCACGATGGATCCAAGGGACTCTCTGAGAGACTGCATGGAGAACAGCTCAGGGCTGCCACCCCCAAGGGATGGGCGAGGAAGCTAGGCTGGTCCATCAGCCCCCAACCCTTCCTGGAAAACCGACTCCCAGGCACATTGGGCCCAACCCCGGTGAGGGCTGCCATGTCCTGGGGAGCATCTGCTCACAACCCCAGGGAGGTATATATACACGCACCCGCCTCACCACCCTGCCAGGTGGTGGCTAGCGCAGCAGTGAGCACACAGTAGGTGATCAGCTGCCCTGTTGCCCACCAGCTAAATGGGCTCACTGAAAATTCTGATCTCATTAAGATTAGGACAGGGGCTTCCCTGGCCGTCCAGTGGTTAAGAATCCACGCTTCCACTGCAGGGGGTACAGATTCGATCCCTGGTCGGGGAACTAAGAGCCCACATGCCGCGTGTGGTGCGACCAAAATTTTTTAAAAAGATTAGGACAAAGGGAAATGTCTGTGAGCTTCAGGCTGGGTATTGTGTCCCGGGCCACTAGGCCACTCTCCTCCACATGGGTTGAAGCCACGCCAGCCAAGGGAAGCTGAGACCAGGGCCCCAGCCCCTGAGGAAGTCAGTCTCCAACTCCTTCTCCCTTGGCTAGACTGGCTTCCTCTGCCCGGCTGCCCACCTGCCTCCTGCTCTCCCATCGCTAGTCTGATCATTCTCGCCCATAGTGCAGCCTACTGGGATGGCTGGTCCTCCCCTGGGTGAAGCTGCACTTTCCGCGCCCCCAGACCAACCCCGCTCACAGCTGGGCCTCCTCTCCCTGCTGGGCAACCTCAGGGACCCTGCATGGCCTCCACCTGGTCAGGGAGGTGGTCAGCATCTCACTGACACCTCACCTCCCTGCTTCTTCCTGTTTCAATGTTCACACCCACCTCCCCTGGCCCTTGAGGTCTTGCTTGGGGTGTGAGCATCTGTGTTCCAGCTCCTGACTCATCCAGTGTAGAAGAGGACCCAGGGAGAGCGGGACAACCTGGCTCATGCCACTCTGACCAGGGACTTGCCTTTGCCACCTGCATCAAACAGATGGACAGAGCTCTGTGGTCCCTGTTACCTGGACCCTTTGAGATGTCCCAATGTCTTGATCAAATCCTACAGGCTAGACTGTGGACCTCTTGCACTGACTGATCAGAGGGAGTGGAAAGATCACCCAAACATATTCTTACTGAGTATCAGCTTCGGGCCAGGCACCACTGTCAGTGCTGCGGTCACAGTGAACAAAAGCGACCAAGTCCCATAGAGTTAATGTGCTATAAGGCCAGTGGAGGAAGGGTGTGCGGCACAGAGACAGACAATAAGCAAACAAACAACTGAATCATTTCAGGGCCTGATAAGTACTCTTTAGGGGTAAAAAGAGCAGGGTGATTTGACAGCGTGACCAGTTGGGGAGGAGGACATGCACGACAAGGGGAAATATTTGAGTTCATTATATGAGGCAGGGATCTGGGGACAGGAGATTTAGGCAGAGGAAGCGGGAACAGCACGTGCAAAGGTCCTGGGGTGGGAACACTTGAGGTATGTTCGAGGGCAACTGGATGTTAAAATGGAACTATTTGGGTCTCCCTTTCAGATAAGGTTCAAAAACAATACATGATAGATGCCAGGCACACCTGTGTTCTGAGATGAGGCGTGAGCCACCCAAGCGGGATTTCAAAGGATGTGGTGAGAGCTGGCCCTGCCACCCTGCACTCCCACCTCCAGCTTAGAACATGTTGGAAAGGCCAGGAGGGGATCTGGGGCAGTGTTGTTGGAGTTCTGAGAGTTCCCCCCTAAGAGAAGTTGGGCTGCCAGCACGTCCCTGAAGCCCGGGGAGGGGGGGTCTTCAGCAAGACCACTTGGACAGTTAGATATGAGACCCCTACGTGCCTGGGCAGCGGGGGCACAACAATGACAGTGACTCAGGAAAAGTTAGGATGATAATGTGGGGGAGGGGAGGGGACACCTAAAGCCTAGTGTTGGTTACGCACAGTGTCTCCCAGAGACCGAAGATGTGGGTCATGGTGGGGGGAGGGAGATGATCAGAAAGGTCCCTGGAGGGGCAAGGAGGCCTCAGCACGAAGGAGTCAGAGACCATGAAGGAGGTGGAGGATGGCGAGAATCCCACGGAAGGCCAAAGGAGCTGCAGGTGGGGTAATTGGGTTAAATGAGGTCATTTACTCCTCCAGCCAGTTGAACTGGCGTCTTTACTAGAAGAGGAGATCAGGACACAGAAAGACACCAGGGCCATGTGCAGAGGAGAGACAGTGTGAGGCTCAGAGAAGGTACCACCTGCAAGCCAGGGAGAAGCCTCAGAGGACACCAGCCCTGCTGGCCTCTGACCTGGGACTCCCAGCCTCCAGAACCCGTGAGGGAATACACGTCTGTTGTTTAAGCACCCCCAGGCTGTGGTATTTTGTCATGCAGCCTGAGCAAACTAATACACTCCACCGAATCAAAGGAAGGAATAAACAAGGGACAGAGTGGGGCAGGGGGCGAAGGTACCTAAACTCTAACCTGGCTTTGCCAAGGTGGAGGCACAGACCTGGGGAAGCTCCACTACCTTTGCTATAAAGCACACTCCTCAGCCAGACATTCAAGACCCCCAGGTGGGCTCCTATCACCCACCAACCCTCCCGGGCCAGCTTTGCCCTTGACAGAACCGCCAGCCAGACTTTTAACTCCTGGGCTGTCCTCTGCACCTTTGCACAGGCCATTCCCTTCCCCAAATGCCCTCCTTTGTCTAACCCCAACCTATTCTCTCGGGCTGAGCCCAACAGCACCTCCTCCAGGAAGCCTTCCTGGGCTCTCCCCTGTGCCTCCACGGGGCTCTGGGCTTCCCTAGTGTGGTGATCAGTTTCCCAGTGGCTTTCTCTGCTGGACTGTGAGATTCTAAAGAACTGAGACCGCCTGTGCCATGACCACCTGCTTTCTCAAGGGTCTGACAGGGTGCCTGGAACTTGGATACATAGAAGGATGCCTAGAAGGAAGTAGTTTGGGGGGGGCTGGAACCATCCTCCCAAAAATGCATGCTCACTGGAGCAGAGCATCACTGACTGTCAGAGCCGCCAGGGGCTTGGGAGACCACCTGCTCCAACCTCCTCATCTGCACTTGGGGAAGCCGAGGCCCAGACAGAGGAAGCTGCTGGTTCAAGGTCACAAGACTCAGCCCCGATGGGTCCCAGAACTCCTGTCTCCCAGCCCAGTGCTCCTTGCAGAGTATCACGGTTTCTCCAACCCCTCTCGGCCCCCTTGACAAGTGGAGTTTAATTATTTACGACAGCGCTTTACAGCTGCGGGTGAACCCACCGGAACATATTTTGTAAAAGTAATGAAGGCTCAGTAATGCGAGACCTCGCTACAGTTCCCGTCACTAAATCTTGGCCCAGGAGTCGGGCAGACTACGTTGGCATTTTTTTTCCTTTTCTCTCTTTCAGAGAATTACAGGGTTTGCAGATTAGGGGTGGTTGCGACACAAGGCGTATCCAAGGCATTTTTTCTCATTTGGGGGGAACGAAGCAGGTGTCGTGGAACTGAGTCTGAGTCTCTCGAGTGGGCATGAGTGGCGCGTCATCTCCAGGCCCCCCAAGGACACCCCCTTTGAGGTGTCACACAGAGGGGAGGGCAGGATGCTGCCACGAAGCCCCCACTGAGCCTCCAGCCCTGGGAGGGTGGAAGAGACACAGCAACAGCAGGCCTGGGGAGAGAGGGCAGGCCTGGGAGTCAGCGTCTCTGTTCTGCCTCCCTGGACCTCAGTTTCCCCATCTGTAAATCGGGGAGCTGAAAGAGACTTTGCTGCTCCTATTTTTTTCTACAAGATTCCAGTCTTTTTCTTAAGCAATCAATGGGTTGATTCCAAGAAGGCGCCTGTGCTGTGGCCTTCCCATAGGCTCTCAGTGCCTCCCAGGCAGACATTCACTCCAGTCTGTCAATGAGACAGAGAAATGTCAAGTGACTTCTCCAAGGTCAAAGCGCTGGAGAGCAACGGAGTCAGGATTCGAACCCAGGCCTTCTGGCTCCAGGAAACACGCCTTTAACCACCACCCTACAAGCTTTGCACTGCATATTTTCAGCGGGCCAGGTACTGTGATGGGCACCTTGCCTGCTATGACTCATGCTGTCCTCCCAGTGATGACAAGGAGGTTTCTCATCCTCATTTATAAACGAGAATGCCGAGGCTCACAGCAAACCCAGACTTGGAACCTGGGTCTCCCACCTCATGACACAGCCTCAGATCTCTCCACTCAACTATGCTATTGCCCCAGGACTGCGAGCTAGGTTTCCTGGACTCCAGTAGCCACCATCACGTTGAGCCTCCTATGAATACCTGAGAATAAAGGCATTGCCCCCCACTCATTGCCTGCAAGGGCAGGGGCACAGATTGAGCTGGGCAGAGGACGGAAGAGGGAAGGACCAGCAGAGGACATGGGGGCGGAGAGGTGGGGGAAGGCAGTGAGAGTATTTAGTTGGAGGATGTGCCTGGAACATTCCAGCATTTGGGAGGAAGGTTGACAGAGCCTTTGACGATGAGATGGGGGATGGCAAGCTCAGATGGTGAGACCGAGGGTCTAGACAGTGAGTCCCTCATGGACAGGAGCTATTCATCTGTGAATCTTCGGGGCCTAAGACATAGTAGGTGCTCAATAAATGGAAATGAGGGTGGTTGAAGAAGATGACCCGATTTGGACCTTGTTCTGCTACTAATAAGTGGACAACCTTGAGTGTATCCTGTCACCTCTCTGGGCTTCTTCTTTATCTCTATAATCAGCCCCATCTCTCCCCAGGATGGAAAGGGCTATGAGGGAGCTACCTAAATACATAATCCTGGAGATGAGAGGCTTTCAAACCTCTTCAAAAGTCAGTTCAATAAACGTACCCACAAGACCACGCCAATATTTAACTCAATGCCAGAAAATTCTGTGACCAGCTCATCTAAATCCATCCTGGTGGTATTTGGAGCTACATAATTTGCTTGGTCCTCAGGGGAGAAGGAAGAGCTGGCTGCCCATTCTCTGTGTAGACTATAGACCTACTCTCAAGGAAGGATGATCCAATCTTTCATTCACTCAACAAACATTTATTGAGTAGGCACTATGTGCTGGCACTGTTCTAGGCACCTGGAATACAGCAGTGAACAAATTATGAAGTCCTGCCTTCGTGCAGGTTACATTCTAGTGGAGAGACAAATTTATATTTTAAAAAATAAAGCAGGGAGAGGAAAAAGAGGGGGTGTGGAGGCTGCTACTTTTTCAGGTGGGGTGTGGTGGTCAGGGAAGTCCCCTTTAGTAAGGTAGTCAAGAAGAAAGAGAATGAGCTAGCAGATGTCCGGGGAAGACGCTCCAGGCAGAGGGAACAGCAAGGGCAAAGGCCTGGGTCAGAGCATCCTGGCAAGATCGAGGGCCGCTGGGGAGGCCAGTGGGGGTGGAGGGCAGGGAGAGGAGGAGAGGTCAGAGTGTAGCAGGAGCCACACCCAGCTGGGCTTGTGGGACAGCGGGAACTTTGGCTATTACTCTGAGTGAGATGCGAGCCAATGGCGAGCTGTTAAGCAGGGAGGCCTTTCCAAGTAGAGTGTGATGTGACATCACCTTTAACAGGCTCACCGCGGCCACCACATGCGCGGAGAATAACCTGCCTGGGGGGCAAAGCTGGAAGCACTCAGGCAGGTGGGAGTTCCTCGCTGAAACCCAGGTGAGAGAGGATGGCCTGCCGCGGCTGCTTTAGAGTGGGTGAGAAGTGGCTGTTTCTGGACATACTTGGAGGCAGAGACAACAGCAAGATTATTTATTGCTAATCCAACTTATCCAAGGTGAATCTGCCTTTCAAGGTCTTGGCCACCAGGTCAACAGTTTTGCTTAGATGTGCCCTTGGCTGACATTGACATTCTCTTTCTTCACTCTAATCCCCCAGAAGCTAGAAGGAAAGAGGCTTTTCACATTAAAACTGTTAACCACCTCAGGGCAGGTGGGTGCAAGGCCAGCTCTGCTGAGGCTGGTCTAAGATGTGCTAGGCGAGACTTGAGGGAGTCAGCCTTCCGAAGGTGTCCATCCACACCTGGAAAGCAAACTTAGCCCCATGGCATGGCCAATAACCCCAGAACAACAACGTGGCTGTTACTGCCAATAAGCACCCCCCATCAGAGCAGCTACAAAGAGGTCTAATAATAATTATCACCATCACAATCACAACGACAATAAGAGCAACCAACATTCACTGCACATTTACTATATGCCAGGCACCGTGCTAGGCATTTTGCCTGCAGTAGCTCACATAACCCTCTATACACCATGAGGTAGGTACTGTTATAATCCCCATTTTACCGATGAGGAGTGTGAAGTTCAGCCTAAGGTCACACTGATAGGAATAGAGTAGGATCATTAAATAGTTAGTTATAAATCCCACTAGGGGATTAAAGACAGAAAGGGGATTTTAAGGGAGTTTGGGAGACCGTTGTAAACTAATGACCACTCAAGAAGAGAGTCCAGTAACCTAGCAACAAGCTACACTACCTAGAAGGAAGACCAGGTGCGTTCAGGCACCAGGCACACTCAAGCCACAAACCCTGATAGTTAAAACACAGGACAATAGCTATGGAGTCTGAATCTTGTTACACGAAGTCCGGGAGTTAACTGTCCTTGAAGAATAGCATTTCTGCATGTAGCCTAGACAGAAATATAGGTGAAAGGGGAAACAACTAGGTGACAGGGGACATCATACCAAAACCTGAGATGGATGATCATATGTTAGTATATATCACCACCCTTCTGCTGGTAAACATATGATTTAACTAGCCATGACAGTCCCGGTTAGACATATAGGGTCAAAGACGGAACTAATGATGTAAGGCTTGACGTCTGCCCAAGAATGAGGAAGAAGGTGGTCTTCTCCCTTCCCCACTTTCTCTTTGATTATAAAAACATACGCCCCTTCATTCTCGGGGCTGCGCTCCCTTGCCTGCTCACTTGAATCTCTCACAAGCGTCCTATGCGAATAAACTCACTCTTACCTATCGCTTTGCCTCACGCTGAATTCTTTCTGTGACAAATGAACCTGAGCTTCAGCAAGTCCTGACATCCGGTGAGTGGTTTCAATGAAAAGACTGTGGGTTCAAGTCCCCTCCTAAGTCAGGGACCATGGGTTCAAGTCCCAGTCTGAGTTTTGGCTGGGTTCAAGTCCCAGCCGAGCTGGAGTGCAGTTTTAACACCCATCGAAAATGACGGTACCAGGGCTGAACCTCAGGTCTCTCTAACTGCTCTTTTAGCCCTTACAGCTCCTTGCTGATTGGCTCTCACTCACTGGAAGGCCCCTCCCAGGGCTCACCACCCAGACTCATCATCTCATCATCATTGGCCCCTGGCCCCACCGTCCCACCCCTCTCTTCTGAGGCAGGGCCAGCCCTCAGCACGCACCCCTCCATCCACACGCCCCCACTGATTCTCTGCCGCTAAGGCTCCACCAATCGACCATTTCCTACCTGCAGTGAGACCACCTGAACTCCAGGTAGGGGGCCAGGCGGGTTAGAAACAGGTTCTAATTTTAGAGATGAAAGCCAAGTTGGTTGCTTATTGCAAGGATTACAAACTAATACCTTAGCAAGGCCCTCGGGGAACATTTTTAATGAATATGTAACGACTAAGGTGTTAGATAAAATGGCACGACCATGGGGGATTTTTTTCCCCAAAACCTGCTTACTTGGCCTCCATCTGATGGGCCAGGCACCTCGCTAAGTGCACACTCACATGAAACCCTATAGTACAGACAGGATTGCTGACTCATCAGAACCATTTTACAGATAAGGCAATTGAGGCTCAGGAAGGTTAAGTAAGCTGCCTAGGGTAGCACCTCTAGCAGGGGATAGGAGGGGCGAAGCGGCATTGCCTGCACAGCCCACTCTCACCAAGGGCTGTCAAGCTGGCTGGGTGAGGGGATGAGTCAGCAGGTAAAACATCACACCTGCAATTTTGCTCTATTTACTTTCAATGCACCCATTCTTTTCTCTATGAATCACAGTGTCCTGCCCTTGTCAGAATCATCAAAGGCCCAATTAACCCTGAATACTGTGGCCCCTTCTTTGCAAACTTCCCCCAAACCCACCGCTTTTCAGACTGGGAAAATTACAAAGCTGGTAGAAAACCAGCCCAGCAAGCAAGCATTTATTCTATAGCGACCCTGTGGGGGAAGGGGGAGAAACCCACATGCGTAAGAAAACCACACACAGCAGCTAAATTCTGACTGCCAAGCCTTTATTAGTGGTGATGAAAGGCAGCAAAAACAGCGCAGGGCTTTCTACTCCCAGGCGGGGGCTGCAGTCCCAGGAATTAGTCATGTTTTGACTGGTGGAGTTATGGAATTTATAATGGAGGCCCCAGAGAAATTAAACACGGATTACGGCCAACTCCCTCCCCCAGCCGGTCTCCAGCAGGAAGTGCCGCTGGGCTCCCTCACCCCCTCCAGGAGCCCGGTTTGCCGGCCTGGAGTCCTGTCTCAAGATGGTGACCCCTACAGTGCAGGGTTACAGAGGAGGTGACTCTGGCTACCCTGTCCACCCCTCATGGAATCCTGGACAGTGGGGATCAGGTCTGTCCTGTGTGTCCTGGGCAGCACCAACCACCCAACTGGGGCTCAGTAAGACTCAAAATGAATCTGTGTCTTCAACCCCACCAGTGTTCTTAGGTTAAGCATCACTCTCTCCCTGGAGGGAGCTAATAGTTGAGGGGTTAGCCACAGAACTGGGGTTCAGGAGAAGTGGCCTGAATGTAGGCAAAGAGTTCCAATGAATTCTGCCTTAATTAAGGAAAAGAGTTGGACCCACCTCTCACACTCTGATTTTCGGGCTGCTTTAAAACTCCAAAGATCCCTGAGAGTGGTTGTATATCAAGGTCATAACACCTTAGTGGAAAAGTTCATCAAAAGGACAGGATGAAGAGGAAAGTTTGCCAGCAGTACCTGGGCTTTGTGATGCCTATATGTAGTTGGTTGCTCTTAGAGCCTTTGATCCTGGCTTTTTGTTACAGATGAGTGACTCAGGGAGAAAATTAACCATTAATGAGCACCTACTATGTCCCAGGCACTGTACTAAGCCACTTTAGAAACATTCTTCAGTCTCAGAGTAGATGCCTAATAAGTATTTGTTGAATGAATCAATGACTTAAAGCCCCATATCAGCCCTGTGAGGTAGGTACTATTATACTATTATCACCTCTTTACAGTTGAGGCAATAGAACCAAAAAGAGGGACTCTCCTTTGCCCCAGGGAACACAGCATCCAAGTGGGGATCAGGGATTCAAGCCCAAGTCTGTCTGACTCTGACATCAGAGCTCTTAGGAAAGGACAGCCACGGTTCCTTCTTTCTCAGCAGGGGTTGACTTCTTGGAAGAGGAGATCACGAATGAGGCTGGAAAGAAGCGAAAAGCCAGGGAGCTGTTCTGAGACTTGCAGTGCTGAAAAAGTACATGGAGCCAAGCTCTGATGTCCCAACCGGGACGGGGCATGTCTGGCTCTCAGCCTGAATTCATCTCACTCTCTCACCTTGGAGGTGACTCTCCCCAAGCCCCACACTGGTGGCTGTCTCTCCTGCCGTCATCCAGGATGATGTGCTCCGAAATTGACAACAACCAGACATCAGCTTGCCGATAGGAAGATCTGTTGGTCCCTCGAACGCACCACAACTCCAAGTATCGCCAATACCAAATTCCCAATCTAAAGCGTCAGAGAGAAGCAAGGTCCTGGACAACACAAAACCTGTTTCTCCTAGAGTCTAATGGAATGCATGTTTTCATAATTTATAGTATTGCTCTGGTCAGATCATCTCTGGACCATTGTCCAGGCTATACCCAGAGCTCTAATTCTTCAAGCGATGTCATGACTCTGCTTCCAATTCTGACAGTTCTCCCCATCACCCTCAGGAGGACGTCTTCACTCCTTGGTGTGACACTCAATGTCCTTCAAGAGCTGGCCCTACCGACCTCCACCTTCATCTTTCCTGACTCCCTACTACCCTCATTCTCCAGCCATTCTAAGTGTTCCATCTAGTTAACCCCACACCAGGTCGTCAAAAGCAGCCATCAGGTTGCTAGCAGGGACAACCATTCCAAACAAAAGGAAGAGCATGTGCTAAATCCTACTCCTCTGGCAAGAGTCATCTCAGGCATCACTTCCTACAGTAGACCCCTCTGGCTGACTGCCTCTCCCTGTAGCCAGCCACTCTCCATCCCTGTGATACCTTTGTGTATAGAATGTGATTCTGCCCCATCACCAAATTACCCTACAACGCCTTCACCTGGAAAGTTAACACTTTTTGATGTTTTGTATCACCAGCACCTACCTGCATGTGATCAAGTAAAAATAAACAGAAAAGCCAGGTTTTTTGCCTGAGGACTTTATCAATAGAGGCTGGTGTATACAGATGTAATAATAGCTAATCCTTATTTGTCTGGCACTTGCTAAGTGTTTTACATACGTTAACTCATCAAAACCATCTGGTAATCATCAAAACCACCCTGAGGGAGGTGTCTTTATTGGGCCCATTTTACAGATGGGAAGACTGAGGTACAGGAGGTTAAGTAACTTCCTTCAAGGCAACAGAGCTAGAAAGCAGCACAGCAAGAATGATAATCCGCACAGTCTGGCTTCAGAGTATGAGCCTTTGTCCATTTCAGCATCTGCCTCTCCAGGGAAAGGGGACACAGAGGTGGGAGAGACACTGAGTCTCTTCTAGAGCCAGGAGGGTACTCAGCATTAACGCTGACTTTGTTCTCTGTATCAGCAGAACCTAAAGCTTCTATCAGGGTTATCTAAGGAAACTTGGGCATCCAAACCCTCCCCAAACCCAAATACAAGGGTGCCAAGCCCCAGCAGAAACTGGCAATAGAAACTGGCAGGACTGTACCCTCACAGCTGTGAACGGCCCGCCTGGGGGGCCTTCCCTTTGTCCCCTCTGCCAGCTCCACCCAGCCCCTTCCCCAGCTGCCAAGACCCTGCCTCCCACCCCCCTGCACCTGGTTGCCCCTGGCAGGCAGCCCCGGACCCCTCGTGGAGGATAAGCTTCCCCCAGCTCAGAGCAGCTGCCAGACAATGCCAGAGCCAACAGGCATCTTCTGGGCACCACTCACTGCCCTGCCAGGCCTGGCGTGCCAGCAGTTCCATGTTAGGTTGATGGCCCTGCACAGCCCCACGGAGCTACTATTTTTAACTTAATTGGAGAGTCGAAGGAGAGAGATGGTACCCAGCGAGGGAGTTTTAAAAGCTTTCGAGGTGGGGGAGGGGGAAGAAAGTGAAGAAAAGTTCGTAATTATACACCAGGCAGCCAGATTTGATGCTTGAACAGAAAGGTTAAATGTTACATTTGGAATAAAATGAGAAAAAAAGTTCTGATGACAGTTGCCCAGAGCTAAATAAGGGGAAAAAAAAAGTACCCCTTGCCCATCTCTTCTCCATCTCCCTCTTTTCTCTCATACTCATTTCCGTGTTTCCCCACTTCTGCTTTTTAAGGCTCAAGAGTACACAAATAAACCGATTTGGAGCACAAAGATTACTGTTTGGTATGTCAACACCTTGACTGCAATTCAAAAGCAGCTTTCACTCAAGCCTGGAAAAATCACACATCTGCATCTCTCAGGCCAAGGGGTCCAACAAGGCCCAGAAAACTGGGAAGTGGTCTGGAACTGTGCATAACACCTTGGGCCTTAGTATGGATAAACCTAGGTTCAAATCCCTCCTCTGCCAAGGGACAGATGCTGTGGGTTAACTCACCCAATGCCCATCTGCCTCCTGTTTCTTTCAGCTACTTCTAAGTAATGAGACATAAGCAGAAGTCAGCTGGATGAGGCTTTCCCATAAACAGATACATGGCACACTCCCTTCAACCTGCCTTTTCCTGCAAGAAATGTGGGTGTGATGCCAGGAGCTACTGCAGCTATTTTGTGAAATGAGGCAACAAACTAAAATTGGAAAAGAAGAGTCCTTGATGAGGGAGCTATACCACTGGTCCACTGGACTGCCTACTTGTTACCTGAGACAAAAAATCCCAATATGTTTCAGCCACTTTTAATCTAGTTTCCTTCCAGGAATGCTGAATCCATTCCTAATTTGGCAATCCATTATTAGCTTGAGCATGATTGTGAACTTGAGCAGGCGCTTAACATCTCTAAGCTTCAGTTTTCCTATTTGTAAGTGGGGACAAAGATCACTTATTTCACAGTGTGCATGTGAGGATTAAATGCAAGTCCATTTGTAAAGCACTCACCACAATGCCCGACAAGGCACAGTGGCTGCTGTTGCTATTAATACTCCTGATTAGTAAGAGAGAAATATCAAATTATAAAATTTAAAGTACTATCTCTTATTTCAATTAACTTTCTAGCTTTCAAAATGACTTATCTTTTATTTTAGCTCATTCTCAACCCCAAACCTCTGAGAGGAGAAAGTGTTACTCCCTATCGTACACCTGATAGACTCAGAGAAGACTCAGAAGAAGCCCAAGGTAGCTTCGTTACTGACAGGGCTCAAGTCTGACTCCAAATCTCTGGGGCATTCTAGGCCCCACTTCTGCCCCTGGGGACCACTGATGGCTCAATTTCAGGGATAAGGATGTGGTTGAGAGAATATGGTTCATGTGTCAAAGATGAGGTGAGCTTGACTGTGGTCTCCAAATCCCTCCTCCTATTCCTGGAACATCAGGGTTCCCTGGGCGTCAATCCTCTACCCACTATACTTTTGGTTCCCTAATGTTGAGGGACAGATGGGAACCAAACATTAGGGAAACCAAAAGCCCCTTCCAGAAGCATCCGTATAACAAAGTGGTTGACATCCCAGACTGGATTTGAACCCAACTTCTGCCGCTTACCAGAAAAAAAAATTTGTTAAATAAATAGTAAGTTAGAACTCCTTTCTCTGTATTAGTTAAAATAAGCAAAAAGCTGCTGTAACAACCCCCAAAGCCCAGTGGCTGAACATAGTAGATTCTTCCTCATGTCCCAGTGCAGTGCAGGTTGGTGGGACTGGGTGAGGCTGGGGAGCGGGCTCTGCTCCACTCAGTCAGTTTGCCTCCTTCCACCTGCTACTCTGCCCCTCCCCCATTAGATGCACTGCATCCCACAGGCTGATGGGGCTATTTTAAGGATCAGGCACCCACTGAACTAGCCAGAATCCATGTGTGGTCAGCCCTACCTAACTCCGAGGACACTGGGAAGTGTGACCTCACAACGCGCTGAGGAGGGAGGGGCACAGTCGCCGATGGTCGCCAGCAATCTCCAGCTCGGTCCACCCCATCCAAAACAGGCATCCCTCCACCACCCAGATCACGTGGCCTTGTAACATTTAATTCATTTTATTCATCACCATCTGAAATCGATTTCCCTACAGGCACACCTCATTTTCTTGTGCTTCACTTTATTGTGCTTCACAAATAATTGTGGGGTTTTTTTGGTGTTTTCTCTTTTTTTTTCAGACTGATCTGTGGCAACCTGGTGTCGAGCAAGTCTATACGCGCCACTTTTCCAACAGGATTTACTCCCTTCATGTCTCTGTATCACAATTTGGCAATTCTCGCGATCTTTCAAACTTCTTCATTATTATTAGTATATTTATTATGGTGATCTGTAACCTTGATGTTACTACTACAATTTGTTGAAGGCTCAGATGAGAGCATCTTTTAGCAATAAAGTATTTTTAAATTAAGGCATGTGTTTTTTTTAGATGTAATGCTATTATACACTTAATAGCCTATAGCCCAGTGTAAACATAAATTTTTTTTTTTTTTTTTGCTGTACGCGGGCCTCTCAGTGTTGTAGCCTCTCCCGTTGCGGAGCACAGGCTCAGGACGCGCAGGCTCAGCGGCCATGGCTCACGGGCCCAGCCGCTCCACGGCATGTGGGATCTTCCCGGACCGGGGCACGAACCCGCGTCCCCTGCATCGGCAGGCGGACTCTCAACCACTGCGCCACCAGGGAAGCCCGTAAACATAACTTTTATATGCACTGGGAAACCAAAAAATTCACGAGGCTCTCTTTTTTGTGATATTCGCTTTATGGCCGTGATCTGGAACTGAACCCTCAGCATCGCCCAGGTCTGCCTGTATCTATCGCCTGTGCCCTCACAGCAGATGACAATCTCCTGAAACCAGAAACTTCATGTATCTCTTTCACCTAGTGCCTAGCATAATACCAGGCACATAGCAGTTCTCCAATATTTACTGAATAAATATTACACTAATAGGAACGCAAACTTCAGCAGAGTATTGGGACATGCGGGATGAATGGGGAGAACGTGGCGATGGAAGGAGGATGCTCCAGGCCCGCATCCATTCTGCTCAGTGGGAACCACTGTTCACAGGTCTCCAGAGTCCTCAGGGGCTTCCCTGGCCCCGCCCTGGCACTCACATACTCACGTTCCCTGGGTCCCCCCAAAGGGACTGCCCACCCTACCCCCATCCATCACAGAAGGCAGCACTTTCAAACAAGTTGTTTATTTGCATATAGAAAACAAGACCCTGGCCAGGGGCCCAAGGGCCGGAAGGGCACTCCAGGCTACCTGCACCAACTCCTCCCCAGTCAATGAGAGGATGGAGGTCTAGAAACGTCAACTATCCCCATCCCCACCTTCCCTATCCCCTACTCAAAATTAATTCTCTCTTGCCCCAGTTAAAACCTACTCAACCAAAAGAACGGGACAACCCAAGGGAGATGCCAGGACAAATAAGTAGCTATTAAGCATGGAGATGGCAGCTGGCCGCTCCCATCCCAGTGACAGACCACCCCCCTGGAAGGTTTCCAGGGATGACACCCTGTCCTCCCATGGGTTGAATCCCACTCCTGAAACAAGATAAAACCCTAGAACCTAAAAAAAAATCCCTCATGACCTTTGAATTCCAAAGCCAGCTAACCCCATCCTGGCCCAGCCCCTTTTGCTGAAATGAATCCACCCATGCCCATCTGATGGGAGCTGGGTTCCAGGAGCCAGCCAGCCCGTCACATTTTGAAACTCTCATCATACTCCTCTCTGGTCATCCACTTAGACTTGTAAGTCGACAGATGAGCCACTACAGACGCTCCCAGCCAGACACTAAAGTTCCTGTTGGAACCCACCCACATGGTGGTCTTGGTGGAGGAGAAATGATCAGCGATCAGCCTGTACAGACGCTTGGTGAAGCCAGGATAGAGGGTGTTGCCCCCGCAGGCCATCAGGTGGGAGACGAGCAGCGGGTGCATGGAGGCGTCGCAGGTCTCGATGGAATCCAGGACGGCCTGGGAGATGCTGGGCCCTTGCAGGTCAAACACCTCAGGGCTGAAGAACATCTCAGGAGCCAGCCGCTGCATGGGGGTCAGCTCCACACGGTTGCCATCCGGGAGCTGATAGGCATTATTCTCATCGGAGCCTCTTGGAAGGCTCTGATAAAAGTCCAGTGACTCCCCCAGATTCTGCGGCACGTAGCACTTGGTCATCTGAGTGGTGGCCACCGTATCCAGCTGAAACAGGTTGTGTCGATTGTAATCTTCCTTAAAAAGGCTCTTGAAGAGATAGGCCGTCAGATCCTGGCCTGCAAACTCCAGCATCTTAGCACTGGACCGTAAGGGGCAGCCCAGATGGAAAGGCTGCACGCGGGTCAGGCCGTAGCCTGAATCTACCACCACGCCGGTCAGGAGGCCAGAGGCGTACAGGGACATCTCCAGCTGGTCAGCCAGGAAGATGGACGGGACATCCAGTAACTCAAACATAATCTGCAAGAAGGGAGAAGATGGACACTCAGGGTATTTCCCCCAAAGTGTCCCGATCCATTTCTGTTTCCCCCAAGGCCTCACTACACGTCTGCTCACAATGTTGAAGTCGGCACAGACCTGTGTCCTGCAGGGACCAGCTGGCCCCTTGGAGCTTATGCTGGGGGAATAAGGGAAGGGCTCTGGAGGATTAGAAAGAGCCAGATTGGCCCTTGGGAGCTTGCCTGATGATGGCCTTTCAGAGGACCATTTTAGTAGAGGTGTGGGAAGAGACCTCAGCCTGTGAGAAAGGGCACTGAGATGCCGGGTTATGTGAGCAGTGGGGACACAAGTGGCGGCCATAGTGAAGGGCCAGATTTCCAGCCTGAACGATTTACTTAGAAGAAAGAAGAGATGAGAGAAGAAACAAGTGCTGCATCCCCAAGTTTCTGACACTACAGATGCAGAAAGGCTGTAACATCCCATCCTTCTGTAGCCTTTGGCCACTTACCTGTCTTTGCAGGCCCCAGCAGGTCTACCTTCTCCCCTCAGTGGAAGGGACCTCGCTCCATTCCCACGCTCAGAATATTGTCCCCTCACCATCCATTCCCCAAATAGAATAGAAGCCAAGGTCCTCTTTTTCAAACAGAAAATCAAACATGACTCCCCCAACCCCACTTAAAGCCCCCCAGGAGCTGCTTATTCACTCAGAGCAGAGGTTGGGAAGCATTTTCTGTAAACGGCTCAGGATGCCAGATGTAGCAAATAAAAATACAAGATGCCCAATTAAATCTGAATTTCAGGGCTTCCCTGGTGGCGCAGTGGTTGGAGTCCGCCTGCCGATGCAGGGGACGCGGGTTCGTGCCCCGGTCCGGGAGGATCCCACGTGCCGCGGAGCGGCTGGGCCCGTGGGCCGTGGCCGCTGGGCCTGCGCGTCCGGAGCCTGTGCTCCGTGGCGGGAGAGGCCACAGCAGTGAGAGGCCCGCGTACTGCAAAAAAAAAAAAGAAAAAAAAAATCTGAATTTCAGATTGACAACAAATAATGTTTTAGTATATCCCATGCAATATTTGAGACATACTTACACTAAAACGTTATTTGCTGTTGATCTGAATTTCAAATCTATCATGTATTTTATCTAGCGAATCTACAACAGTAAATATTTTAGGCTTTACAAGCTATAGTCCCTATACAACTATTTAGCTCTGCTGTTGCAGTGTGAAAACAGCCATAGGCTATATGTAAATGAGTGGGCGTGGCTATGTTCCAAGAAAACTTTCTTTATAAAGACAGATGGTGGGCCAGATTTGGCCCACCGGCTATAGCTTGCCAACCCTTGATTTAGAGTAAAATCCAACCACATCCCATAGCCTACCAGGCCTATGAGGTCCAGCCCCTGTAAACCTCACCTTCCTGTCTCCCTCTTGCCACCCTCCCTAGTTTGCTGAGCTCCAGCCTCACTGGGAGAAATCACCTCCTCAAAGAAGCCCTCCCTGATCACCCTCTTCAAAGGACTCCCCTTCTTCCCCCCAGTCAGTTATCACTCCATTTCATTTTGTTTCCAGAACTGATTACTACCTGAAATTCTTATTTCTTAACTTATTCACGGTCAAGTCTTCTCCCAGAACATAAGCTCTTTGAGGGCCAGAATATGATCTGTGAACATTTATGGAATCCATGAGTATCCAGCGTCCCTCCCACCCCTGGTAACACCCTGTTCACAGAGCATTTTACCTGCTGTGTCTCTTTCTGCCGGAGGAGCCTCTGTGAGCCCCTCTCGCCTAACACAAGTGCCAGGCACACACTAGCTACTCAGTAAGTATTCGTGGGGCGAATTATTTAGAAAGCAGAGTTCCTGATACCCATTCCTATCTGAACACAAAGTGCCAGGCTGTTCCCTGCTCCCTGGTGAGGGCAGTCCTGAGAAGACCTTACCTCCAGGGTCTTCTGACGGTCCGCAGGCTCCTTCAGGGGGAACTCTGTGACCATCACAGGGGAGTTCTCATTCTCCAGCCTGTGTTTCTCTAGGACAAATGACCAGATGTGCTCCACACCCTCCCAGTTGAGGACACGGCCCCGGTGGATGGGGTAGCTAAAGGTGTCGGGACGGCAAAGATCGATGCCTAGGCTCACGCGCCGCCGGGCGTAGCTGGGGCCGGGGTTCTCCCTGCAAGGGATGTAGTTCACGATGCTCGGGAAGACCATCTGGGGCTCATTGAACCCCGAAAAGCCAGCCTTCAGAAAGCCAGAGCCGTGGTCAATGACGATGGTTCTTGCAGCCATGGCAGACGCAGAGGTGGGAGAGGTCTGCTAGATTCAGCTCCTCAAGGATGTATAGCAAAGCAGGGCCACCTGTGGGGGGGAAGGATGGGGGTGATTTGTGAACCCATTCTAGGCCACCATTGGCTTCTCCACCCCAGAATCAAACCTCAGGCTCCCCTGAGCCCGTCCCCCTTTCAAGCCTTTGCACAAGCTGTAAACTGCACCTGGAATGTTCTTCCCATCCCAAACTCCCAGTCATCCAGTAGAGCCCACCTGACAGGCCCCACCTGGGAAGTCCTGCCAACCTCCCCACTACTTCCCACCAAGCTTCTCCCTCTCCATTTGGCACACTCGTCTGTACCAGGTGGGCACTTCTGTCCCCAGAGGCCCACTTACAATTTGCAGACTTGCAAGAAGCTTGTCACATAGGAACTACTGGGTGGACTTTGGCTGCCTGATTGAGGACACGTGGAAGACGAACCATCAGCCTCAGGACCACTGCCCTCAACAATAACAGTGTAAGAGCAGGAGTGGCAGGAGTACTCGTGACTACGACAGCGACAGCTATGGCTACCATCTCAGGAGTACACACGCTCTCATCTATCTAGTGCTATGAGGAACACTTGAATTTTAGCTTGAACTGTGCAAAATTATCATGCGTGTCCATCAAAAATGATCAAATATCAGCAATTTCATAGGGTTTGACCTCATAAATGGTCTCATTTCATTTTCATCATGATCTATAAGGAGGGTACCATTATTACACTCATGTTATAGATAGGGAAACTGAGGCACAGAGAGAGTAAAGTTACCTTCCCAGGGCCACACAACTAACAAAAGCAGGGCCAAGGCTTAAAGCCAAACCAGATTCCAAAGACCACACTCTGAACATCAGGCCAGGCTGATGAGAAGATATGGATTTTGAGTATGTGCTGAGCAGCTAACGTTTTATATACAGGAGGCTATAAGCGGGACATCTAATCATGACTGTGGTCCGTTTCCTTATCTGTAAAGTGGGAGGGGAATAATAACCACATGCTGAAAAGATAGGTGTGGCCACTGCCTGATTTCCAGACTTTATAAAACTACAGTAGCCAGGACAACGTGGTGTCAGTGAAGCATAATCACATAGACCCATGGGACAGAGTGGAGAGCCCAGAAATAGATCCACACGAAAAATACCAACCGATCTTGGACAAGGTGTGAAAACAATGACATGGAGGAAGAAGAGTCTTTACAACAAATGGTAGGGAACAACTGCAGATCCGCATGCAAAAAAAAATGAATTTTAATCCATACCTCACATTTTGTTAAAAATTATCTCAAAATAGATCATACACCCAAATATCAAACCTAAAACTATAAAACTTTTAAAAGAAAACACAGCAGAAAATCATTGTGATCTCAGATAAGGTAAAGTTTTCTTAGATGTAACATTAATAGCCTGATCCATTAAAAGAACAAACTAAGAAATTGGACTTCATCAAATTTAAGAACTTTTGCTCTTCCAAAGACACTGTTAAGAGAATAAAAAGACAAGCCACAGACTGGGAGAAAATATTTACAAATCATATATCTGATAAAGAACTTGTATCCAAAAAATGTAAAGAGCTCACAAAACCCAACAATAAGAAAATAACCCAATTTCTTAAATGGGTAAAAGGTTTAAACACTTCACAAAAGAAGATACAGGAATGGCAAATATACACATGAAAAGATGCTCAATATAATTAGTCATTAGGAAAATGAAAATTAAAACCACAATGTGAGACCACTGTACACCTGTGAGAATGGCTAAAGTTAAAGGCTGACTATACCAAGTGTTGACAAGGAGGTGGAGGAACCAGAACCCTCATGTACTGCTGGTGGGAATGGAAAAGGGTACAACCACTTTAGAAGACAGTTTGGCAGCTTCTCAGAAAATTAAATATATACCTACCATACAACCTAATATTTCTACTCCAAGGATTTACCCAGGGGAAACAAAAGCTCACATTCACACAAAAACCACATGCACATGTTTTTAATAGCTTTATTCATAATCACCAAAATCTAGAAACAACCTAAATATCTGTCAGCTGGGGAGGGACAGACAAGTTTCCATTCAGTGGAATAATACTCAGCAATAAAAAGGAATAACTGATACACACAATAACATGAATAATTCTCAAACGCATTAAGCTGAGTGAAAAGAAGCCAGACTCAAAAGGCTACGTGCTGTAAGAGTCCATTCATATGACATTCTGGAAAAGGCAAAGCTATAAAGACAAGAAACAAATCAGTGGCTGCCAGCAGCCAGAGGTGGAGAAAGGGACTGACCACGAGGGGCATGACAGCGTTGGGGGCTGATGTTCTGATTGTGAAGGTGAGTACACCACTGTATGCACTTGTCAAAATGCTCACAACCATACAGTAAAAAGAGTGACTTTTACTCTAAGTAAAAAAATTTTAAGCAAGAAAACCCAGTAGACGTGGGGACAAATGAAAGGTATATGAAATCCCCTTGCAGAATGCAAATTGTCACACACTCAGCAGACCTGGTACCTGGGATGCATGTGGGTGTCTCGTGCAAGAGAGACATCCCAGGAAGCAGTTCAGCCCGGAGGCCACATTCCAGGGCTGTCACTCCACCAGCTATTTGCTCTACTTCAGTTTCCGTGCAGCAGTTGCATCTGCCTGTCACTATGGAGCATGACAGTCACTGCCTGGCCCCAGCCAGTAGCTGCCCACTGTCACCAACCTTGGGGCAGTGATTAGGCTTCACTGCCTTGAATTAGCTCTGACAATAGATGAGGGAGAGCAAAAAGGAGGAGAAAGATGGAGCCGAGGCACCAGTCTCCTCCCTCGCCTGCTGGCAGGCTGAATGATGGACCCAGGGTAATGGAGAAACAGGCACCTGGGTGACATCCTGGGAAGTGGGCTGTGCCACTGACCTCTCTGCAACTCAAGAGCTAGGGGACTGACAAATGCTTCCTCGGCCCTGGCGTTTGGAATTGCAGGAGATGCTGGCAGGGTGACGTCCACTGTGACTGTCAACGTTCACTGAGGGGGCTCGAGGCTGGTGGCCCAGCTGCCCTGGCCTGGGAACTGGAGGGTGGGGAGCAAGGGGCCGTCCCTCCCCTGGACCATGACTGTAGGAAGAAAGTTTGTATGGCTCCAAGGAGCCTGCCCCAAGGACAGAGATAAAATCTACATATTCAAAAGCATTTTACTGAGTCACCTATTGTACAAACCCCTACTGAGCACTGTGTACCCAAAATCATTCTAGACTGACATGGTTCCTGCCCTCCTAGAGCTTACATTCTACTGAGAAAGACTGTCAGTAAGCACCCGATCAAATGTATCATGCCAGGGGGGATTAGTGCAATGAAGAAAAAGAAAATCTGGTAAAAGCAACAGGGAGTATAAGGGGCACAGAGGCTTGGTGTTATTCTAAATAGGGCACTCAGAAAAGGCCTCTTTACAGGGTGACATTTGAGCAGAGAACTGAATTCAGTGAGAGAACAAGTCATGTGATTACGTGGAAAAGCATTCCAAGCCAAAGGAACAGTAAGTGCAAAGGCCCTGAGGAAGAAACTGCTAGCTGTGATCTAGGAACATCCTGGAGGCCAATATAGGGGGGACATGGTGGGACAGGGGAAGGGTGTTGAAGATCTTGGATGGGACTTTCAGGCCTTTGTACTGTGCTTAGAAATGTGAGAAACCACTAAGGGTTTGAACAGAGGAATGACGTGATCTGACCTGAGTTGTGAAAGGATCGTTTGGGCTGATGTGAAGGACAGATTGTAGAGGGCAAGAGGAGGAGCGAGAGGGGAAAGGACATGAAATATGACGGTGGCCTGCACTAAGGTGGGAGCTGCCAAGAAGGTAAGAAGTGGTCAGATTCTGGATATATTTAAGAAAGACTGGTACAGTGGAGTGCAAGACAAGGTGAGGAATGAAGGAAGATGCCGAGATTTCTACTCTGAAAAGCCAGAAGAATAACATATCCATTTACTAAGATGGAGACTATGGAAGGAACAGGTTTGGGGTAGGGAGGAAATCAGGAATTTTATTTTGGACATGATAAAAGTTTGAAATGCCTACTAGACACACATGAAGATGTCTGAAGGCAGAGTTTACAGATGCCTGAGATGGAGCTATAATTGGGAATCAATGAATGGGTGGAACTGCAAATTATGGGAATGGATAAGACCATGAATGGACTCAGTGTAGAGAAAGGCTGCTGCTCGAAGGGACTCTAAGGTCTGGAGGCTGGGCCTTGGGAGGGACCAGCAAAGAGGATGAGAAGCAGTGGCCATGGAAGTAGCAGGGAACCAAGAGGGAGTCATGTCTCGGAGGCCAGGCAGAGAAAGTATTTCAAGAAGAGAAGAATTGAATGTGCTGAGAAATTAAGATGAAGACAGAGAAACACCCACTGGATTAAGCAACACAGAAGCCATCAGGCAAGAGAATTTCATTGGAATGGTGAGGAGAAAAGTTTGAGGAGTAGGAAAGAGAGATTCTACAAAACTGGCCCTGCTCTGCACCGTACAAAATGAAAAATGTTAAGGAACTGTTTGGAATTAAAGGACATGGCCACCAACACAATGCACGTTTTCTGATCCTGGATCAATCCAAAACGAATTCCCATAGCATTATTACACATTTCTGGTAGAGTCAAGATAGAGTAAGTTCACTACAGCCTCTCTATCACAGAAGGTAACTAACAAGTTCAGACAAAATACAAAAAGCAATTACCTGGGGACTCTGAAAAGCAAGAGAAAAACAAAATAGGCAGACTGAAGAGAAGAGTCAAAACCTAGAGAAGCAACCCACATAGGGGTGAAGTTGTTTGTTCTGTTTTCCCCTGTTCTCTTGCAGCATTGACCAGAGGCAGGTTCCCAAGACAGCCTCAGGAGTGGGTGACTGGCAGATAAGACTAAGACAAAAACCTGCCTTTCTGGCATCAGATCAGGAAAGGGGGCCTTTGCAAGTCAAAGAGGATGGAGAGAAGAGAGTCAGAGAAAGGGTTCCCCTAGTTCTGTGTAGGAACTTGCTGAAGTCCCAGGCTCCTCTGTGCATGTGGGGATAGACCCAAAGCAGCATAGCAAAGGCCTTATGAGCTGAACTGATGTTGGGACAACCACCCACAGAGGAAGAAGACAGAATTACTGTCTGAACCCAACTGGACTGACTGAATGCTAAAACGTAACAGACAAAAACAAATGTTCTCCACAGGATTTTAACAGAACACAGAGCTTCACAACATGATATTCAAAATATCCAGGACAGAAACCAAAACTATTTAACATACAAAGAATCAGGAAAATGTAACTAATTCTTAAGGGAAAAGATCAAGTGCCAACTCTGAGATGACCCAGATGCTAAAATTATAAAGATATTAAAGCAGCTATTATAACTATGCCCATGATGTAAAGGTAGACATGCTTGAAACAAATGGGAAAATAAGTGTTTTAAGAGGGAAACAAACTATAAAAATAACCAAATGGGAATTTGAGAAGAGATGCATATATAATATCTACATTTTTTAAAAATCCTGTTCAATAATAGAATGGAGATGGCAGAGGAATGCTTAAGAGAAGATATCAATAGAAATTATCCAATCTAAAAAAATAACCTGTGGGACAGGTGGGACAATATAAAAAAGGTCTAATATTCATGTCATTAAAACCCAAGAAGGAAAGAAGAAAGTTTGGCACAATAAAAGTACTTGAAGAAATAACGACTAAAATTTTCCAAACATGGTGAAAGACATAAATCTACATATTCAGGAAACTTTGTACATCCCAAAGAAAATAAAAGTTTTAAAATGCACAAACACATCATAGTCAATTGCTGAACACCAAAGATTTTTTTTTTTTTTATGGAGAACAGTATGGAGGGTCCTTAAAAAAATAAAAATAGAATTACCATATGATCCAGCAATCCCACTACTGGGCATATACCCTGAGAAAACCATAATTCAAAGGATTTTTTTTAACCTTGAAAACACCTAGAGAAAAATAAAAACATTATATACAGCAGAACAACAATTAGAATGACTGCTGATTTCTCATCAGAAAACATGCAGGCCAGAAGACAATGGAACATCTTTAAAGTGCTGAAAGAAAAGACTGCCTACCCAGAATTCTATACGCAAGACAAAAATCCTTCAGGAATGAAGACAAAATAAGACATTCTTAGAGGAAGTAAAACTAAGAAAATTAATCACCAGTAGAACTCCTTTAAAAGAAATGCTAATGAAAGTTCTTCAGGTTGAAGGAAAATGATACCAGAATCTGTAATTCTGAGAATGAAAAAAGCACAACAGACATGGTAAATATCTGGGTTATTATAAAAGGATATTTTTCTCTTCTTAAAATATGTATAGTCATTGAAAGCAAAAAATATATATAAAACAATGTCTAATGAGTTTTCCAATGGATGTAGATGCAATACATATAATTATGAAAAAGGAGGTAGGGTAAGGGGATCTACATGGTTACAAGATCTATGTGTTATTTGAAGTGTAAATACTGACTCTAATTACACTTGTAGGTTAAGTAGGTATATGATAATCCCAAGAGCAACCAATAAAAAATATAATACAAAGAGATAAAGCCAAACACCCAATAGAAAAATTAAAATGGAATACTAAAAATATTCAAATAATGTAAAACATTGCAGGAAAGATGGAACAGAGACACAAAAGAACAGAGTGGAGAGGGGAAGACAAAAATTGTAGACCATGTCAATAATTACATTGAAATAAAATGTCCCAAGACACATCAATTGACAGATTGTCCGATTGGAACAGCAACAATAAAAAGACCTAATTATAGGCTGTCTACTAGAAACCTACTTTAAATAAAATAATAAACATCAGTTAAAAGTAAAAATAAGAAGATGGAAAAGATATACCAAGTAAAAATGAATCAAATCTAAGCTGGAGTAGCTATCTTAATATCAAACAAAGTAGACTTCAGAACAAAGAATATTATCAGGAATAAAGATAAGACACTGCATACTGATAAAAGGGTCAATTCACCAAAAGGGCATAACAATCCTAAACACATATGCATCTAACAACATATGTTCAAAACTCTTCTTTCAGCAAAAACTGGAAGATGTACAAAGAGAAATAGAAAAACCCACCATTCAACTTGTAGGCTTCAATTCATTTTTCAGTAATTGACAGAAAAAGTAGACAAGTCAAGTTAGTTACTCAGAAATTCCCTAGCTTTGCCAATTTTCTAACTGATACTCATAGAGCACCCTTTCAAACAACAGTAGAATACACATTCTTTTCTAAAACACACGAAACACTCACAAAGACAAGCCACATTATAAGCTATAAAACAAACCTTGACAAATATAGAAGAACTGAAATCGTATAAAGCATGTTCTCTGATCATAAAGGAATTAAACTAGAAATCAAAAGCAGAATGATACCTGGAAAATCTCCCAAATATTTGGAAATTAAACAAGTGTAAATGGTTCATGGGTCAAAGAAAAAAGTCAGAAAATATTTTGAACTAAATGAAATTTTAAAGTAGAATCTATAAAAATTTGTGAGATCAGCTAAAACAGTACTCAGAGGGAATTTATAGCATTTAATGTTTGTATTTGAAAAAGAAAAACATGTTTCAAGTCAATAATCTAAGCTTCCACTTTTAGAAACTAGAAAAAGAAGAATGTATTAAACTCAAAAGCAAGCTGTGGATGAAATAATAAAGAACAAAATCATTGAAACTGAAAATAGGAAACCAATAGAGAAGAGTCAATAAAACCATAAGCTGGCTCTTTGAAAAGATTAGTAAATTGATAAACCTCTAGCCAGACTAAGAAAAAAAGAGGTAAGACACAAAGGATAGATATCAGGAATGAAGTGACATTACTCTGACACTACAGACATGAAAAGAATAAAAAGAAAGTATCATGAACAACTTTGTGACTATCAATTTGACAATATAGGTGAAAAGAACAAATTCCTTCAAAGACATAATCTACCCAGGTTCACTCAAGAAGAAGTATATAACCTGAATAGCTCTATAACTATTAAAAAGATTGGATTTTTAGTTTAAAACCTCCCAACAGAGAAAACTCCAGACCAAATGGCTTCACTGGTAAATTCTACCAAAAATTTAAGGAAAAATGATTCTAATTGTATCCAATATCTTCCAGAAAGCCCGAAGAGGAGGGACCACATCCCATGAGGGCAGCATTACCTTGAGCCGAAATCAAAGATACTACAAAAAAAGGAAAAAAAACCCTCTGATGAACATAGATATAAAAAAATCTGAATAAAACATCAGCAAACCCAGCAATATATAGAAAGAATAATACTCATCAACTAAATGGGGCTTATCCCAGAAATGTAAGGCTGGTTCAACATTTTTAAATCAATGTAATTCTTTTATATATATATATATATATATATATATACACATTTTATTTATTTATTTATTTATTTTTGGCTGTGTTGGGTCTTCATTGCTGCTCACAGGCTTTCTCTAGTTGCGGTGAGCGGGGGGCTACTCTTCATTGCAGTGCATGGGCTTCTCGTTGCGGTGGCTTCTCTTGTTGCAGAGCACAGGTCCTAGGTGCGTAGGCTTCAGTAGTTGTGGCACGCAGGCCCAGCAGTTGTGGCTCACGGGCTCTAGAGCGCAGGCTCAGTAGCTGTGGCGCACGGGCTTAGTTGCTCTGTGGCATGTGGGCTCTTCCTGGACCAGGGCTCAAACCCATGTCCCCTGCATTGGCAGGCAGATTCTTAACCACTGTGCCACCAGAGAAGCCCAAATCAGTGTAATTCAATCTACCAACAGACGAAAGAAGAAAGAAAGCATGACCATCTCAGTAGATACAAAAAAAAAAAAGCATTGGATAAAATCCAACATGCATTTATAATAAAAACTCTCAACAGCTAGGAAGAAAAGGGAATCTTAACTTAATAAAGGGTACCTACAAAAAAAGCTACGGATTATATCATACTTAATGGTGAAGGACTGAAAGCTTTCCCCCTAAGATCAGGAATAAGGCAAGGAGGTCAATTCTCACCACTCAATTAACTGGAAGTTCTAGCCAGCACAATAAGGCAAGAAAACAAAATAAAGGGCATAGAAATTGGAAAGGAAGAAATAAAACTGTCCCTATTTGCAGAAGACGCAATTGTCTATATAAAAAATCCCAAAGAACCTACAAAAAAGATCCTAGAAGTAATAAATGAGCTTGGACAACTCATATGATACAAGTTCAATATTTTAAAAATCAATTATGTTTTATAAACTGGCAATACACAGCTGGAAATCAAAAATTTTAAAACAGTACCATTCATAATAGCATCAAAAACTATAAAATACTTCGGTATAAATCTAACAAATTATGTTATACAATGTGCTAGGGACTTCCCTGGTTGCGCAGTGGTTAAGAATCCGCCTGTCAATGCAGGGGACATGGGTTCGACCCCTGGTCTGGGAAGATCCCACATGCCGCGGAGCAACTAAGCCCGTGTACCACAACTACTGAGCCTGCGCTCTAGAGCCTGTGAGCCACAACTACTGAGCCCACATGCTACAACTACTGAAGCCCATGTGCCTAGAACCTGTGCTCTGCAACAAGAGAAGTCACCGCAATGAGAAGCCTGTGCATTGCAACTAAGAGTAGCCCCCGCTCACCACAACTAGAGAAAGCCCGTGCGCAACAACTAAGACCCAAAGCAGCCAAAAATAAATAAAAATTGTTTAAAAATAATCTTTTAAAGAAAACATGCTAAACACTGATGAAAGAAATCAAAGAAAACCTAAATAAATAAATAGATATGCTGTGTTCATGAATTAGAAGATTCAATATAATTAAGATGTTAATTCTCCCTAAATTGATCTATAGATTTAATCCCAATCAAAATCCCAGCAGGATTTTTGTTTTAGATATCAACAAGATGATTCTAAAATTTATACAGGAAGGCAAAGGAATTACAATAGTCAAAATAATTCTGAAAAAGAAGAACAAAGTTGGAAGACTCACACAATGTGATTTCAAGACCCACTATAAACCTACAGTAGTTAGGACAGTATGGTATTGGTAAAAGGATGGCCACATAGATCAGTGGAAAAGAACAGCATCCAGGAACAGACTCAGACAAATATAGCCAATTGATTCTGACAAAGATGCAAGGACATTTAAGTGATGAAAGATAGCCTTTTCAACAAATGATGCTGGAAAAAACTGAACCTCTCTGAGTGGTTAAAAGAAAATGCTCAACATTCTTCACCTCTAATACAAACATTAACTCAGAATGGATCATGTAAACCATAATCATTAAACAAAAAAACTGTTAGACTTACAGGAGAAAACAAAAGAGAAAATCTCTGTGACTTTACCTAAGAACATCTAAGTGCCTAAGAACATCTTAGTGGGACTTCCCTGGTGGTGCAGTGGTTAAGAATCTGCTTACCAATGCAGGGGAAATGGGTTCAGGCCCTGGTCCGGGAAGGTCCCACATGCGACGGAGCAACTAAGCCCGTGCACCACAACTGCTGAGCCTGTGCTCTAAAGCCCATGAGCCACAACTACTGAGCCCACGTGCCACAACTACTGAACCCGTGTGCTGCAACTACTGAAACCTGCACTCCTAAAGCCCATGCTCTGCAACAAGAGAAGCCACCGCAGTGAGAAACCCATGCACCACTACGAAGAGTAGCCCCCACTCGCTGCAACTAGAGAAAGCCTGCATGTAGCAACAAAGACCCAATGCGGCCAAAAATGAATAAATAAATAAATACATTTATTTTAAAAAAAGAATATCTAAGTGTTCTTAGATACAAAAGCAGAACCCATAAGAGGAAAAGTTTACATACTAGATTTCATCAAAATTAAAAACTTCTCCTTTTTCAAAAACACTATTATGGAAATTTTAAAGATAAGCCTCAGAATGATAGAAAATACAGTTGACCCTTGAACAACACAGAGACTCTGAACTGTGCAGGTCCACTCACATGCAGATTTCTTTCAGTAAATAGGTACTACAATACTACGCTATCCACAGTTGGTGGAATCCAAAGATGCGGAACCATGGATACAGAGGACCAACTGTAAAGTTACATGCAGATTTTCAACTGTGTGGGGGGTTGGTGCCTCTGACCCCATGTTGTTCAAGGGTCAACTGTATTTGCAAATCACATTTCTGATATAGGACTTGTATCCAGAATATATAAAGAACTATCAAAGATCAATAATAAGAAAACAAATGAAGGTGGTTCAAGATGGTGGTGTAAGGAAGATCCTGAATTCACCTTCCCCCACTGGACACACCAAGTCTACAGCTACATATGGAACAATTCCCCCTGAAAACCAGCTCAACTGCTCCTCCAGAACAAAGAATAAAAGGGCCACACTGAGATGGGTAGGAGAGGCAGAGACACTGTCTCATCAAAAACCCCACCCCCGAAGGGTAAGCTGGGACAAAGTGAGAGAGTGGCATGGACATATATACACTACCAAATGTAAGGTAGATAGCTAGTGGGAAGCAGCCGCATAGCACAGGGAGATAAGCTTGGTGCTTTGTGTCCACCTAGAGGGGTGGGATAGGGAGGGTGGGAGGGAGAGGCAAGTGGGAGGAGATATGGGGATATATGTATATGTATAGCTGATTCACTTTGTGATACAGCAGACACTAACACACCACTGTAAAGCAATTATACTCCAATAAAGATGTTTAAAAAAATTTTTTAAAGAAAAAAACAATACAATTATCATACATTAAAGCAGGAAATATTCTGAGTATTCTAAAAATAAAAATAAAAAAACCCAACCCAGCACAGCGACCCACAACTCGGGAGACCTCACAAATATGCAGCTTCTCTCTGGGAACAAAGGAGATTGTGTCTCATATCAGGCACCCCAACCCTTGGGACCTGCACTGGAGACAGAAGCCCCCAACACATCTGGCTTTGAATACCAACAGAATTTACATCAAAAGACTCACAGGAGGGCTTCCCTGGTGGCACCGTGGTTAAGAATCCACCTACCAGTGCAGGGGACCTGGGTTCGAGCCCTGGGCCGGGAAGATCCCACATGCTGTGGAGCAACAAAGCCCGTGTGCCACAACTACTGAGCCTGCGCTCTAGAGCCTGTGAGCCACAACTACTGAGCCTGCATGCCACAACTACTGAAGCCCATGTGCCTAGAGCCCATGCTCCACAACAAGAGAAGCCACTGCAGTGAGAAGCCTGCGCACCGCAACGAAGAGTAGCCCCCGTGTTGCAACTAGAGAAAGCCCACGCGCAGCAGCGAGGACCCAATGCAGCCAAAAATTAATTAATTAGGAAAAAAAAAAAGACTCACAGGACTGATGGCAGGGAATAGAGACTCCACTCTTAAAAGGCTTGTGTGCAGACTCACGTGCCCCAGGACCCAGTGCAAAAGCAGCAGTTTGAAAAGTGCCTGGACCATATGTGAAGAAAATTGATTGGTTAACTTTAAAGCATCTGCTGCAGGGGAAAGGCCCTTTGGGGACTCTCTCCAGGGATGGAGACACTGGCGAGCATTATATTTGCACTCTCCCTCTATCTTGCTAGAACCAGTGGGTATGCTCCGCCTCCATGCTCTCCCACTGCCCTGCTAAAGCCAGCAGGTGTGCCCCAGCCTCACACTCTCCCTTGGCCCTGCCAAAGCTGGCCAACACACTTAGCCCCCAGAGGGTACTCCCCCCGAGCACCTGTCTCTGGTGTCCGGGGGGGCTCGCATTTCTGGGCCCCATGAGTCTGAAACAATCAGAGAGACATTTCTTGGTAAGCTACCACCTACAGGGCACTGCACAGACATCAGACTGAAACACACCCCCAGACTTCCTGTGAAAAAGGCCTGGAGCTTAAGCCTGAGGGGCAGGCTTCAGGTTCACCACCCGTCTAGAGTTCTCCAAAGGATGTGCCTTTAGAGAAGCAGGCTGGGGGACACCATCTTTGTGCTCTCCCTTGACTTCACTATGGCTCACTGGTACCTCCCAGAAAGGAGCTCATACGCGTTTCTGCAGCCCTGATTTTTGCAATGTCACCAAGGAGTCACATCCAGATTGCCTGGTCAGGAGGCCTGCAGGGCGTGTGACTGGGGCCCCACAGGACTGCATCTATCTGCATGCTTTAAAAGCTGCTGCCTGAGGGTCTAGCTTCCAATCAGCCTGGAACTAAGTGCTGACCTAGATCCCTCCCTCTGCGACACACAAGTCTTGGTATACCCTCAACCACTGGGACCTATGAAGGAAAAAACAGGCTGCTTACACAATCACAAAAGTTCAAGAGACAACCGACAACTAGGGCAAGGTTGAACAATAAGGTTCATCTCCTACACAAGGCCACTCCTTCAGACTGGGAGAGATAGCTGTTTCACCTAATATAGAGATAAACACAGAGTCAAGCAAAATGAGAAAACAGAAGAATATGTTCCAAACAAAAGAACAAGATAAATCCCGGGGGGTGGGAGGTGGCTGGGGTGAGGAAGAAACCCGTTAATGAAACAGAGATAAGTAGTTTACCTACTAGAGTTCAAAGTAATGGTTATAAAGATGCTTACAGAACTTGAGATGTGAATAGATAAATACAGTGAGAACTTCAACAAAGAGGTAGAAACTATAAGGAAGTATCAAACAGAAGTCACAGAGCTGAAGAACACATAACCGATCTGTAGAATATACCAGCACGGTTTAGTAGCAGACCAGATGCACAGAAGAAAGGACGAGTAACAGAAGAAAGGATGAGTATCAGAAGACAGTGCAGTGGGACTCACCCAAACAGAGCAGCAAAAAGAGAGAAGAATTTTTAAAAGTGAAGACAGCTTAAGTGACCTATGGGACCACATCAAGCAGAATAACATTTGCATTACAGGGGTTCCAGAAAAAGAAGAGATCGAAAAAGGGGCTGAAAACAGACATCCAGATCCAGGAATCTCAGAGAGTTCCAAATAAGATGAACCCAAAAAGACCCACACCAAGGCACGTTACAATGAAAATTGTCAAAAGTTAAAGACAAAGAGAGAATCTTAAAAGCAGCAAGAGAAAAGCAATTTGTTAATGTATAAGAGAACCCCCATAAAAGTATCAGCAGATTTCTAAGCAGAAACTTTGCAGGCCAGAATGGAGTGGCATGATATATTCTAAGTGCTGAAAGAAACATACTTCCAATCAAGAATACTGTACTCAGCAAGGTTATCATTCAGAATTGAAGGTGATAAAAGAGTTTTACAGACAAGCAAAAGCTAAATGAGTTCATCACCACTAAACCAGCTTTACAAGAAACGTTAAAGGAACTTTTTTTTCTCTTGTTTATTTATTTATTTAATCTTTATTGGGGTGTAATTGCTCTACAATGGTGTGCTAGTTTCTGCTTTATAACAAAGTGAATCAGTTATACATATACATATGTTCCCATATCTCTTCCCTCTGCGTCTCCCTCCCTCCCACCCTCCCTATCCCACCCCTCCAGGTGGTCACAAAGCACCGAGCTGATCCCCCTGTGCTATGCGGCTGCTTCCCACTAGCTATCTACCGTACGTTTGGTAGTGTATATACGTCCATGCCTCTCTTTCGCTTTGTCACAGCTTACCCTTCCCCCTCCCCATATCCTCAAGTCCATTCTCTACTAGGTCTGTGCCTTTATTCCTGTCTTACCCCAAGGTTCTTCATGACATTTTTTTTCTTAAATTCTATATGTATGTGTTGGCATACGGTATTTGTCTCTCTTTCTGACTTACTTCACTCTGTATGACAGACTCTAGGTCTATCCACCTCATTACAAATAGCTCAATTTCGTTTCTTTTTATAGCTGAGTAATATTCCATTGTATATATGTGCCACATCTTCTTTATCCATTCACCGATGATGGACACTTAGGTTGTTTCCATCTCTGGGCTATTGTAAATAGAGCTGCAGTGAATATTTTGGTACATGGCTCTTTTTGAATTATGGTTTTCTCAGGGTATATGCCCAGTAGTGGGATTGCTGGGTCATATGGTAGTTCTATTTGTAGTTTTTTAAGGAACCTCCATACTGTTCTCCACAGTGGCTGTATCAATTTACATTCCCACCAACAGTGCAAGAGGTTTCCACACCCTCTCCAGCATTTATTGTTTCTAGATTTTGTGATAATTGCCATTCTGACTGGTGTGAGATGATATCTCATTGTAGTTTTGATTTGCATTTCTCTAATGATTAGTGATGTTGAGCATTCTTTCATGTGTTTGTTGGCAGTCTGTATATCTTCTTTGGAGAAATGTCTATTTAGGTCTTCTGCCCATTTTTGGATTGGGTTGTTTGTTTTTTTGTTATTGAGCTGCACGAGCTGCTTATAAATTTTGGAGATTAATCCTTTGTCAGTTGCTTCACTTGCAAATATTTTCTCCCATTCTGAGGGTTGTCTTTTGGTCTTGTTTATGGTTTCCTTTGCTGTGCAAAAGCTTTGCAGTTTCATTAGGTCCCATTTGTTTATTTTTGTTTTTATTTCCATTGCTCTAGGAGGTGGGTCAAAAAGGATCTTGCTGTGATTTATGTCACAGAGTGTTCTGCCTATGTTTTCCTCTAAGGGTTTGATAGTTTCTGGCCTTACATTTAGGTCTTTAATCCATTTTGAGCTTATTTTATGTATGGTGTTAGGGAGTGTTCTGATCTCATACTTTTACATGTACCTGTCCAGTTTTCCCAGCACCACTTATTGAAGAGGCTGTCTTTTCTCCACTGTACATTCCTACCTCCTTTATCAAACATAAGGTGACCATATGTGCGTGGGTTTATCTCTGGGCTTTCTATCCTGTTCCACTGATCTATCTTTCTGTTTTTGTGCCAAGTACCATACTTGATTACTGTCGCTTTGTAGTATAGTCTGAAGTCAGGGAGCCTGATTCCTCCAGCTTCATTTTTCGTTGTCAAGACTGCTTTGGCTATTCGGGGTCTTTTGTGTTTCCATACAAATTGTGAAATTTTTTGTTCTAGTTCTGTGAAAAATGCCAGTGGTAGTTTGATAGGGATTGCACTGAATCTGTAGATTGCTTTGGGTAGTAGAGTCATTTTCACAATGTTGATTCTTCCAATCCAGGAACATGGTATATCTCTCCATCTATTTGTATCATCTTTAATTTCTTTCATCAGTGTCTTATAATTTTCTGCATACAGGTCTTTTGTCTCCTTAGGTAGGTTTATTCCTAGATATTTTATTCTTTTTGTTGCAGTGGTAAATGGGAGTGTTTTCTTGATTTCACTTTCAGATTTTTCATCATTAGTGTATACGAATGCCAGAGATTTCTGTGCATTAATTTTGTATCCTTCTACTTTACCAAATTCATTGATTAGCTCTAGTAGTTTTCTGGTAGCATCTTTAGGATTCTCTATGTATAGTATCATGTCATCTGCAAACAGTGACAGCTTTACTTCTTCTTTTCTAATTTGGATTCCTTTTATTTCCTTTTCTTCTCTGATTGCTGTGGCTAAAACTTCCAAAACTATGTTGAATAAGAGTGGTGAGAGTGGGCAACCTTATCTTGTTCCTGATCTTAGTGGAAATGCTTTCAGTTTTTCACCATTGAGGACGATGTTGGCTGTGGGTTTGTCATATATGGCCTTTATTATGTTGAGGAAAGTTCCCTCTATGCCTACTTTCTGGAGGGTTTTTTTTTTTATCACAAATTGGTGTTGAATTTTGTCGAAAGCTTTTTCTGCATCTATTGAGATGATCATATGGTTTTTCTCCTTCAATTTGTTAATATGATTTATCACATTGATTGATTTGTGTATATTGAAGAATCCTTGCATTCCTGGAATAAACCCCACTTGATCATGGTGTATGATCCTTTTAATGTGCTGTTGGATTCTGTTTGCTAGTATTTTGTTGAGGATTTTTGCATCTATGTTCATCAGTGATATTGGCCTGTAGTTTTCTTTCTCTGCGACATCCTTGTCTGGTTTTGGTATCAGGGTGATGGTGGCCTCGTAGAATGAGTTTGGGAGTGTTCCTCCCTCTGCTATATTTTGGAAGAGTTTGAGAAGGATAGGTACTACCTCTTCTCTAAATGTTTGATAGAATTCACATCTGGCCCTGGGCTTTTGTTTGTTGGAAGATTTTTAATCACAGTCTCAATTTCAGTGCTTGTGATTGGTCTGTTTATATTTTCTATTTCTTCCTGATTCAGTCTTGGCAGGTTGTGCATTTCTAAGAATTTGTCCATTTCTTCCAGGTTGTCCATTTTACTGGCATATAGTTGACTGTAGTAATCTCATGATCCTTTGTATTTCTGTAGTGTCAGTTGTTACTTCTTTTTCATTTCTAATTCTATTGATTTGAGTCTTCTTTTTTTCTTGATGAGTCTGGCTAATGGTTTATCAATTTTGTTTATCTTCTCAAAGAACCAGCTTTTAGTTTTATTGATCTTTGCTATCATTTCCTTCATTTCTTTTTCATTTATTTCTGATCTGATTTTTATGATTTCTTTCCTTCTGCTAACTTTGAGGTTTTTTTGCTCTTCTTTCTCTAATTGCTTTAGGTGCAAGGTTAGGTTGTTTATTCGAGATGTTTCCTGTTTCTTAAGGTAGGATTGTATTGCTATAAACTTCCCTCTTAGAACTGCTTTTGCTGCATCCCATAGATTTTGGGTCATCGTGTCTCCACTGTCATTTGTTTCTAGGTATTTTTTTATTTCCTCTTGATTTCTTCAGTGATCACTTCATTATTAAGTAGTGTATTGTTTAGCCTCCATGTGTTTGTATTTTTTACAGATCTTTTCCTGTAATTGATATCTAGTCTCATAGTGTTGTGGTCGGAAAAGATACTTGATACAATTTCAATTTTCTTAAATTTACCAAGGCTTGATTTCTGACCCAAGATATGATCTATCCTGGAGAATGTTCCATGAGCACTTGAGGAAAATGTGTATTCTGTTGTTTTTGGATGGAATGTCCTATAAATGTCAATTAAGTCCATCTTGTTTAATGTATCATTTAAAGCTTGTGTTTCCTTATTTATTTTCATTTTGGATGATCTGTCCATTGGTGAAAGTGGGGTGTTAAAGTCCCCTACTATGAATGTGTTACTGTCGATTTCCCCTTTTATGGCTGTTAGTATTTGCCTTATGTACTGAGGTGCTCCTATGTTGGGTGGATAAATATTTACAATTGTTATATCTTCTTCTTGGATCGATCCCTTGATCATTATGTAGTGTCCTTCTTTGTCTCTTCTAATATTCTTTATTTTAAAGTCTATTTTGTCTGATATGAGAATTGCTACTCCAGCTTTCTTTTGGTTTCCATTTGCATGAAATATCTTTTTCCATCCCCTTACTTTCAGTCCGTATGTGTCTCTAGGTCTAAAGTGGGTCTCTTTTAGACAGCAAATATATGGGCCTTGTTTTTGTATCTATTCAGCCAATCTGTGTCTTTTGGTGGAAGCATTTAGTCCATTTACATTTAAGGTAATTATCGATATGTGTGTTCCTATTCCCATTTTCTTAATTGTTTTGGGTTCGTTATTGTAGGTCTTTTCCTTCTTTTATGTTTCTTGCCTAGAGAAGTTCCTTTAGCAGTTGTTGTAAAGCTGGTTTGGTGGTGCTGAACTCTCTCAGCTTTTGCTTGTCTGTAAAGGTTTTAATTTCTCCGTTGAATCTGAATGAGATCCTTGCTGGGTAGAATAATCTTGGTTGCAGGTTTTTCTCCTTCATCACTTTAAATATGTCCTGCCAGTCCCTTCTGGCTTGCAGAGTTTCTGCTGAAAGATCAGCTGTTAACCTTATGGGGATTCCCTAGCGTGTTATTTGTTGTTTTTCCCTTGCTGCTTTTAATATGTTTTCGTTGTATTTAATTTTTGACAGTTTGATTAATATGTGTCTTGGCGTACTTCTCCTTGGGTTTATCCTGTATGGGACTCTCTGTGCTTCCTGGATTTGATTGACTATTTCCTTTCCCATAATGGGGAAGTTTTCAACTATAATCTCTTCAAATATTTTCTCAGTCCCTTTCTTTTTCTCTTCTTCTTCTGGAACCCCTATAATTCGAATGTTGGTGCGTTTAATGTTGTCCCAGTCTCTGAGACTGCCCTCAGTTCTTTTCATTCTTTTTTCTTTATTCTGCTCTGCAGTAGTTATTTCCACTATTTTATCTTCCAGGTCACTTATCCATTCTTCTGCCTCGGTTATTCTGCTATTGATCACATCTAGAGTATTTTTAATTGCATTTATTGTGTTGTTCATTGTTGTTTGTTTCATCTTTAGTTCTTCTAGGTCCTTGTTAAATGTTTCTTGCATTTTCTCTATTCTATTTCCAAGATTTTGGATCATCTTTACTATCATTATTCTGAATTCTTCTTCAGGTAGACTACCTATTTCCTCTTCATTTGTTAGGTCTGGTGGGTTTTTATCTTGCTCCTTCATCTGCGGTGTGTTTTTCTGTCTTCCCATTTTGCTTATCTTACTGTGTTTGGGGTCTCCTTTTTGCAGGCTGCAGGTTCTTAGTTTCCATTGTTTTTGGTGTCTGTCCCCAGTGGCTAAGTTTGGTTCAGTGGGTTGTGTAGGCTTCCTGGTGGAGGGGACTAGTGCCTGTGTTCTGGTGGATGAGGCTGGATCTTGTCTTTCCGGTGGGCAGGTCCACGTCTGGTGGTGTGTTTTGGGGTGTCTGTGGACTTATTATGATTTTAGGCAGCCTGTCTGCTAATGGGCAGGGTTGTGTTCCTGTCTTGCTAGTTGTTTGGCATAGGATGTCCAGCACTGTAGCTTGCTGGTGTTGACATCAAAATCTCTGGGAGATTTTCACCGTTTGATATTATGTGGAGCTGGGAAGTCTCTTGTGGACCAGTGTCCTGAAGTTGGCTCTCCCACCTCAGAGGCACAGCATTGACTCCTGGCTGCAGCACCAAGAGCCTTTCATCCACATGGCTCAGAATAAAAGGGAGGAAAAGTATAAAGAAAGAATTAGTAGAAGTAGAAAGAAAGAAAGGAGGGAGGGAGGGAGGAAGGAGGGAAGGAGGGAGGGAAGGAAGGAAAAAAAGAAAGAAGATAAAGTAAAATAAAATAAAGTAAGATAAAATATAATAATGGTATTAAAATAAAAAAATAATTATTAAGAAAAAAATTAGAAAAAAAAAAAAACGGACAGATAGAACCCTAGGACAAATGGTGGAAGCAAAGCTATACAGACAAAATCTCACACAGAAGCATACACATACACATTCACAAAAAGAGGAAAAGGGGAAAAAATCATAAACCTTGCTCTCAAAGTCCACCTCCTCAATTTGGGATGATTCGTTGTCTATTTATGTATTCCACAGATGCAGGGTACATCAAGTTGATTGTGGAGCTTTAATCCGCTGCTTCTGAGGCTGCTGGGAGAGATTTCCCTTTCTCTTCTTTGTTCTCACAGCTCCCAGGGGCTCAGCTTTGGATTTGGCCCCGCCTCTGCGTGTAGGTCGCCAGAGGGCGTCTGTTCTTCGCTCAGACAGGACGACGGGGTTAAAGGAGCCGCTGATTCGGGGGCTCTGGCTCACTCAGGCCGCGGGGAGGGAAGGGCACGGAGTGCGGAGTGAGCCTGCAGCGGCAGAGGCCGGCGTGACGTTGCACCAGCCTGAGGCACGCCGTGCATTCTCCCGGGGGAGTTGTCCCTGGATCCCAGGACCCTGGCAGTGGCGGGCTGCACAGGCTCCCCGGAAGGGAGGTGTGGAGAGTGACCTGTGCTCGCACACAGGCTTCTTGGTGGCAGCAGCAGCAGCCTTAGCGTCTCATGCCCATCTCTGGGGTCCGCGCTTTTAGCTGCGGCTCGCGCCCGTCTCTGGAGCTCCTTTAAGCAGCGCTCTTAATCCCCTCTCCTCGCGCACCAGGAAACAAAGAGGGAAGAAAAAGTCTCTTGCCTCTTCGGCAGGTCCAGACTTTTCCCTGGACTCCCTCCTGGCTAGCCGTGGTGCACTAACCCCCTTCAGGCTGTGTTCACGCTGCCAACCCCGGTCCTCTCTAAAGGAACTTCTTTAATCAAAAAAGAAAGGGCACTAAAGAGTAACAAGAAAACATATGAAAGTGAAAACAACTCACTGGTAAAGGCATATATATAGTAAAGGTAGTGGATTAATCACTTATAAAGCTAGTATAAAGGTTAAAAGGCAAAAGAAGTAAAAACAAATTTAGCTACAATTAGTTAAGGGATATACAAAATAAAAAGATGTAAAATATGGGGCTTCCCTGGTGGCGCAGTGGTTGAGGGTCTGCCTGCCGATGCGGCGGACACGGGTTTGTGCCCCGGTCTGGGAGGATTCCACGTGCCGCAGAGCGGCTGGGCCCGTGAGCTATGGCCACTGGGCCTGTGCGTCCGGAGCCTGTGCTCCGCAACAGGAGAGGACGCGGCAGTGAGAGGCCCGCGTACTGCAAAAAAAAAAAAAAAAAAGATGTAAAATATGACATCAAAAACATAAAACATGGGGGGGGGCTAAAAATGTAGAGTTTTAGAATGCATTCAAACATAACTTGCTATCAACTTAAAATAGACTGTTACATATATAGGCTGTTATATGTGAGCCTACATTAACCACAAAGCAAAAACCTATAATAGATACACCAAAGATGATGAGAAAGGAATCTAAGCATAACACTAAAGAAAGTCAGAAAACCACAAGGGAAGAAAGCAGAAAGGAATAGAGAAGAACTACAAAAGAGTCAGAAAACAATGAAAAAAATGGTAATAAGTACAAATGTATCAATAATTAAATATAAATGGACAAAATTCTCCAATCAAAGGACATAGAGTGGCTGAATGGATAAAACAAACAAACAAAACCAGACCCATCTAAATGTTGCCTACAAGAGACTCACTTCAGTTGTAAGGACACACACAGACTGAAAGTGAAGGAATGGAAAAAGGAGTTTCATACAAAGGGGGAAACCAAAACAAAGCTGGGGTAGCTATACTTATATTGTACAAAACAGACTTTAAAACGAAGACTGTAATAAAAGACAAAGATGGGAACTACCTAGTGATAAAGGAGTCAATATAACAAGAAAGAGAAATTAAGAAAACTATCCCATTTACAACAGCATCAAAAAGAATAAAATACCTAGGAATAAATTTAATGAGGGAGGTAAAAACCTGTACACTGAAAACTGCCAGACATTGGTGAAAGAAATTGAAGAAGACACAGATAAATGGAAAGATATTTCATGCTCATGGATTGGAAGAATTAATATTGTTAAGCTGTCCATATTATCTAAAGCAATCTAGAGATTTAATTCAATCCCTGTCAAAATTCCAATGGCATTTTTCACAGAAATAGAACAAACAATCCTAAAATTTATATGGAACCATAAAAGACCTTGAATAGCCAAAGCAATCTTGAGAAAGAATAACAAAGATGGAGGCATCATGTGCCCTGATTTCAAACTATATTACAAAGCTACAGTAATCAAAACATTATGGTATGGGTATTAAAACATACATGTATATCAACAGAACAGAATAGCAAGTCCAGAAATAAGCCCATGCATATATGATCAATTAACTTATGACAAAGGAGGCAAGAATATACAATGCGGAAAAGACAGTCTCTTCAATAAATGGTGCTGGGAAAACTGGACAGCCACATGTAAAAGAATGAAATTAGACTACTGTCTTACACTATGCACAAAAATTAACTCAAAATGGATTAAAGACCTGAATGTAAGATCACAAAACTCCCAGAAGAAAGCACAGGCAGTAAATTTCTTGACACTGGTTTTAATTTTGGGGATCTGACTCCAAAAAAAAGAACAACAAAAGCAAAAACAAACAAATGGACTCCATCAAACTAAGAAGCTTCTGCACAGTGAAGGAAACCATCAACAAAATGAAAAGGCAACCTGCTGAATGGAAGCAGACATTTACAAATCATATATCCAATAAGGGACTAATATCCCAAATATATAAAGTACTGAAACAACTCAATAACAAAAAAATACACAATCTGATTTGTAACTGGGTGGAATATCTGAATAGACATTTTCCAAGGAAGGCCAACAGGCACATGAAAAGATGCTCAACATCACTAATCATCAGGGAAATGCAAGTCAAAACCACAATGAGATATCATCTCACACCTGTCAGAATCACTATTATTGAAAAGACAAAGTGTTGAGGAGGACTTGGAGAAAAGGGAACCCTCGTGTACTGTTGTTGGGAATGTATACTGATGCAGCCACTATGGAAAACAGTATGGAGGTGTCTCAAAAAATTAAAAATAGAAATACCATATGATCCATCAATTCCACTTCTGGGTATATACCTGAAAAAAGCAAAAACACTAATTCAAAAAGATATGCACTCATATGTTCGTTGCAGAATTATTTACAATAGCCAAGATATGCTAACAATCTAAGTGCCCATCAATGGATGAATAGCAAAAGGTGTATGTGTGTGTGTGTGTGTGTGTGTGTGTGTGTGTGTGTATACAGAATGGAATAGTACCCAGCCATAAAAAAGAATGAAAGTTTGCCATTTGTGATAACATGGATGGACCTTGAGGGTATTATGCTAAGTGAAATAAGTCAGACAAAGAAAAACAAATACTGTATGATTTCATTTATATGTGGAATATTAAAAAAAACAAAACGAACAAACAATTCATAGATACTGAGAACAGATTGGTGGTTGCCAGAGGGGAGGGCAAAATGGGTGAAGGGGGTCAAGAGGTACAAACTTCCAGTTAAGTCATAAGGATGTAACGTACAGCAGGGTGATTATAGTCAATAACATGGTATTGCATATTTGAAAGTTGCTAAGAGTAAATCTTAAAAGTTCTCATCACAAAAACCTTTTCTGTAACTTTGTATGGTGACAGACGGTAACCAGACTTATTGTGGTGATCGTTTTGCAATGTATACGAATATTGAATCATTATGTTTTACACCTGAAATTAATATAATGTTATATGTCAATTATACTTCAATTAAAAAAAACATTATGTAGGTAGGTAGATAGAAAAAAATGAATACTTTAAAACTGGGCAAAAGATTTGAACATGTTATCAAAGAAGCTTTATAGATGGTGAGCACACAAAAAGATTCTAAATATCATTATGGAAATGCTAATTAAAACCACAATGAGATGCTACTACATATATACCAGAACAGCTAAAAAAAAATTTTAAGTACGATACCAACTGCTGACAAGGATATAGAAATTGGAACTCTCATACACTGATGGTGGGAATATAAAAAGGTACCATCAGGAAAATAGCTTGGCCGTTTCTTATAAAGTTACACATATACTTGTACCATCCAACCCAGCAATTCTATTCTGAAGAGAAATAAAAACTTAGGTTCACACAAAAGCCTTTACACCACCGTAAAAATCACTTTATACCAATGTAAATCACAAAAACTGAAAACAACCTATACGTTCTTCAACTGGTGAATGGATAAACAAACCGTGGTACCTTCATTCCATGGTATACCACTCAGCAACACACAGAAACTGACTACTGAAACAAACAACAAAGTGGCTGACTTCCAAAATCAGTATCTAAGTGAAGGAAGCCAGACCTACTTAGTGCAAGTTTCCATTTATATGGCATTGTGGAAAAGACAAAACTCTAAGGACAGAGAACAGATCAGCTGTTGCCAAGGGCTGTGTGGGTGGGGGAAGGGCTGACTACACAGGGGACGGGGCAGCGGCGGGGGTATGGGACCGTGTTATATCTTGATTGCAGTAGCGGTTACATGCCTGTATGCGTCTGTCAAAATTTAGAACTACACACCAAAAAGAGTGACTCTTACTGCACGTAAATTTTTAAAAAGAACACTTGGGGAACTATGGGTGAAATTTGAATACGGGTTATATTTTCAATGTTAAAGTTCCTGCATTTGACCACTATATTGTGGTTTTGAAAGAGAATACTCTTGATTTTAAGGAGATACATGAAGAGGTACTCACAGGTAGAATGTCATGCAATTTACTTTCAAGTAGGTAGGGAGGGAAAAGCATGTATATATAGAAAAAGTCTCAAAGCACATGTGGTCCAAAGATAATAACTACTGAATATGGGTGAAGGGTGCATTTTGAGGTGCACTGAACTATTCTTACACCTCTAAGTATGAACAGTTCTTAAAAGGTTTTAGAAAAAGAAAGGATGGGTGGAGAGAAATTGGCAATGGTGAGTATAGTATAGTAACTCATTTTGATGAGTTCTAAATACTGTAAAAGGCAGCAAAGAAATATAACAATAGATGTGGAGAGATATGGGACCCCAGGAGGTTTGGGGTTTTTTTAAGATAAGAAATAATAGGCTCAGGGTTTGTGCTGATGGGAATAATCCAGTGGAGGAAAAAGTTGAATAAATTAGAAGCACAGTTAAATCCAGACTCTGTACTATTAAACCTTTGCCTACGTCTCCACCGCGTCTTTCACCTTCTCTCCCAGATCACAGGTCTCCAGCCCCTCTGACCTTTTCCTGTCCCTTCTGTCCTTGGACCGGAGCCTGCTCCTCTCTCCCCTGAGGCCTTGCATGTGCTTTCCCTCCTGTCTGAAATACCTGTCCCAGCTCTTCTGGAAACCATCATTCCAGTCTCAGCTCAAGGGTCACCCTATCAGAGAAGCCTTCCCTGGACCACCTACTCTGCTCCCAGGCAATACCACATGAGCTACTTTTATTATCTTCATAGCCCTCACCCCAACACATGATCACGCTGTGTGTTTTCTGGCTTGTTATCTCCCTCCCTCTCAGCACCACCAGAATCTAGACTCCAAGGCGGACAAGTTTTTGTCTTTTGCTTCCATATTCCCATCACATAACTGGCATATTTTTGTTAAATCAATTTGTGTTGAATGCATCAATTTCTTAGAATACACTGGTTTGCTGGCAGCCCGATGGTTCCATATGGACTCCACTCCCATGTCCCTCAAACAACAGTTTCTGCTGCAGACTTCTGGTTGCTTCCCTGCTCAGAACGCTTTAACAGCTCCCATGGCCAGCAAGATGAAGTCTGAACTCATCGTGACCTGAAAAGGAACCCAGCTCCGGCCCCTGGCTGGCCTCACCTTTTCCTCTCCCCTCCATGCACCTGAAGTTACAGCCGGGCTGCCACAGGTGCTGTTGGAGAAATGGGCCCTTCCTGCATCTCTCCTCTGCCTGAAATTCCCTTCCACCGCACCTCTCCAGTCTTTAAGATCCAAATCTTTACTCCTGAAGGCTTCTAACACCAGACAGCTTCCACATGGGAGCTCATGCCTCCACAGACCCACAACACAGAACCCTTACTGAGGGCTCACTACGTGCCAGGCACTACGCCAGGTGCTTTCTGTATATCATCTCATTTAACCAGCACAACCCAGTGACAAGGGCACAGGACTATAGTACTATCTCTGGTTTATGGATGGAGCAATTAAAGTTTAGAGAACTGAAGGAATCGACTCCAAGACACCCAGGCTACAGGGCAATCAGGATTCAAATCCACGCCTGTGGGTTTCCAGAGCTCAAGCTCAAAACCACCACCGTGATTAACCATGCGGCCTCAGGTTAATCAATTCTCTAAGCCTTAGCTTTCAGATGAGAACAACTCCCTTTCATGGATGCTCAATGGACTAACAGTATCATTTAAAGGAAACAGGGTGCAGAACCTTAACACGTTAGCTCTTGTTAGCCTGTGGAGCCCCTTACTGCAGTCTGCCCCTGTTAATTGTCTACCTGGGGTCTTCTCTTGCTTCTGGGGCCATCACTCCCCACTAGGGTCTGCAAAGTTTTTGGACACACGGGGTATTTGAGGGTTTGTCCATCACAGCTCCATCTGGGGCCCCTGTGAATTGCTCTGTGGTTTGAAACATTTTGCAAGAAGCTCTCCACTTGGCACTTTTATCTACGTTCTCAGTGAATCTTAAACAATCATAGGAGGTTAGGGGTAAGGTTAGTGCCGGGAGGTGGGCACCATCATCCCGGTGTTCATCCAGTTTAGGGGTATCGGGACTCCACTGCTTCTGGAGAACACTCAGTGTACTTCCCATGACCCAGGCACCCTGCCGGCCACTTCTGTCCTCATTTCACGAGCACAGCCACTCTGTGAGGGAGTACTACTGCTGGCCTCGGTTTTATATCTAAGGAAACGGAGCCACAGAAAACTTACCCTGGTTCCCACAGCTTCTGAGGGGCTGGATTAGGATTTGAACCCAGAGTCTCTCACTCCAGAGCCTGTGCCTCTCACTAGGCAGCCACTTTGCTTCTCATTCTACGGCTGCAGTGGTCGGCACAGCACAAAGACATCTGCATCCCAGTCCCAGAACCTGTGAATGTGCTAGGATACGTGGCAAAAGGGAATTAAGGTTGCAGGTGGAGTTAAGGTTACTAATCACCTGACCTTGGGTTAGGGAGAGTAGCCTGGATTCCCCAGGTGAGCCCAATGGAACCACAGGGGCTCTCTGGATGGGGCCAAGAGCAGCAGAAGGTCAGAGTCAGAGAAGGGTGTGAAGATGCAACAGCACTGCTGGCTTTGAAGATGGAGGAAGGGGCCACGAGCCAAGGAATGCAGGCAGCCTCTAGAAGCTGGAAAAGGCAAAGAAGTGGATCCTCCTCAGAGCCTCCGAAGGAACACAGCCCTGACGGCACCCTGATGTTAGCCCAGTGAGACCCATTTTGTGCTCTGACCTCCAGAGTATAAGATACTAAACCTGTGTTACTTTAAGCATGAAGTTTGTGGTCATTTGTTACAGCGGCAGCCACAGGAAACGCAAACAGATGTCAAAGCAGCTCCCATTTCTTTCCTGCTCAAAGCTGGGCGGGCCATCGGGGCTCTGTGGTAGGGTCCGAAGGCAAAGCCCCACCCTGAACACCCTCTCCTGGCCCCCTGTGGGTAGATCCCATCTGAGGCCCTCTCAGGCTTTGCCTGGCTACAGGTAAAACCAGACATTTTATCCCAACACCAGACATGTCCCAGCTTCCCTGCAGATCAGGAACGCAGCTGGGAGGACAGAAGCCAGGGACCCAACACAACAGGCCTCATGGGCTCCAAAGTCCCCTCCCTGGGGGCGAGGAGCTGGTGGGGCCCCACCTGCCAGAGGCAGAGGGGCTGAAAATCATTACAAGTAGTCTAAGGACAAAGGTGGAATTGATCCTTCCAAGGAGCAACTGGGTCCAAGGAGAGTCTTTACTGAGAAAGGGGTGGGGGGCAGAATAGAGAGAGAGAGACATCAAATTTGCATGAGGGGAAGACAGGCTTTTAATTACTCCTTTCCTTAACCTCACTGTGCCTTGAGGTATTTTAACATTACTCTCCCTGGCAGGAAGGATTGATTGTCTCTTGGCATTCAGAAACCCTGATTAATGTAAAACTAACCAGTGGTTCCGAACTCTGGGGAATTAATCACTTAAATGTGGGAATTAACCAATAAACAGTTCAAACATGCAATGAACCAAGCCATTAAAAATTAATCGCTCTACATCCCAGCCGTGTAAACAGGGCTAATAAGAGCCTGGCAGCTTAGAGTGAGGAGGAAAAGGAGGCAGTAGGGGAAGCAATGCCTTTAACCAGCTGCCCCCGAGGACCAAAGTGGACACACCAATGTCCAGGCCACATATCACAGACCATTGGGGCAGGTGACAACTGGTTCCTGGGACCTTTCACCCTGGCCCTAGGACAAGGGCAGGCAGACAAGAAAGAGAAAGGAAGCCCTCCCCAGGCTGTTAGAAGAACGTGGCAGGGTTAGAGCTACAACCTGTGACAAATATTTACTGAGCACCTACTATGTGCCAGGCATTGTGCTGGGCTCTGCAGATACAGGCAGACCTCGTTTTATTGTGCTTCGCAGATACTGCATTGTTCTACAAACTGAAGGTCTGTGGCAGCCCTGTGTCAACCGAGTCCACTGGTGACATTTTGCCAACAGCGTTTGCTCACTTCGTGTCTCCGTGTCACATTTTGATAATCCCCGTATTATTTCAAACGTTTTCATTATTATTATATTTGTTAGGGTGATCTGTGATCAGTGATCTTTGATGTTACTATTGCAAAAAGATTATGACTCACTAAAGGCTCAGATGACGGTTAGCATTTTTTCAAATAAAGTATTTTTTAATTAAGGTATGTACATTGGCTTTTTAGACATAACATTATTGCACACTTAATTGACTACAGTATAGTGTAAACATAACTTTTGTATGCACTGGTAAACCAAAAAATTTGTGTGACTCACTTTATTGTAATATTCGTTTTATTGCTGTGGTCTGGAACCAAACCCGCACTATCTCTGAGGTCTGCCTGTACAGCTGTGATTAAGGAGACAGTGGAGCTGTCACTGTATGTGTGTCTGTGTGTTTTACAAAGTGAACATATTTGTTCATATAAAACACTGGCTATAAAGGAAAATAAAGCAAGGGATGAGGGTACACATTATGGGGGAAGAAAGTTCTTACTTCAGACAGGGTGATCAGAAAAGGCCTCTCTGAAAAGATGCCATTTGCCTGAGACCCAAAAGACGTGAAGGCACAAAGCATCCCAGATATCCGGGAAAAGGCCCTGAGGTGCGAGTTACCCAGGGGCTGGAAGGGAGTGACCCAGAGGTGTGGGTCTGGGGAGACAGCTGTGGGGAGTGCAGTGTGCAGATCATCTAGGGCCTTGCCAGGAAACCGTAAAGACTCCGGCTTCTGCCCCTGGGGTTTCCTGAGCGGAGATGAGAGATGATAGGAGAATCACGCTGGCTGTGGGGGTGAGGATGCATGATGGGACAAAGGCAGGAACAGGAGGACCAGTCAGGAGGCAGCTGCAACCATCAGGGGTAGCCATCTGCTGCCTCCCCTGTATCCATGTCCCCCTCCCAGTCAACAGCACCCAGCTCTTGCTTTGGACCTGCCCTTCCCCCCCATTTCCACCTGCGGCTTGGATGGGGTTCACTCAACTGTCAGCTCAGAGGTGCATCCCAGCAGGTTTAGTCCAATGGGCTTATCCCAACACTTAGACCATGTGTGAACTGATTGAAGCCAGTGAGATAAGGAGACATCAACTCAGGGATGCTGAGAGAGAAAGCTTTTTCTTCTTATCACAGGAGTCCCCCACCCCCACCTCGAAGAACTCTCTTCTCTTGTTTAGCATGTGGCTGTCAGGTCTGAAATGGCCATGGCCCTTACTGTGACACACCCTGAGGATGAAGCAGACCCCTGGAGAAGGGCAGAGTCAAGAATGTCACGGAGAAACAGGACCAGGGTGCAACACCATGAACTTCTGGATCAAACTGTTCCTGAAGCCAGCTACCTCTGGGGTTTTCAGTTCTTTCAGTCGATCAGTTTCCTTGTTTTCTTTAAGCCAGTTTGGGTAGGTTAGGTTCCTAACTGACACAGAACCTTATGCTATGTTTATTATTTCGCCTGGGGCTTACAAGTACCCTAGGAAGTATGTACTAGAGCCAACTTCCTAATTTACAGATAAGAAAACCAAGGCTCAGTAAAATAAATTCCCCAGTGGCATATTGCTAGGATTTGGCAAAGCTGAAATGTGAACGCAAGTCTTGCTGGTTTAAAAACCCTTGCTTTGAGCTTCTATTTTCATTCTTTCTCCCCCTCTCTCTCTCTCTCCTTCTCTCTCTCTCTCTCCTTCTCTCTCTCTCTCCTTCTCTCTCTTTCTCTCTCTCTCTCTCTCTCCCTCCCTCCCTCCCTCCCTCCCTCTCTCCCTCCCTCCCTCTCCATATATATATGTCTTTAAAATAGTAGGGACCTTCAGCTGGGCTGAATGATTTAATTTGGGAACAACAGGTGCAGCATACACGCCCCTCCCCCCCCCACAACCCTTAGCAGCCTCATCACTAACAGGCATCACTAACCATTTGAAGAACTCTTTCCTGCAGGGCCCCAAAGCTGTGCGGCATCTCATCGTATCCTTGCAGCCCCTTGGATTCCCACGTGAGATAATGACTAACACGGTCCTGACAAGATCAAGAAGTAACACCAGCCGCTGAACTGAGGCTCCCCAGCCAACGCAAGCTACCCTCTCCCAGACCCCGTCCTTCTGGGGCCGTGGAAGGAAGTGGACATGGATGCTGAAAACTAGAAGCCACGCGGAGACAGTGGGTGTCTGGGCGCCCTGTGGGGAGACAGCATCCCCAAGGAGAGGACAGCCAGGCACCATCCACCGGGGACAGCCAGAGGCCAACGCTGCATCCCCGACGTGGCCCTGGTCAGGTCACAGATTTGAAAACTAACAAAAGTTTCCAGAAACATATAAAATGACAACACTGGTAAAAGAAGAAACAAAAAAGTTGAGTGGACCAAACAAACTATTCAATAAACTGAAATGGTAATCAGTGATACCCCGACCTAAGGGCCATAACCTTGGACGGTTGTATGGGTGAGTCCTACCAAATTGATTATCCCCATAAAGATGTGGTACATACATACAATGGAATAGTACTCAGCCATCAGAAAGAACAAAAGAATGCCATTTGCAGCAACATGGATGGACCTAGAAAATACCATACTAACTGAAGTAAGCCAAAGACAAATATCATGTTATATCACTTACATGTGGAATCTAAAATATGACACAAGTGAACCTGTCTATGAAACAGAAACAGACTCACAGACACAGAGAACAGACTCGTGGTTGCCAAGGGCGAGGGGGTTGGGGGACAGATGAAGTGGGAGCTTGGGATCAGCAGATACAAACTACTGTATATAGGATGGATAAACAACAAGGTCCTACTGTATAGCACAGGGAACTATATTCAATATCTTATGACAAACCATAATGGAAAAGAATGTAAAAAAGACTATATATATATGTATAACTGAATCACTTTGCTGTACAGCAGAAATTAACACAACATTGTAAATCAGCTATAACTTCAAAAGAAGAAACAGATTATCCCCAGCTTATAGAATATTGGAAAAAAGGAAAGTTACCGAACTCATTTTATGAGGTTAGTAGGATCTGAATTTCACAATGGAATAAAGATAATATAATAAAGGAAATCGCAGGCCCATTTCACTTATGAACAGATTTGTAACATTCCAAAATAAAGTATCAGCTAGCCAAGTGTAATAGTCAACTGAAAACAATCCGGTGGAGAGGTGTGTGGTGTTACGGTTAAGAGGTGGAGTAGAGTCAGACAGCTGGGTGCTCATCCCATCCACTCCACTCCTTACTCACTGTAGTAAGTCCCTTAGGTACAGGTAAGGGGGGACCCCGCCCTGGACCCCACCTACGATAAGTACATGCGCACACACACACCCTCCGTCACTCGGCCCCAGCAGAAAAAACCCCCTAACTCAGCATCCACACCCACAACTAACACCACTCAGGCCTCAGAAGGTGCTTTGCAGCATCTCCTGCTCAACATCATAGAAACAGAGAACAGCGCTGCTGCAGACACCAGAGGGACACAGCCGTAAGTCGCAGGAGGAACGGAGCAGCAGAAACATTTCAGTCGGAGAAGTGACGAACTCATCAAACCTTTCTCCCAGCGCTCACGCCATAGATTCCCACAGAACCAAGTACCATTCCTGGAAGCACCTGTTTCCTTTGCCACTCTTCATACTTCAATTTGTGGGAGCAAAAGGTACTCATGACCTAGCTGGATTAGAACAGTATTCACAACAGCCTCACGTGGCAGCTCAGGAACATTTTGGAGCATTGAACAATTCACATGACTCTTATATATGCACAGGCAGACCTCAGAGATCCTGCAGGTTCAGTTCCAGACCACTCCGAGAAAGCAAACATCGCAATAAAGCAACTCACACAAATTTTTTATTTCCCAGTGCGTATAAAAGTTATGTGTATACTCTACTGCAGTCTGTTAAGCACGCAACAGCATTATGCCTCAAAAATCAACATACATAGCCGCAGAGCACAGGGAGATCAGCTCGGTGCTTTGTGACCACCTAGAGGGGGGTGGATAGGGAGGGTGGGAGGGAGGGAGACGCAAGAGGGAAGAGATATGGGGATATATGTATATGCATAACTGATTCACTTTGTTATAAAGGAGAAACTAACACACCATTGTAAAGCAATTATACTCCAATAAAGATGTTAAAAAAAAAGAAACAACATACATACTTTCATTAAAAATACTTTAGGGCTTCCCTGGTGGTGCAGTGGTTGAGAGTCCGCCTGCCGATGCAGGGGACGCGGGTTCGTGCCCCGGTCCGGAAAGATCCCACATGCCGCGGAGCGGCTGGGCCCGTGAGCCATGGCCGCTGAGCCTGCGCGTCCGGGGCCTGTGCTCCGCAACAGCAGAGGCCACAGCAGTGAGGGGCCCGCATACCGCAAAAAAAAATAAAATAAAATAAAAATACTTTATTGCTGAAAAAAATGCTAACCATCATCTGAGGCCTCAGCAAGGTGTAATCTTTTTGCAATTGTAACACCAAAGCTCCCTGATCACAGATCACCCTAACAAATGTAATTATGATGAAAATGTGCGAAATATTGCAAGAATTACCAAAATGACATGAAGTGACCCAATGTAACGCCAAGTAAGCAACTGCTGTCGGAAATGACACCGATAGATCTGCCTGACGCGGGGTTGCCACGAACCTTCAATCTGTAAAAAGCACAACAGCTGCGAAGCACGATAAAGAGGCGCACAATAACACGAAGGAAGCCTGGATCTAGATGCAGTTCAGGTTAAAAGCATGACACTCGTTCTTTACATCAGCAGCTAAATGGACGTCGAATGCTAGAATTATAGTTTCAAAGGGTAAATAAATTCAAGCTTTAAATAATTCTGAATTTAAACTTTCATTGATATATATTTTGCTTTTAAATGTTTGCAAATAACTTTAAATTTTAGATGAAAAACACTTTGAAAGGTTAAGAAATTGTTTTTATTTTTGACATTCATTTTATAGTTGATTAAAGTTTAATTTTGTATACTTTGAACACAATTATGCTTTATATTTTCATCTTTTATATCACTACTATCAATAGAACACAAACCACAGGAAAGTCTGAACTACCGCAAAATTTAGTTATTTTTTTGAATTGGAAACAAGAAAAGTAAGTTTTGTGGAATAAAGGTATAAATTATGAATATGTATGACTTCGTTACTCATCCAAATAGCTCAGATTTATCAACAGAATACCGAAATGTGTGCAAATAATTAAATTCTGTCATCCTGGTACCCTGCAGATTGGCATCCTGTAAAGATGTGATTGAGGTATATATTTCTCAGATAGGAGGATGGAATATATTTTACTTAACAGTTTGTAAACTTGTTTAATAACTTTAAATTCATTTATAATTGGTTTATAAGCATCCAGTTATCCTCTTCCCCTGGATCTACAAATGCTAGAGTTGGGCCTGACTAGCTGTGGGACGCTGAGCAAGTTAATTAGCCTTTCTGTGCCTACCTCGTCTCATCTAAGAAGGGGATAATAAATAGTGGCTAGCTCATACACTCGTTAGAAGGACTGAGTTAATATTTATAAAGCACGTCTAACTCAGTCCGGCCCACAGATGGAGCTTTGTAAGTACTTTTAGACAGAGTGAGATTCAGCACAGAAGTGCACGAATTATTTCTTGAGACTGACAAAAGCACTTGATCTAATTGAACATCTATTAATTTTTTCAAACTCAAACAAGAAATTGAAGAGAAGTTCCTTAACTGGATCAATGCTACACAGTAAAACCTAAAGCAATGCCATCCCTGGCTGAGAATCTTAGCCTTACTCCTTTTAAGACTGGAAATAAGGCCAGGAAGCCAGCCCCCGTTTGCTACTATTCCACCTCTCACTGGAAGTTCTGCCACATTCAGCAGGACAAAACGAAATAAAATGTAGAAGAACTGGAAGAAGAGAGAGAAAACTATCATTTTTCACATTTAAGATAATAATGTCAGCATTTATAGAAAAAAATCCAACAGAATCTGAACAGCATAGAACAAGCAACTTAAAAATTAACAGCATTCTTCTACACTGGCAATAGCCAACAAGCAACATAATAGAAGATGAGATACCATTCATATTATCAATCAAAAACTATAAACTATTTTGGAATTGACCCAAATGCCCAAGACTTGTATGGGGAAAGTTTTAAATTATTAAATGACCAAAAAAAAAAAAAAAAAGGGAAACTTAAATGTCATGTTAACATTGTTAATATGCTAATTCCCCAAAGTAATCTAAAAAATGTAATGCGATTTCAATAACAATGAGAACGGGGTTTTTAAAGAATTTGATCAATTAATTCTATAATGAATCTGGAAGAAGATGTCGTCTAAGGGCTCAGTCTCAAAAAGGCAGAGCAAAGCCTCTGGCCTCTGAGGGATTGAGAGATCCCAGAGGTGCGGTGATAGAAACAGCTGTGATGCTCACATAAAAAGCAGATGAACCAACAGAACAGAAGAGAGAGCCCAGAAATAGAACCTTCTGGGTGTGGAAAGTCAAAGCGTGATAAAGGTGGCTCCTGAAACCAGAGGAGAAAGGATGGAATGCGGTGGCGGGATGGGGGGTGGGGGGGTAGGGGGTGGCACTGATTGACAGTATGGAGAAAAAATAAAGTTGTGTGCCTGCCATACAGAAAACACAGGACGGAATCCAGATGGATTAAAGTCCTCAATTTTAAAAGTAAAACTATAAAGAAAGCTAAGGGAAGAAATCATGGGGGAATCTTTGGCCTTGGAGTAGGGAAGGACATCTAAAACCAAGACAGAAAAATACACACATACACACAATTTCTAAGGCCAAAAAAAAAAAGACAGAGAGAGAGAGAGATGTAGGAACATAAAAATGATAACTTTCTGTTCAGTGAAAGCACAGATGCATTTAACAGAAACATATCAAAACAGGACAAGATATTGGCAATGTCTAAAAGTGACAAGTAAGGATCTCTTACAAACCAACAAGAAAAAAGTCCAAAACATGGGGAAATGGACAAAGTGTATAATGAGTTGATTTGCCAAGTCGATTAGCAGATCAGCCATCTGAACAGCCAGCAAGCATGCAGAGGTGTTCAACCACACGCTGATCAGCAACACACATAGGAAAGCAAGGAGGTGTTTTACATACATCAGATTAGCGAAACCAGAAAATCACCAAGTGCTGGAGAGGATGCGGGGAAAGGAAGCTCTCAGCCCTGCTGGGACCTTCTGGAAGGTCATCCTGTGGGACCTGGTGAATTCCACGTGCACGTCTTTCCCACTCCTGGGTCTACACCCCCTCCAAAGCCACAATGGGGTCTTACAAGGACGTTCCCTGCAGCACTGCTCGTGGAGCGGGAACTGGAGACGTAACCGACGTGGGTACCACTCAGGGAGACACTGAGCCCTGGATGCATCCATGAAAAGCGTGCCTGTCAGTGCATGGTACCAGGTACACAGACATATCTTTAAAACAGAGTGTTGAGTAGAAACAGTTAAGAAATAAAACGAGCTCTTCGACGGCACAAACCGGTGACAGAAATTAACACAGAAGCTGACGTGTTTTATCATCAACGCACACATACCTCGGGAAAGACAACAATCACGTGTGTTCCGTGCAGAGGGAATAGAAGCAGAGTCTGGGAATGAAAGACTGGTAAGGAGTGAAACCAGAGAGGAGCCTTGGCCAGACAAGAGGTAAAGTGACATGAACTGGCTTCACCTGGGGGACAACAATAGAATTTTTTTAAATTGGTTTTGACACTTGAAAAGCATTGTGTGGACCAAATGCAGGACAATCACATGCATCTCCGTCACCCTGGTAGAAATTAGGGCAGGACTCAGACTAATAAACCTTGAAACCAGGGCTCCCAAGAAAACTCTATGGGCCTTTCAAACCTCTCTACTATTCTTAGATTTTCTATCTATCTGTCTCTCAAATGTCCTTCCCTGCACTCAGCACCCACAGGTCGGCTGCGAGGCTTCCTTTGCGAGCCTGCGCTCCCTCCAAGATGCCATCCAGGCCCTGCCTCCCTCATCAGAGGGTCTTCTGTGTATCCAAATTGCACATTGGCTGCCCAGCTCTCCGACTAGATGTGAGCTCCTTGGGGCACCTCGCCTGCCCCACTATGATCCAGCTCCGGGCACCTCAAAGGTGGCCCATGTTTGCAGAGTGAATTGACAGCACACGCTACATCCTGCAGCACTTTCACATGATTCGGGACCAGACAGGAGGCAGAGCCTGGGCTGACGAGGCTGCTTACTTACACGGCACATTCCACAGACTTGCAAACTGATGCGACCTCTGCCTTCTAGGCAGAACTGCCCTAATTAGCTAATGCTTTGTCTGAGATCCTCAGAGAGAACCCAGGTGCCCCTAGAGCAGAGCCATGTTGGGGGACGACTCCGACTGTGAATTTACCCAAGGATTTGGCTACACAAAAAAAGCCTTTATGGAGAGAGGGGAACTCCCTCCCTCACCTCCGTCCTCTCTGCATTCAGACCCAATGGTATTCCAGTCTCTTAATTATTCCAGGTCCCACCTCATCTCCTCTGGAGCCAACTCAGACTTCTTGCTCCACACCCCACACCCCCTTCTGCTGATAATAAGGCTGCCCTTCGCTGGGCACTCACTACACGCTTGGTATTGTGCTAACAGCTTTACCTATGTCCCATCATTTAATCCTTGGAGCACCCAGAAAGCTGGGTGTCCCTCTCCCCATTGTACAGATGAGCAAACCGAGGTTTGGAGAGGTTACACATAGCCAGTAAGTAGAAGACACCACCAGAGCCATGCCCAGGGCAGCAGGCTTCCAGAACCTTCTCTCAGGGATGCTCTACACTCTACTCCACAGGGAGGATGAGAAGAAGGTCTGACGGGCGAGTCTGAGAAATGCTACACCCTTGCCCTGCCCCCCTTGGACACTCACAGCCTCTTTGGCATTTGAGGACCCTGAGAAGCCTGTTTAACGTGGCATTTCTGACACATGTTTGGCTACAGACCCCCCTTCCCAGGACACTCATGTCTGCAGAACACAGCTCGGGAGATGCCGATGTGGTCCAGGAATGATGGGGTTCAGCTCCAAGCTATCATGGCCTCACAGGAGAGACAGAGGGGTCCTAACATGACAACCAATGACGACTATGTATCGAGCACCTATCACAGCGGGGCGTGGACACCTTATCAGCCATCACCTCAGATCCCCACAGTGGCCCTAGGAGGTGCCGTCCTGCCTGTGGAGCTGCAGACGCTGAGGCTCTGGGATGCTGGGGACCTGTCCCTGGACCGACCGCCAGCCAGACAGGAAAGATTCGCATCTCCAACCCGGTCTGGTGGGAAACCTGAGCTCTCTCTGTGAACCGTTTCATAGTCACAGGTGCTCCCAAACTAGGCTATACACCTGTGGTGGGAGAGCATGAGCCCAAAGTGCTGGAGACCACACCGGGCTGCCGGGGGAGGCCCCCAACTGGCTGCACTCTGCAGAGACCAGAGCAAAGGGGTGCCTGGTCAGTGGCCAGAGTGGCTGCCGCCCGCCTCGGCCCTCAGGGCTGGTCTGGCTCCCCTGGAGTCCTGGAGATATACCAACTCTATCATTCTGGAAATTCCCAGCTTGGAGGTTAACAAGCCAACTCCAGGACAAGGCAATACCCCAACAAGCTGCCACCTAAACCTCCCTACTTGGTTCAGGGTGAGTCTAGAATATACTGTCAGCTGCCAGAGAGGGGTCCACCTGGAAGGGGTTAGAGGAGGAGACCAAGCAGCACACTGTCGGTGCCTGAAGCCAGCCGGGCCTGGGGTTTGAATCCTGGACCCGCCCCATGGTATCTGTGTGAGTTGGAAAGTTCCCAGATCCCCTGTGCCAGGATCTTCACACACACACACCACACACACAGCCATCCTCCTCCTTCCTTCAAGTTAAAACCCACCCAAACCACTTCCTGTTCCTCCTCTTCTCATTCATTCTCCAGGGAATCAAACCGTACCCAGCAGAGTCGGTCTGGGCAGGCTCAGTAGCCAGGGCAGCTGGGGGTCCTCAGGACCTGCCGCCCTGCTGCTGACTTCAACATTCCCGGCCTGGTGAGCCGCCGGGGGAGAGCATCATGCCCAGCAGACTCCACTGGGCGCAGTGAGCCACCTGCTGGTTTCCCACTCACTAGCTCAGCTTTTAAAGGCCCCAGAGGGGATCCTGGGGGGTGAGCCCTGGCAGGGAGGGGGTGGCAGGGGAAGGAGGGGCTGCACAATACTGCACCCCACATCAGTTTGCTTGGTACGCAGTCTCGGAATTGCCTGAGCTCATCTTGAGTTGGAAAACAGCCACCCATGCAAACCCAGCCCACTTTGTACAAGTATCGTGCACATTTGGGGACAATAATCATGGCGATTTGGGGGAATCATAGGTGGGTAAGGTCATTCCAAGGTCGTCAGGTCTACAACCCATTTGTACACATCTCTAACCTCTGGTAATCAACATGGATCCCCCGCCCTGCTTTTTTTTTTTTTTTTTTTTTTTCCGATACACGGGCCTCTCACTGTCGTGGCCTCTCCCGTTGCGGAGCACAGGCTCCGGACGCGCAGGCTCAGCGGCCGTGGCTCACGGGTCCAGCCGCCCCGCGGCATGTGGGATCTTCCTGGACCGGGGCACGAACCCGTGTCCCCTGCATCGGCAGGCGGGCTCTCAACCACTGCACCACCAGGGAAGCCCCCGCCCTGCTTTTTCATTTCCATTTTACAGCCTCACTGATAGGAGCCAAAGGGAATCTGTTACCCCAGCGTTCGAGTGTGTGCGACATTCCTCTCAAAAAGTGTTCTTTTTTTATTGCTCCGAAATCTTTCCTGGTGTAGCTAAAGCTTCCCTCTTAATCCCAAGTAATGGAGGGAAGGGAAAACTAAAAATAGAAGGAAATTTACATGCACAGAACACCTGTTATATTTTACTACATTCTTATTTAATCATCACAAGAACTCTGCGAGGCCGTGAGAGTGTTTTTCTAGAGGATATAGGCTCGGAGAAGCCCAGGTTTGCACAGGATAAAGACTCTCCCAGCCTCCCTTGAAGCTAGGTGTGGTCCTGAGACTGGTTAGTGGCAAGTAGAGGGCGTAGGTTTCTATCTGCAACTTCAGGAAGGGTCCTTAATGGGAGGAAGTGAGCCCTCCTTTGTCCTTGCTCCCTTCTGCTGCTGGAGCACAGGATGGCAAACTCCCATGACCAGCTTGGAACGTGAGCATCTTGGAGAATGGAAGCTATTACATAGCAGAAATAGAGAGAGGAAGAGGATCCCAACTCAGCAGGACCCCATGCCACATGGAGAGGGACCCACCTCTAAACTATTTGAACATGAGAGTGTCAAATTCTATGTTGCTTAAGCCTCTTATTGGGGGTTTTTCTACATTAATATTAAACAGATAAAAGGACCTATGTATGAGGTAATCCTCTTTCTGCAGACCTTATCAATAGATTGTTTACTGCTTCAGAATGTAAAGGGTTAGAAGGAATTTCTAGCATTACCGACCACCCACTCCCACAATAGTTCTGTTTTTAAAGATGCTTTTCTCTGAGGGAGAAGGATTAGGCACTATCTGGAAGACCAACCCTCTAGGACCTTTACACTGACCTCAATTTCCCCTCTGATGGCAACCAGAGAGCTTCACATAGGAATTTAGAAAATGTTATATAACTTCACAGAATAGGTAATAAGACACAATGAAGTAAAAAAAAAAAATTATAGCAAAGAAAAAAGGAGAAAAAAATAAAATGAGATCAGGAAGACTTACATACTTGCAGCACTTTGACTGAGCTTCCTAGCAGCCAAAGCAAAGACGGAAACACAATCAACACGTGGTGACTATTGGTTGCTCAGTATCTATTTCCCAGGCTTCAAGGCCTGAAAGTCATTTCTCCTACAGAGCCTAGAGTGGACAGTGCAGTTGATGGACCACACCAGCAACAGTCCTGGTGGCAAATGCAATAATGAGTCCTGTAGCATAATATACTTAATCCTCCCAACCACCCTGGGTGGTGGTGTTGATTACCATCCACATTTTACAGATGAGGAAATCAAGGCAAAGGGAGTTAAGTAACTCTGCCCAAGGTCACCCAGCTAGGAAATAGCAGAGCTGAGATTCCAGTCCAGGAAATCAGGCTTCATAATGCAGGCTTTTAACTAACGGCTTTGAGGTTAGCCAGACCTGGCTTCGAATGTCACCCACTATCTGCTGCTGAGCAGCCACCGGCAAGTGACTGCACCTCTCTGAGCTTCTGTATCCTCCCGTCGATGGAAATAATCCCATAAATCAAACAGGATGTTGCATGTAACAAAATGTGGTGGGACTTCTCCTGGTGCCCTGGAATTACACCAAAACCAAAATGAGAGACAGGGAGGACCAAGTACCCTAAGAAGAGAGAGCTAACAAGTAACTGCCTGAAATTGGGGCCAGACTACCCCTTCTTGTCTCCTGCCAGGATTTACTAGGAGGCAGCAAAGCCAGCCCCAAACACCAATGCTCCCCACACATGTTGTGCACAAAAGGTCAGCCCCACAGAGGGCAGAGTGCTGGCCATGGAGAGGTGACACAGGCAAAGAGATGACAGTCACCAAAGAGCAGGCGCCAGGAGATGCTGTCAGAGCAGCAGAGGCCGTCAGAGTGCACAGAACCAACCCAAAGCAGGGCAGGCGGTCCCCACCCTCTGCAACCTGCCTGGTCCAACAAAGAGCGAGCTGCCCTCCTCCCCCACCTCCTGCAGCAGGCTGGAAAAACTTGGGGTGGGTGTGAACTAGCTTTAGACAAGGCGTGAGATCCACGATTCTAAAACAGACTGGACTACTTAATAACTGGAAAGGGCCAGAAAAGAGTGAAATCTGCCTGAGGACATTCAGGCCCGAGAAAGGAGAACTTGAAGGAACTCCGTTAAGGGCGGAAAAATTCAAACCCGTTTTTACCCACGAAGCATGAACACGCCTCAGTTAACTGGCTACGTGGATAAACGGGCAGGAGGGCAGATGCTGCTCAGGAGACAGGCCCCCATGAACTCTGGGATGAGAGAGGAGCCGATGTCCCTGGTGTCAACATAAAGGCGGTGGTGGGATGAGCAGGGCCCTGCGGGGAGGACAGGGTGAGCAAAAGTAGGCGTTGGGTGGAGATGGAAGAGATGGGACTTCCAGCCACCCATCTGAGGCCTGGAGGGAGCAGAAAGTAAACGCTGTACTCGAATCTCTAGCCTCCACGTAGGTTTGCATTTGATAAGAAAGACGGGGCTCTTTCCTGTTTCCGATGCAACCAGAAAACTCTTCCACATACCTGAAGGCAAAGTCACAGGGTCACATCACATTCAAGCAGTTCTTGTAAATGGGGGAGTGTTTCCACATATTTGTTCAAACCAGCCACAGGCCTGTGGGACCCAATTCTGGGCCTCAGTTTCCAATTTGTCACATCCTCTAGGAAGGGTTAAAACACATCCTCTAGGAAGGAGAGAGTTAGAGTGATGAGAATAAGGTAGGTAAGGCCCTGGGTGGGGACGTTTGCCTACAGTAGGCACCTAATAAGTGCTTGGTTTACCCTTTCTCGAGCTCAGACCGAGGCAGCTGTCCTCACTTGGCTGCGCTGCTCTGATGCAAAGAAGCGGGGGTCCCGAGGCGGCGCCGGGGCCTGGCTGCAGCCCAGCCTCGGAGGGGCAGGAATCCAACGCAAGGCAGCCGTGAGTCACGAACGTCACAGATGGCAGAGAGGAGGGGGCCCCGAACACGCCTCTCATCTCCAGTTAGGAAGAATCAGGTTGGGGACGAGTTCTTATTTTTTCCCTCTCTCTTCCTCGTGTGATGTGTTTCTGACAGTAATCAGAGATCCATCCCCCTGGGAGCCAACAATAATGATTAATGGTGTTAAATATAGCCAGAGACTGCCAGGGCAAAATTAGGCGCCATGCATAAAACATCACCCTCCTCGTCAGGCAGGCAAATCAGCCAGGCTCTGGGGCCTGGTGCCTGCGAACCAGCACCCATCATCGGGGTGGCCCGATCCAGCCGGCCTCCTCGCCGCCTGCCCACAGGGTGCCTGCTGTTCAGTCTGTGCCTACATGTGCCCCTACGGACCTCTGAGACACCATGGCCCCTGAGTTGACCGTGAAAAAAGGAATCACTGTGAGTTTGAGATTAATACATACACACTACTGTATATAAAACAGATAATAAACAAGGACCTACTGTACAGCACAGGGAACTATCCTCAATGTTTTTTAATGACACATATGGGAAAGGGATCTGAAAAAGAATATATATATATAATGTATAACTGAATCACTTTGCTGTACACCTGAAACTAACACAACATTGTAAGTCAACTATACTCCAATTAAAAAAAAAAAGGAATTGCTGTGGAGAATGGAAAGAGAAAGTGCTTGAGATCCAAACAGACCTGAGTTTAAATCCCAGCTCTTCCACTTCCTAGCTGAGTGGCCTTGGGAAAGTCACTTCCCACCTCTGAGCTTCAGTTTCCTCTTCTGTGAACAGACCTTCTCACAGCCGATGGGCTGGTGCCAGGATGTAGTGAGAGTCAGACATTCAGGTGACACTCAAAAAAAATGTCAGCACGCTCCCTCCTGCTCCCATCCCTAAACAGCTGTGTGACCTAGAGCAAATCACTCAGCTTCTCTGAATCCAAGTTTCTCACCTACAAAATGGAGACAGTGATGTCTACCTTCATGGGGCATGGAAAACACCTACTATGTGCTTAACACCTCCATCCATTATGCCGTGGACAGGGATGAGAAGCACCTGTGTGCCAGGTGCTATACTGGGGTGACCCCAAGGCCTGAGACATTTGGTCCTGGCTCTCATGGGCCCTGCTTTCAGTCTAGTGGGGAAATAGGCAAGAAGTTAAACACAGTAACTACAAATTATGAAAGATTTTCTAAAGGAAAATAAAAAGAAGCTAAAACACAAGGTAAGAGGGGTTGGAAGGAGGTGTTCCAAGGAGGTGAGACATGAGAAGCAGCAGCCCTTCCAGGAGCGTGGAAGAAGTTACTTCCTTCCTGGCGGTCACTCTCTCAGATCTCCTCAATGCAAATGAACGTCCCTCCCTTCTATGTCAGGGGGTCCCCTCATTCTTGGGGTGGCTGGGGGTGGCCGAAATCACTCATCCCACTAAGATCAATGGCCTCCAAACTCTTGATCGTGCCTCCATCCCCCTGTGCATTTGTTTACCATTATAAGCAGGCGCTGCTCTCCTAATTGCATGTACATCATTAAACATACACAAAATACACCTTTAGAGGAGGACGTGAGGACACAAATAGAAATGAAGCTCTAATTCTGCCTCCTGCTCTCCGTGGTTCCTTTCACACCCTCCTGGGCATCCACATAGCCCACCTGGCGACCACTGATCACGAACGGCCCCAGAGATGCCCGAGGCACGCCAAGAGGTCAGCTGGCCGACATCTGCCCCTCCAACACAGATGCGCCAGAAAGGAGTCAAGTTTGCAAGTCCACCAGCTCAACTCTCTCTCCCACAGTCCCCTGGTGGTGGGCATCAGCTCTGGGTCCCTTTCTGTTTTGCATTTGACCTTCTAAAGCCTGGTGGCACCCCTCTCCACCCTCCTACCCCTCCCCTGTACCCACCTACTCCTCAGGTAGCACAAGCCCTGCTGCCACCCCTCCTGCTGTCCCTCCTCCCGGGATCACCCCTCCCCACCCTCCTTCCTCGCCTGGTAACTCAGCCATCATCCCCGAAGCATTAGCCAAGGCAGCCCCGTGACACGAAACACAGAGAAAATGATCCCTGTACGAGGTACGTGGATGAGGCTGCCATGGCAGGCGGTGACCTTCCTGGGGGCTTGGGCCACCCCAGGCCCCACCTGTCTGCTCTGAGGGCTGAGGACATTAGGCCTTGGCACACCTGTATCCTGAATCCACACTGGGAGGTTCTGAGCTGAGGTAGCAGCCCTCCTGAACCCTGCCACCTGTGTTCCATCACACTGGTTGTCGTTACGTCTGTGACACCGAGCTCCTCGAGGGGGGAAACGTTTCTTATTTATCCCGCATCTGTGGTGTGTGGCCCAGACCCTGGCGCTGATCATACCCTTGGCAAATGTTTGTTAGACGGAACTGCTGATGTGAAAAGAAAGCAAACACGTGTGGGTGAGGAAGCCTTCTTAACCAAAGAAGACCACGGAGACCCAGAAACCACAGACAAAAAGGCAAGTATTCCTAACTATATGACAATTCCAAAATTTTGCATGGCAAAAGAAACCATAAACTGAGTTAACAGACAACGCTGTATCTCTGGCAAAAATAATTGCTCTGCAAAGGCCCAAAGAGGGTTAATATCTATGCTACACAGAAGCTGACAAGTCGACAAGAAGGGGACAAATGACCCTATGGATAAATGAGCATAGGATTCACACAGGCAATTCACAGGTGAGTGCATCCAAGTGGCCAAACAGATGAAAAGCGTCTCAGACCTACTGCTTGTGGGGGGGGGGGGGGGGGGGGGGGGGGGATGCAAATCAAAAGTAATGATGAGCTGTCACTTTACACCTCTTGACCTGGGCAAAACTAACAAGACAAATAACAAGTCTTACTGGTGGGATACAGGGAAAAGATGAGTCTCCAATTACTGGGATGAAAGTGTTATAGCCTCTGGGGAAATCAAGCTGGCAACAGCTACTCAAATTAAAAGTACACAAACCTTCTGACTTAGCAATTCAACTCCTGGAATTATACCCCAGAGAAATAAAACCAAAGGATCTACCTAAGCATGTGCGAGCGGGTGGAAGTTTATCTTAATGCTGCTCATTATGGTAACAAACAGGAAATGAATGACAATCGATAGGGGAATGGCCAGTGAAATTACAGGACATCCGTGCTCTGGAATATTATACAGTCGTTAAACAAGAATGAACTAGAACTACAGCTACTGGTATAGGAGGATTTCCACAGGGCATTGTTGAATGAGAGATGATCCAGGAATGTAAAAACATTAACAGATGTTTGTGTATGATTTTGAGATCATGGGAAAATATGAAAGGATCTATAGGAGATCATTAGCATGATTTCAGGTTGGGAGTCAGGGAGGATGGTGTCACTGGTTAGGGGAATAAACAAAAGGTTAAGGGATAAACAAAACAAAGGAAAATTACACTAAAATGTGTAATACAATATTTACACATTTATATAAAACTGCCTATGAAAAGACATTTACTCTCGTGTGTAAAGAAACTCCACATACATGTGCCCTTCCTTCCTCTAATCCTCTAGGCTTCATGCTCACTTTCATCCCCTATTTTCTTCACTCTTCCTCTCAGGTCATACAATTCAGATGAGAAAAACAAATAGATTCCAAATAAGAAGTAATACCTTATTGATCTGGCACCCTTAACTCTCCAGAACACAGTCTAGAACTACAAAGCAAAAAGAGATCTAAGAGCCAAAAAGAATTAAATATTCTTTACCCCCAAGGAAAGTGCTCTGAGCTAATTACTCTTATTTTATACAATTTTAATAAGCCTATTAAGCTCACGGTGGCAGACATGCCTGAAGGTGACCCCAGTGATCCACCCCATGGCATGTATGCTTGCTTCTAACCAACAGAATACTGCAGAGGTGGTGGGATATCACACCTAGGATTGTGTTTCATTAGATGACTCTGTCTTAGCGGGCTAAAGAGAGAGATGCTCTCCCGCTGGCCTTGAAGAAGCAAGGTGGCATGTTGCAAACTGCCCGTGGAGAGGCCACAAGGCACAGGTCTGTGGGCAGCCTCTGGGCACTGAGGTGGCCTACAGAACCGGAGGGCAGCCCCAGCCAACAGCCAGGAAAGAACTTACATCCTTGGTCATCAGACCACAGGGAAATGAATTCTGCCAACAACCCGAACAAGTGTGGAAGCAATTCTTCCCCGACCAAGCCTTCCAATGAGAACACAGCCCAGTCCACACCTTGACCGCACCCTTGTCAGATCCCGAGCAGAAGACCCCAGCTGAGCTGTGCCTGGGCTCCTGGCCCACAGAAACCATGAGATATTAAACGCGTGTTGTTTCCCACCTCTAAATCTATCGTGATTTGTTATCATGAAGAAGCGAGAACTACTATACTCATCAAATTAAGAAATAAAAGGAGGAGCTACGGGCGAACTACAACTGTAAGAAACGACCATTAGGATGAAGGACAGCAGATACACACTAGCTAACAACTGTTTGGGGCTGTCCTGAGTTAGGGCGAAGGATCCTATAAGCATCGCCATCACAGCCAAGGGCCGCTATCTAATACCCCAGGGACCAGGAAGGAGGCGAGGAGATGGAGAGAATAATGAACATTACAACTCTCGACTGTCACTGCAACAACCCATCAGATGGGTACTCTTACCATCCCCTGTAACAGAAGGGACCGTCCAGATCCTCTCATTAAGAGTCGACAGCACACTGCAGCATGAAACCTTTCCAGGGAAAATGGCTCGCCATGTGCACTGAAGTGGTACCCACAGACCCACCAAGCACAGGCGCTGTTTCCATTTCACAGGTGAGAAAGCAGAGGTTCCAAGGTCACAGGCTCCGCCCAGTGTCTCCTCTAACCCCACAGCCCTCGCCCTTAGCACACCATGCTGCCTCCCTGGCCTCAGTCTCCTCCACCTGTAAAATGGGGAGAAGCATGAGGCTCCTCTCATGAGGAGCAGATGGGTGGATGCACAGACAGCATTTGGAAGAGTGCCTGGAAAGTGCTGAATCTCTTTCCTATTGTTCTTACTGCTCTCCAAACAATGAGGACAAAAAGAACAAAAGTTCAATTTCTGAATAGTAATAACCCCTGGGAAAATGGGTTAATATACATCATTCTTCCAAGCATACGGCCCTTTTCTTCACCCACAGGGGTCAAGGAGACTAGCTTTCTAACATTTCTATGAGGCATGCAAGAAAGGGGCTGTCTTCCCATAACAGAGAACAAAAAACTGAGGCCTGAAATGGTTGAGCCACTTGCTCAGACGGACCCCTGTTTAGACCTAGAGGGTGACACGGGCCCACTCCAGAAACCCTCACATTCTAAGTTATTAACAGTTCAAAGGCTTGCAGCCAGCTGGCCAAGACCTTCCCTTTGTACCAGCCCAGGCCAAGGGCTATTTCTCATTCCAGAATCCCAGGCTAGTGGGATCCAAGAGACATATCCCCCAGAAAACAGAGCTTCTCCTCAGAATGGAAATGAACACTTACCTGCAGAAGAGGCCTAGAGACGTATCTCTAGAGCCACAACCATGCAGTTCTAGACCCCTTAAACCTCACGAGAGACGAAGAAATCATCTCTAGGACACACCAGGGGGCCAGGGTTGCAGAAGACACAGAGCACAAAAGGTCAGGGGGAATGGGACTCCTTTTCCTCTGTTTCAAGCCAATTCAGTCCAGGACACAGGCATAAAGTAATGAACATTTTAAATAACAGCACACAAAACAGAACCAGACTGACTCACAGATACAGAGAACAAATTAGTGGTTGCCCGTGGGGGGAGGGGGAGGGGCAAGATAGGGGAAGGGGATTAAGAGGTACTAACTACTAGGTATATGATAAACAAGTTACAGAGATGTAACGGACAGCACAGGGAATATAGCCAATCTTTTTTTTTTTTTTTTTTTTTGCGGTACGCAGGCCTCTCACTGTTGTGGCCTCTCCCGTTGCGGAGCACAGGTTCCGGACGCACAGGCTCAGCGGCCATGGCTCACGGGCCCAGCCGCTCCGCGGCATGTGGGATCTTCCCGGACCGGGGCACAAACCCGTGTCCCCTGCATCGGCAGGCAGACTCTCAACTACTGCGCCACCAGGGGAGCCCCCTAGCCAATCTTTTATAATAACTTCACGTGGAGTATAATCTATAAAAATATTGAATCATGATATTGTACACCTGACCCTAACATAACATTGTAAATCAACTATACTTCGATAAAAAAATTAAAAAATAACGAACACCACCTTCACAGAGAGCCGCCTCAGGCATAATGTGACACAGCTCTGGGCTCCCCCATTCCCCATACACAGATCCACTGTCAAATAAAGGCTTTTGAAATGGGTCCCTGGGTAAAGTGCTTTACAGCTTAAGGTTTACAACACACGTCCCTGTACAGAAGGAGATACACAAAGAAGCTGCACGGATGTTCACAACAGAATTGTTTATAAAGAGGGATAAAAGAAAAAAAAACAATAAATAAAGAAACAAATATATGGCATCCTTAAAAAAAAAGGGACAGGAAGCAGGACAAAGTGTCCAAAAACAGAAGATTGGTTAAGTAACATACATCCAGACATCAGAATTCTATGCAGTCAGGAAAGATGCTTCATGACCATTTTTTCCCATGAAAAGGTATTCCATATTTTAGGTTAAAATGTGATTTTCAGGACTTCCCTGGTGGTGCAGTGGTTAGGAATCCGCCTGCCAATGCAGGGGACACGGGTTCGATCCCTGGCATGGGAAGATTCCACATGCTGCAGAGCAGCTAAGCCCACGCACCACAACTACTGAGCCCACACGCCACAACTACTGAAGCCCGCTTGCCTAGAGCCCGTGCTCCGCAACAAGAGAAGCCACCGCAATGAGAAGCCCGCGCACTGCAACGAAGAGTATGCCCCACTCACCGCAACTAGAGAAAGCCCACACTCAGGAACGAAGACCCAACACAGACAAAAATAAAATTAAATTAAAAAATAAATTAGGGCTTCCCTGGTGGCGCAGTGGTTGAGAGTCTGCCTGCCGATGCAGGGGACACGGATTCGTGCCCCCGTCCGGGAAGATCCCACATGCCGCGGAGCGGCTAGGCCCGTGAGCCATGGCCGCTGAGCCTGTGCGTTCAGAGCCTGTGCTCCGTAACAGGAGCGGCCACAACAGTGAGAGGCCCGCGTATCGCCAAAAAAAAATAATTAATTAATTAATTAAAATATGCTTTAAAAAAATGTGAGTTTCACTGTATGTTATCACCCACTTCCTGTCAAACAAAATACAGAGGAAAAGGTTCCAAAGGTCATAGACAGAGGAGTTACCGGGGTGATATGCGGGGAATGAGATTAAATGGATTTTCTTTCTTTTGCTTATCTGCATTTCTTCATTTTTTTCTTACTGTGAACAGATATTGCTTTGTACAGTTTAACAACAAAAAAAAAAAAGATGAAATAAGTAATTTAGCTTTTAAAACCAGGGAGCACTTCCACCCATGGTTATCTCTTGCAATCCTCAAAACCAGAAACAGACACAACGGCCCTTCACCACGGGACCCCTAACCACCAAATCCAACCTGAGCCATCTGAGCCGTCTGCAGTGTTTCATGCTGTTTCCTCTCCTCTGTTCTTCCAAAACTCTTCTCCTCTGGCAGGGGATCCTAACTGAGGTCTCTGGGAGTCCAGGGATGGGCTTTGGGATGGAACAGGCAAGTGCCCACTGAGTCGTACACCAAAGATGTGTGTGTTGATAAAGTACATTTTCCTGGGGAAGACACTAAAAAAGTCATATTCCCTTTTTTTGGCCGCACCATGTGCCTTGCAGGATCTTAGTTCCCCAACCAGGGATCAAACCTATGCCTCCTGCAGTGAAAGTGTGGAGTCCTAACCACTGGATCACCAGGGAAGTCCCAATATTCTTAAAGATACCCGTGGCCCTGGGCAGTATGGCCCACTGTGCCCATATGGTGGCCCTCCAGAACACCCTTCCACCCAGCTCCTCTTGTCCCATCAGGCTCCTTCCGGTGGTGGCCCATTTCCCAGAGCCCCCTTCTTTCTGTGTTTCCCATGACCTGTCCTCTGTCCTACCCTCCCACCTGCCAGACATGCGTCCTACAAGACTGCTGTTCTCTCGTCTTGGGGTCTCCGACAAATCAAAGAAAGCTACGTGTCTTCCTGGGGGGAAAGGTACACATTGAATTTTATGATGGATCTAGGTTTGCACCCTCCTGAAGCCCACCCAGGAGTGGCCCCTGCAGTATGTTGAATAGTGTCCCCCCCCCAAAATTTATGTCCACCCAGAACTTCAGAATATGACCTTATTTGGAAATACAGTAAGTCCCCTACATACGAACATTCAAGTTGCGAACTTTCAAAGATGCGAACGTGCCTCGCGTGTCCAATCACGTAAGTGAGTTCACGTGTCTGGCGTACATTGTCACAGGTGCGCATCCTCTACAAGCGGTTGTGCTTTTGTGTACTTTACTGTACAGTACTGTAGAGAGTACAGTAGTACAGTATGTTTATTTCAAGCCCAGGATATCCAGGAGCAAGCATAAAGGCAGCTGTGATGTAGCTGGTACTGTACCGTACTTTTCAAGGTACTGTACTGTAAGATTAAAAATGTTGTCTTTATTTTTTGTGTTTGTTTGGTTTTTATGTATTCTTTGTGTGAAAAGCATTATAAACCTATTACAGGCAGTACTATACAGCTGATTGTGTCAGTTGGGTACCTAGGCTACCTTTGTTGGACCTACTCTTGGGACAGAACTCGTTCGTATGTAGCGGACTTACTGTAGGGTCTCTGTAGATAGAATTAGCTAAGGATCTCGAGATGGAATCATCCTGGATTTCGGCTGGGCCCTAACTCCAATGGCTTGTAAGTTCCTGGTGTCCTTACAAGAGAAGGAGACACAGAGACACATAGGAAGGAGGCCGGGTGAGGATGGAGGGAGAGATTGGAGTGATGCTGCCACAGCTAAGGAATACCAGGGGCCACCAGAAGCTGGAAGAGGGCGGTAGCATCCTCCCATAGAGCCTATGCCGGGAGCAAGGCCCTACCCACACCTTCATTTCAGTACAGCGATGCTTATTTCAGATTTCTAGGCTCCAGGACGGTGGAGAGAACACACTGCAGTTATTTTAAGCCACCAAGTTGTGGCAACTTGCTAGGGCAGCGCAGAGAAACGGATACAGCCCCTCATCCCACAGAGACTATAGGCCCCCGTGTAGACCCTCCTTGGTGTAGCCAGTAGTTCCCGAATCTGCACATGCAGGTCAGGGCCCCCTGGACACTCCCCACATCCGCCTCTTTGTCCTTCAGCCTCAGGGCGCTCCCCACCCCCCACCCCCGCCTCTGCCCTTCTCCAGTGTTCTGCTTCAGTACCGGTTCCATCCACCCAGACTCTGTAGCCAGCACCCTCAGCCACAACTCACACCCTCCCCTCCTCTCCCACATCCTATTAATAAAACAAAGTAAAATTAAATTACTTCCAACACACCCCCAGTCTGCTTTCAAGAGGGCCGGATGGTTTGAAATTCTAATTTGCTTTCCAAGGTCTTAAAATAATTTCACAAGAGCCCAGCGACTCCACCCCCATCCCTGCCTGCATCACACAGCAGGATTAGACAGCAGGACTCCAGGCTACAGCGTCGGAAGAGTAAGGAGGAAAGGACAGTGTCTGGACAACCGGAGGACTGGGAACAGCTCCTCGCCCCTTTGCAGACCCCACGTGCTGCCTCGGGTGAGAGCCCGCCCGCTCTGGACCTCAGTTCTCCCATCTATAATGTGACATGGGAGGCATTCCCAGTCTGTCCAGGCTAATGTCACTTCTTGGCTACTGCCAGTCATGAAACCAGAGGCTCTAACCCGTTCCGGGTTCACGGACTGTGATAAGAGCCCTCAGCGCTCATCCAGATCCGGGTCCCCCTCCCCAGGCACGTGGAAGAAATTCCCCAGCCCTGCTTGGGGCCGAGAGACCAGTTCTGGCCTGTGAAATGTGACCAGGAGTGATCACTTCTGGAAGAAGGTATTTAAAAGGCACTGGGCCATCTCCATAGGCTGCCCCTTCAGCAGTGACCACAGAGGCCGCATGTTGAAATGGTGGAGCCGAGGTCCACCCTGGATCTCTGAGTTACACTGTGGAAGGGAGCCATCCTGGAGAGCCACCCAACTCGTCTCAGACTTTGCACTGGCAAGAGCCAGACTTGGCTGCCTAAGCCACAGAGATTTCAGGCCACATTTATTAATGCAGCATAGCCTGGCCTAGCCTGACTCACACAGGTACTATTTCCTTTTAAGGATCTGATGAGGAGGAATCTGGACAGCAAGTAAAAGGGGCTTTCCCAAATTCACACACTGATGGCAGTCATACCCGGACAGTGAGGCAAAAAACTGAACGGGCAAGGGGGTGGGGGGTGGGAGTCCTGGATTGCCTCTAACTCAAGCTAGGCACGAGGTGCAGGGCAGAGGTCAGAGACAGCTGTCCACAGCGGTCCACTCAAGCTGAGTGTTAAAGGAGGTAAGAGGCAGAGGAAGGAAAGGTCCAAAAGAGGAATCTGCAGGTGCAAATACCCAAAGGAGAAACCAAACACGGAGCTGCAAATTATCGAGTGTGGCTAGAATCTCAGGGGCGTACAGGGAATGAGGGCTGGAGAGGCAAAGGCAGGAGCACCGGCGGGGGAGGAGGTGACCAGAGGCTTTTCCATGAGCCTGGCCCACCTCCAAGCACAACCAGGAGAGGTGGGCCTGCAGACGGGGCTGTCCTGACCCAGAAGAGGCCTGTCTTCAGTCTCTCTATTATCTCCCCACCGGCCACTCAACTCCGGCACTTCTTCAGCCGCCCCCCTGCCACCTCATCCACACACAGGAATGTGCAGTCAATGACCGGGACAGCGGGCTCCCGGGACGCACCACCACTGCTGGGTTCAATCTGCAGACACACCCCGCCTGAGAGTAATCAGACCCGGGGTGTGGCCAGGACAGCCCGCTTTTGCAGTTAGAGCAGAAAAGGCCCTCAGATCTCTAGTCATCCCCCTTCCTCGTACAGAGAAGATGGGCACAGAGTGGGGAAGCAACTTGCCTAAAGCCAGACAGCAAATCCATGCCACCGCCTGGGGACTGGCATGCAGACTGGGCCCCCAGCATGCTGTTCTTTCTTTTACTACTCCACTTCTTAAGATCCCAGGGTCCTTGGGATTTATGTTTCACCAGAAACTGGCCCTTCTCTGATTCAGCAGCCACTCCCAACAATACATCTTCAGGGTATCAGTTCTAGTTTGTATGCAGGGAGGAGGGGAAAGGTGATCCAGGGTCTCCGTGGGAAGAACTGAGCCCGGGCACCTTCATGGGTCCTGGTAGAAACCCCAGCCCTGTGCTCTCCCCCACCCCCACCCACACGAGGCTGAAAGGCATTCTGGGTTATGGCCCAAGAGATGCTTCAGCCTTGCAGCCGCTCTGCCCCGTGAGACTCCACTGAGGAAAAAGCAAGCCCTCTGCACCAAGACTAGAAGAATCTCAAGGCTTGTATAATCACTTCCCGTTCATCCCAAAATGTGTGCTGGCTGTCGGCAGAACACATGCTATCAGATAATCACATATCTCAGGATAGAGCAATCCCCAACTGTTCCCCCAAACCAGAATCTGTCTCCCATTCAGCCCTCAAAGCAGCCGATGGGCACCTCCACCCACAATTCCAGCTTTCAGAACACACGGCACAAGAGTGGAAAAGGCAAGAGGAAAGGTCCCTAGCCCCAAACGGCAGGTTCTAGCCCGCGATCCACCACTCTGCTCCCTTGCAGTCGTGGCAGACATCACTAATCAATCATGGGATTCTTTCCCACTAAGCACAGCCTGGAATCTCTCCACAGCCCATTCCAGTTAGCAACGGTCATCTATCAGAGCTGGCGCACTGGACGAAAGCCACTTTCCACACATGCTATCGCCAGCCAAGGATCTCAGATACGAGGGCTGCCTTCCACCTCTGGGCACGCATTTGTCTGATGTCGTGAGTGAAAGAATCAGGACACACTGAGAAGTGGGAATGATGCATGCTTGGGGCCCCGGGATAAGGAATTTCAAGTGGCACTCTGCCGAGCAAGAGGTGCCGAGCACACGGAGGTCACGGGCGGGGGAAGATGGCGTTTCCATGATGTAAGCCACCAGTTAGTGCTCTGCAGAGGCCATGAGGTTCCTTGAGAACCAGGACATGGAATCTCAGACCTCCTGAAGGGTTTGACCTGACACAACACATACATTACTTGCATGTTTCAAGAGACTGGCTTGCTCTGCTGTGCTTAGGTTACTGGCTTAGAAAACAGGAAATAAGAATAGGGACAAATAGGCCCCTTTGGAAGGGAAAATGTGAAAAGTGAGGTCGCCCTAGGGATTGGTGCTAGAACCAGCCTTATTTAAAATACTTCGAAGTGCGCCTGGCAAAAGAACGTGCACAAGATTGCCAGGACTGCCAAGACTGCAGATGGTGTCGCCTGCCTGCGAGGGGAGATGAGGCCATCGGACCATGTGGCAAAGAGAAGGAAGAAGGGGGGAGTGGAAAGGAAGCCAAGACGGGAACTGCAAGAAAGCTGCCATCCACACTCCCAGGAGGCTGCAAGGAGCCTCCCTCCCAACTCCTAGAACCACCCCTGCACCAGGGGGAGGATGAAGGGCCCAGAACAGGAGCAAGGCAGGCTCAGGACCAACACAGAAGTTCTCATAGCCTGCTCCAGGCACTGAGCCACTCAGACGCATCGGCCCCAGCGGGCTGACACGGGATCTGCCTCAAATCCATGGCCTTGGCCATCTGCTAGGTCCTCCGCAGCACCTCCCAATGAGGACAGTTCTTTTTGTTTGTTTGTTTTTTGCGGTACGCGGGCCTCTCACTGCTGTGGCCTCTCCCGTTGCAGAGCGCAGGCTCCGGACGCGCAGGCTCAGCGGCCATGGCTCACGGGTCCAGCCGCTCTGCGGCGTGTGGGGTCTTCCCGGACCGGGGCACGAACCCACGTCCCCTGCATCGGCAGGCGGACTCTCAACCACTGCGCCACCAGGGGAGCCCAAGGACAGTTCTTGCCAGAGCCAGTGGAAAGGGCAAGGTGAAGGCTGCTTGGGCAGGTCCTATCCTGCCCAGGACCATCCTGCTGCTCTCACCACAAGCCTCTGTCCATAGCTCTAAAGCCTTCTGTGGCTCCCTGTGGCCCTCAGGGGCAGGTCACGAGACATGGATAGGGAGAATAGTCTAAAGGGAGCAGATCCTGTCCTTGTCACTTCCCGCCTGTGTGACCTTGGCCAGTCACCCTGCCATCCTGCCCCTCTGGCACCTCCGCGGTGCAGATAATGACAGCTCCTCCAAGAGTGGAAGACAAGAGACAATGTGTGCCTATGCCCCACAGATACTCAAGGGGTCGCTGTCATTGTTATCAGTCTGTACAAGACCTTCTATGATTTTTCTTCTCCAGCCTCCCATCCAACATGCCCCTCAACCCTCAGAGATGAACAGCAGGTACGTGGAACTTTCTGCAGTCTCTCAAACATGCCGTACTCACATCACTGTGCCCTTCTGCCTGCAATGATCTTCCCCCCACCCCACCTTAGACTCCCAAGTAATGGCTCTGCTTCCAGTCCTTTCATGGAGTGACGCCTCCTCCAGGAAGCTCTCCCTGACTCTTCCAGGTAGACCAAGCACTTCCCCATACTATCCCAGGAGCCCCTGTCCTAGCTCTAAGACCACCTCCCCATCCCATGCTGGCTTCACTAGCCCTGGTCTGTCCACCCCACCAGACGGAGACATCTGAGGGAGGTGAGCGTTATGAGGGAAGGAGGAGGGAAGACAGGAGAAGCCTCAAGGAGCTCCAAGAGAGAAGTGCTCACACATAAACAGGGAGTGCGGTTAAGTCAGGCTAAGAGACAAAGAGTGTATCTTTGATTTGAATCAGGTTGAGGACTGAAGTGGTTGTTAGTGTTAGCTGGCATCAGTCACAGGTGACCTTGGAAGGGGGCTGCAGCCTTTTGATGGTCCACCTTGGTCCAGGCCCACAATGGTTTCCTTTCGGTGTCACCTCTGGGTACACCTGAGCTTTCAATGCTGATGGCGCAGCCCTAGCCGGCTGGCCCGCCTGGCCTCTGGCACCTTCCATCCGCTTCTCTCTACAACCTCCTGCCTCCCCAGCCCGGTGCTGCTTCATGAACTTCCTGGCCACTCCCATCCCCAAAGGTACCTCTCTTTCCTCCATTTCCAGACAGAGCTAACTCAGCTTCCAGAAGCCCATCAGCGGAGTGGGCAGGGGGCAGCCTCTGCAGGCCCCTCCCAGGACCCTCGTTCCTGCCCCCACCCAGCTGGACACCTTGGGCTCCAGACTTCCAGCCTGATGTCAGCCCTGGGTCTCTAACTGCTGGGTGAACTTGGGCCAACCCCTCCCCTACCTCCCTCAGTTTCTCTCCCTGCATTTTGAGAGAGTCAGAGTTAATTCTGCTCTGATCTCCTAAGTCCTTCCCATGGAGCCAGCAGGCCCGCCCTCCCTGAACTTTGGGGAGGAAACATTTCCCAGGAACCTCTAGGTCTCTCCCCTCACCCCCAGTCTCCGGGGCCATGCCTCCCGCATATGAATCAGGTAAAAGATGGCTAGAGGCCATGTCAAAGAGGAGGCAGAGCCTGACAACCAACTAGGTGGGAGGGGACACCTGTCGCCAGAGACTGGACAATGACACTGGTACAAGTCTTCCAGGAGGTGTTCCTCAGCCTCCTTCTAGCTGCCCTGGAGATTAACTGCCTCCGTCACCACCCAGAGTCTGGTGCCCCAGCTGTTGTCAAAGCAGGGAGAGCTCTGACCTCATCCCCCTTGCTCCCTGCACTACGGGATCCCTGGCCCCCTTCTGTTCTTTAAACACTCTAGGTGTGTGCCCACCTCAGGACCTTTGCACGTGCTGTTCCTTCTGCTGGAACCCCCTTCCCCCAGACAGCTGCACAGCTTGCTCTTTCACCGCTCTGGAGTCTCTACTCAGATGGTACCTTTTCAGTGGGTCTTCTCTGGCCCCTGGGGAATTAAGATTACAAGTTTCCCAAAATACCCTCCAGAATCCCTGTCCCCATTCCCTGCTTTATCTTCCCAGTACACTCACCGTCATCCGACATACTGTAAGCTCCAAACGAGCAGGGGTGTTCGGCTGATATTTACTGAGCACCTACTACGTACCAGGAGCTGTGTCTGGCCCTGAAGACAGAGCAGCGGATGAGACAGCCCACACCCCCACCCTGGTGCTGACATTTGAGCCGGTAATAAACCAAGATGCCCAACAGAGCCAAAAGTAAGGGCACCACAGCTCCTCAGCTGGCAGAAGAGCGTCCCCCGTTTGCAAAAAGGGCGAAATGCAGGACCAGGACCAAACGTAGGAAGCAATGGTTTGTAAGGCTGCTGAGCCCTTGGGCATAAAAGCCCACTGGAGCCAAATGAGCCCAGATTTGGGGCTCAGAAAACGCCGAGCTTTAGCTCTGATCTGCCGTCTGCAGCATGCACTTCGGGCTGTGCTTGTCTGTGAAAGGGAATGAAGAGACACCTCTAGGGTCACGGCGAGAACCGACCCCCATCTCCGACTGCTCCCAATGTGCCAGGCATCACACAGACACAACCCCACCACAACCTCGTGATAATGCAAAGCTGGCATCACCATCTAGCAAACGGAAGCTTAGAAACCCTGTCGATCTCCCAATAACCAGCATCTAGTCAGCATGGGCCAAGCACTGTTCAAACACTTTGCATTGTTATCTCATTTAATCCTCTCATAACCCCGTGAAAGAGATCCTCTAACTATCTCCGTTTTACAGACAGGGAAAGTCGGGCACAGAGAGGTCAAGAATGGCGCCCAAAGTCACACAGCTGATGGGAGAGCAGAAATTTGAGTGCTTGCAGTCCTATCTTTTCTCTACCAGGCAAGACCACCCCCTACATAACATAAACTAGGACACAACCTGGCACTGTAGAAAAGCTCATTCCAGATACAAAACTGCTAGACTTTCAAGCACAATAAATATATATATGTGAGTGGGGTTTAGCTACCTGCTTTATTTCGTCATTTCTGAAACAGCCAGCATTTATTCACACTTGCTCTGCGCTAAGAAAGTGCTTCCCGTGCATTCTCACTTCACTGTCATTGCTGAGTCCTCTCATTTCACACAAGAGGGACCAGAGAGGTTAGACCACCTGCCTGAGCTCACACAGCAAGGTGTGGTGAGCAGCAAATCCCAGCTCCAGACTCCCAGCCCAGTGCTCTCCTGACTTCAGGTTGAGGGGCAGGTGCTGGCAGGCACTCAGCTGGTGGCTGCTTGAACTAAGAAGAGATCTGCTTCTCCTAAACACAGAAAACAAGCCCCTAATCCTTGTTATTAATGTAAATAATATTCCGGCAAAGAAAGCAAGCTCCCGGCCTCCCCAAGGGGCTTCGGGGATTACGTGTACAGAGCCTGCCGCGGCAAGGACAACAACCAGTTGACTCTTATTAAAACTCCAATAATGCTGGTGTGATTGCGGCTTTGATAAGCGCACTCCTGTGGGTGGGAGGGTCAACGACATGAGGAAAATGTAATTAGACTAATAAATTCTGGGCAATCCTTTTGTGTTTTTTCCCTCTTTGCTCCAAGGAGGAGCCACTTACCAGACCTCATTACCCATGCGGAGGCCCCACTGTGGGCTCTGCTGCAAAGGAGGGTGGATTCTTAGACCGCCTGGGTCCGACCAGAGAAAAATCCCTTGGCCCCCAGAGCTCCGGCCAAACGGCAGAGGCTCCAGGGAGCTGGGAATGCATGAGTGAGATCAGATTTAGTAGAGGACCCGGTGTGGGGCCTTGAGATCAGAGAGACCAGCTGCTGGGGGCTCAGAAAGGGGACAGACGTTAGGCGACGGACAACCTCACGCAAGTCCCAGAGGCCTGAATTGCGGAGCACGAGCCCACCTTCTGGGGTGAGGCACAACTTACAAGGAAGTCCCTATTTAGGAGACCCTCCCACGCCTCCTAACTCCTGACTTTTCAAAGTACGCTGGAATCTGCTAGAGCACATGTTCTGAAAATGCAGATCTGTTCCAACACGATCCCCGTATTAGGGGACAGTCTGAGCATCACGCAGGTTTCACGTTTGCTTCCGAGAAGAGTTCATCCACAAGAAACACTCGGTAAACAGAATGCCCTGCCCGGCTGAACTGAGCCGGGTAGGAAGACACAGACAGGACACACCTCTCTAGACAACGGGCGCATCCACACCTGGGGCTACAACTTCCATCCAATTTCGCATAACCTCCTCCTACCACTTCCCAGGGCAACCTCATGCCCTCCCCACTATTTCCCTTCAGCCAATTTTGTATTTTTTTCTCTCCTTCCTCTTGCCTTTTTCTCTCTTTCTCTCTTTTGTTTCTTCCTCTTGCACACTGGGAGGCAGGTGTGGGAACTGGGCGGGCGGCCAGCAGGTAGAATGGCGCACACTCCCACAAGCAAACTTCAGGTCTCCCTCAAGATGAAGTACCATACTTACTTTAGTATCTATGCATTTCTTAACCTTCAACATGGATAAAACTCGGCTACGATTTTACGTGGTTTCTATTTTTTTAACGTGCTTGAGCGCTGCGCTCTCAACCCCATTTTCCCATAAACCCTGCGGTTTTTATTGTGCGATTCTGCATAGCACGATGATTCAAAGGCACAAGTAAAGGGCTGTTACAGCAGAAGCGGCAGTTCTTCTCGTGCACAAACCACCCTGTGAGGCAAGAGCAGTGACGGGGATCATGTCCCCGTCACACAGGAGGGCACATTAAGCCCAGGGTGAGTCAAGACACACCAACCTCCTAATAACTTCATGCTGGCCTCAGTCTTGGGTTTTTATGTTTATTGCTTACCTAATTCTGTGTCCGATGAAGGCAGGAGAGCCAAGTGAGAACAGGTTTCAGAGTTAGAATTCCTGGGTTCAAATCCCAGGCTCTACTGCTCAGCTTCGTGAGCTCGAGCAAAGTATTTATGTGACCTGTCTGTGCCTCAGTTTTCTCACCTATAAAATGGGAACAGCTCAGAGAGTTTGTGAGGATTACAAAATTAATCAATGTAGGAGAACACTGACTCTTTTATCCTTTACACTGTTACTCAGATCCATGTCTGGGGCACTGTAACCACCCCCAGAAAGCCGGCTACTCTCACTATCAGGGCTTACTCTATACCCTGTGGACTCCAGTGCCAGCCAAAAGGTGGAAGGAGGTAGGGATACTGGGTTGGTAGATGCAGGCTTTTTGCTGTCAGACCCAGGTTCAAAACCCGACTCTCCCACTTTCTCCTCCGTGGCCCCAGACAGGTGACTGGGCTCTCAGCCTTGGTCTGTTCATTCATATAATGGGGTAAAAACTGCAGGCTCCTCACAGGGCAACTGTGAGGATTCATGGAGTCCCCCGTGTGAGTCGCTCCTGCGGGGGGGCCCAGACCCTGAAGCCGGTGACCCTCCCAGCCCAACATCCCCACCTGCTGTCACCGTTGGATCACATGGGCGGTTACTACGCCCCAGACTTGGCTTCACCTCCCTGCAGGCCCAGAGACGTCTGGGCTGGGCTGGAGTCACTCCATCCCTAACACCCATCCCTGCCCTGAAGATGCCGGCACCACAAGGTCAGGAGAGGATTCTGATACAGCCAACTGCTGGTGGACAGGCCGTGTCCCAAAGGACAGCTCCTCCCTGACCCTCCCAGGACCCCCCAGCAGCCTGGGACCCATGGCTGGGACTAGGGTGGCCACGAGAGCACAGCTTGAATCCCTACTGCCTGCCAGCAGGGAGGCTGACGTTTTACATGCAGTAACTCATTTCAGCCTTGCAACTGCTCTGTCAAGGAGATGATATACTTCCACTTTACAGATGGGGAAACTGAGGCTCAGAGAAGGTCACAAAGGTAGGAAGCAGCAGAGCTGGGGTCTGAACCAGGTCCAGGACCACAGTCTGTGTGTTCCCACCATACCACGCCTCCCCACCTAGCTGGCGGGTCCAGCCAAGTGGCCAGCTTGTCCTCTATCCCCCACTCCCCGACCTGTTAAAGAGGGGTAATGCCGGACCCATACGCATCGCTGGCTTATTCAAGAAGCAAGAGGGCAAGGGGCTTTGTGAATTAGGAAAGGGGACCGTGGAAGAGCAGGCATCTCCTCACCCCCTCCCCGCACCGGCCAGAGCTGCAGGAACCCAGCTCAGACCCTGGCACCTCAGCATCCGTTCACCCAGTGAGCCAGCCTCCTCCGCAGCAGCATGTCAGGGGAACCTGGCCTCTGCTCGAGCACTTCCAGTGGGAGGAGCTTACTACGCCCAAGGCAGTCTGTTCCAACGTTAGGTACCTCAAGCTGCTGCTAGAGGTCTCGGAGCCACAAATCCATCGGTCCCGGAGGACACCCCTATTGGACTATTAGAACAAACTCCACCTCCCCTTCCTGAGTGCAGTCACTATGTACCCTCTCTTCCCCACCCAAGGCATCCCTTTCTGGGCCAGATATTTTACTGTCTTCAACCCACCCTCCTAGGATGAAAAGAATCATGAAGGAGATAAAGGTTAATTTCAGTGACTAGCACTTAACGAACATATAATAGGCATTATTTTATATCAGGAGCCAGCAAACTATGGCCCATGGGTCAAATCCAGCTGCCTGCCTGTTTTTATATGTGTCGCCTGTGAGCCAAGAATGGCTCTTGCATGTTTAAATGGTTGGGGGAAAAAAATCGGAAAAAGAGGACTCATTTGTGACGCGTGAAAAGTATATGAAATTCAAATTCCAGTGCCTATAAGAATCAAGTTTTATTGGAACACAGCCCAATCCGTCATTTACATATTGGCTACGGCTGCTTGCAAGTTACTACAGCAGAGCTGAGTTTGGCAGAGATTCTAAGGCCCAAAAAGCCTCAAATGTTTACTACCTAGAACCTTTACAGGAACAGTGTGCCAACTCCTATTCTAGATGCTTTGCCTGTATCATCTCAACCCTCAGCATAACCTACGAGGAGGTTACTATTATGATCTTCACTTCACAGACAAGGAAGCGGAAGCTCAGAGATGTTAAGGAAATTGCCCAGATGCCATGGTGGTGGAATCAGGAATTGAACCCAGACAATTTGATTCCAATATCTGCGTCTTATCCACTCCCCTATTCTTCCTGTCAGAGCCCAGGGCTGACAGCTCTCACACACCACAGCTCCAGCGGAACCGTCTGCTTCCCCTGCCTGTAGGCCCTCTTAGCTTCACTGTGCATGGTGGGAATGGCCAGAATACCTGGTCAGCTCATTGGCCACTATGACCCCCCAGATCCTCTTCTACACGTAGTGGCTCTTTTAAATGGGCCTATAAAACCACTGCTCTGTGGATACTAAAAAAAAAGAAAAAATTGATCCACAAGTACCCTCCAGACTAGCGACAGCAGCAGATGTGATAAAGTGAGTAGCTCTAGCCAGAGGTCTCTAAAACTTTACGAGAGCCAACAAATCTTGCTCTTGGGCTGCCCACTGGCTTCAAATAAACCTGTCCCGCCCACAATCTCACAGGGGTAGAAATTAGAAGTCCCCGGGACTGCTGTCCAGGTTATGGAAATGAAATCTCAAGGCCTCCCTCCTCGTTTTTTCTCTCTGTGAATATACGATGAGGGGAGAAAGCAGCATACTCTGTTGCCATAGAAACTAGGCTAGGCTACGTCTGCATCAGGAAGGATTAAAGATAGATGTCAGAGGCGGAAGTAATCCAGAGGGAGAGGTCCAGGCACACAAACTCCTAATCTGTGATTCAATTTTCTCAAAGAGGTTCCTGCCCCTTTATTAACTCTGAGCTTACATGCACATGATAAACCACAGAGGTCATCAATAAATACAAATCAATATGTCTGGAAGGCAAATATTTGATTTTTATTTATATGCATACTGAACGGAGCCACATCTCAGCCGGCTAGAAGAAGCCCGAACAATCCAGCCCAGGCCCTGCAAGCCAGCAACCCAGAGGCCAGCGCCAAACCACGCGGCTGCTCGCACTGGCTTCCACAAGCTTTCCCCGAATTTCTAAATAAGTCGCTAACATTTGAAACTTGAAATATTTTCAAGCACAATTCGGAGCTCTGGCTTTTTTTGAAAAGAACCTGAAGATCGGGAGATAGCATCCCTACACAGCAGCCACCGGTTGGCCCTGAGCGGGGGCTGTCCCTGCAGGCAGGCACGTGCCCGCCAGGCCCCTCAGTCTCCAGCACCCTCTTCTCTCCCACACCTGGCCCATTTCACACCTTGTGTCTCCTGGAGGATCCCTGTAGGTTTCTGAATTTGTGATACCCCACCCGAGTACCGGCACCCCCATTTTACCGGTAGAAACGCTTAGGCCTACGGAGGAAGAACATCGTGCCTAAAATGCGACAGTAGATTCATGACAGAGCTGGTCTCCCAACAACCAGGGCAGGACTCAGCTCAGACCTGTCTGGAAGCAAAGTTCAGAGGCTGGGTTAACATCTGTCAGCTACAAACGTGTCTAGGATAAAAGTTAGATTTTTCTGCCAACTCCACTTCTGCCAGCTTCGTTCCAGCTCTTTGCAGGGAGAATGGAGGGAGGAGGGAAAGCTCTGCAGAGACAAGGGGAAAGTCTCCTCGGACCCTCCCCAACGCCCCTGCCTTCGGCCATCCTTGCCTGCCCATGGCCACACTCAACGCTGTCTAGGAATACTGAGGAAGAAAAGGCTGGAGGAAAAAGAATGGCGGTCCATAGCCCAGGACAGCTGGCCAGCCTGCCCCCGACTTCACAGCTGATGATTCTGTAGCACAGATGAGTAGAGAACATCAGCCAGGCCTGGGCTCAAATCCCCTTTCTGTTATTTGCTCGCTGTGTGATCTTGGCCAAGTCACTTAACCTCTCTGAGCGCGTGGTCTCTTCACCTGCATAGTGGGGGTAACAGTAGCACTATCGGGTAGGCTTGCTACGCAGGTTAGATAAGGCCTAACAAAGCACTTGGTAGGGTGTCAGGCACACAGTGGGTCCTCCATAAAGCAGTGCATTCCATTACTACTCAAAATGTGCTTGCACCCCAGCCAGACACAGTCACCCTCCCCCGCCTGGTGTTCCGTTCCATCCTCAGCCAGCAGCTCCAGCTGCCCACCCCACTCCCTACCAGTGAGTGAATCACCAGCGGGTCTCCGCCTCCACTAAAACCAGCAGGCACATCCCAGCCTCCAGCCTCTGTGACTTTGCCCAAGCGGTAAGCCTCACTCAGAGCACCGTTCCCCACCCTTCCCCCTCCTACTCAAGAACACCCAGACCCACAGTTTCCACAACCTCCCCCAAGACTCAGAAACCTCCGTCCACTCTGACCTCTGCTCCTCCGTTCGCTTGGAGGAATCTGGTCCTGTTCTCTAATATTCCATATGGTGACACCCTCTGCCTTTAGCATCCGGAAGGTCCAGGATGCAGCTCACACATCTCTGAGATCCTTTGAGGGGACATTAGGTATCTGTAGCAGCCAAGCACTCGTCCCCTCTTCTTTTGATACCAACACCCCCAAATTCCTGTCCAGGACTGACCCTCACTTCCAAAATGCAGTCTGGGAGGGACCACTGATCACGAAGTCTTAAACACCCCCAAGCCAAGACTGGTCATATGACCAAAGCCCTTTCAGTTAGATCCTTCTCCCCCAGGACACGGAAGTACATCCTGCGCAGTGCTTAAAAGCTGGGGCCGCCCATCCTGGTGGGGTCCCAGAGGCCTTTGAAAGATCTTGCTAAGAGACCACCTAGAGCTACCTGGGCTCTTGGTCTTTTTAAGCCAGTCCTTCAGCTCAGCCTCAGATCCCACGAGACTCCTTCTGATCAATTCTTTTTCTGCTGCTGTTTGCAGAGTCTGCTGTTTGCAAAGAAAGAGAACTGACATTCTCTAGACTCCACATCACATACGTGCTCACATAAGCCTCCCAGAACCAAATCCCCAGACACCCAGTCCCATCAGAGAGGCTCATAGGTACCACTTGCGCATGGCCAAAGAGGCCAAAACCCTCACGCTTTCAGGGAAAAAGCCAAGCAGCTTAACTCCTCCCCTGTGTCAGCAAACAGAATCCAAGGGCATTGGGAAGCCAAGTGGGGGTGATACCTCTTGCTTGAAAAAAATAAAGGTAACAAGAAGATGTACTCAGCAGATTACATATAAAGCAGGTATTTCTGCAGATGCCAAAAATAAGAATTGAGGACCTAAGTAGGACAAACACAGCACGCACGGATCTTCAATGTCCAAAGAGCAAAGGGCTTACAATGCACTGAGAGACCAAAGGACAAGACAGCCCAGCGGACACAAAAGAGCAGCACCCAGGGGCCCTGGGCATAGATGCAGCCAAACTTCCCCTTCCAGGAGTGCAGAGAAGGTCTCAGCCATGAGGGAAGGATGCTTAGAAGTCAGCCAGTTGAAGAAAGGGGAGAGGAGAGATTTCTAAGAAGATCCTTAGAACCACCATGGTCTAAGCCGCCAGGACCATCTCTCCCCTGTATCACAGCAACAGCCTCCACACTGTCCCCTCTGCCGCTGCCTCACCCTACAGCCTGTCCTCAACCGTGGAAGTCAGATCGTATTCCTCTGCTCAAACCCCACCACCACCACCACCCAGCATCTCTCCACTCTAATCTTTCTGACCTCACCTCCTCCCACCTCCCTGCAGGTCCCTGAGCACGCGTCACACAGCCTGACCACAGGGCCTTTGCACATGCTGCTCCCTCCGCCTGAGACCTCCTCCCCATCATATTCTCATGGCCCACCTCTTGCCTCCCTCGGGTCTCTAACCCACCCCTACCTCTCTAGCTAAGGTCTCCCCTCTCCCATCACTCTGTCCTCCCTCCTAATTCATCTTTCTCCACAGCTCTCCCACCCTGAAACTGCATTATCTGTCTGCTTGTGGTTTGTCTCCCCCAACTGGAATGGAAGTTCCATGGGGGCAGGAACCTTGTTTTGCTCCGGACTGAATCCCTAACACCTAGAACAATGCTTGGCCCACAACAGGCAACCATAAACAATGGCTGAATGTGAATGAATGAATGAATGAATGAATGAAGTCCCTGAAGAAAAACTAGAGTACCTCCAGGAAGGCTGACTTTCTGCACAGCGCACAAGGCAGGATGGTTAGAAGCTTGGCCCTGGGGACTGCCTGGGTTCCAACCCTGGCTCTATCACCTCCTGGCTGCCTGCCCTCGGGTCAGCATGCCCTCTCTGGGTTTCAGCTCCCTCTTCTGTAAACTGGGTATTATAACAGCCCCTACCCTGGCAGGCTGGGAAGATGAAACATGTTACATATACAAGGCAAAGAGGATGGTGCCTGGGGTGAGCCATGAGTGCCCAAGGTTATGATTTTTGCTTTTATATTATTGCTCTTCAAGTGTCCGCTGGGTGGCAGAATCATCAGGAAGTCCTCTCTAAGGGGACCTCTGAGCAGGAGGGATGGGAGACAGCAGAAGAGCACGTGACCTGGGGGCAGGAGACCCAGGCTGGAGCCAGGCCATGCCACTCCCACACCGTGCAATTTAGGGGGACAGACAACTTCTCTGCCCGACACGTCAGGGCCAAGCACCCCTCCTAGCTCACTGGCCTGCCACAAGCCTCCAAACTGGACCAGCCATGTGAACACAACATGGGGGGGGGGGGGACAGTGAATCAATGCGTCCCACCCTGCAGTCATGATTCTATTCACACGGCAACCACGAAGTCAAAAAGCCAGAGTTCAAAGGTGACGATGCTTCCAACACACGCTGCGAAACCCTAACTCCCTTTGGAGATGTCGGCAGTGTTTTCAAAGCCTCAATTACAAGGGCAGGGAGTGTCACCGCTCCTTACGTTTCAGTCACAATATCAGCCAAGAGCGGAGGGTGATGCAGGGGAAATTATAGTAATTACTTTGCAGGAGGGCTGGCTGCGTGAACTTCGGCTGATCTCAAACTTGGGGTGAAATTTAACTCCCTGGAAGCTGGGGTGGGGGGACACCGGGGGAACCTCTGCCTCGCATCAGGGTACCCGGGAAATGATGCCAACGTCATTTAATGAACTCACAGCTCTCGTCAAGCCAAGCGGCAGCAAAGTGTCGTTGTCAGGAACCCAGATGTCAAGTCCGATCAGCTGGCTCTGCCCTCCCTGTGCCCACCATGAGGCAGATGCTGTTCTCAGAGATCTTTTTCCCAGGGCAGTAGTGACAGGACACTCCTACATGCTATGGAGGAAGCAAGGAGGCTGATGTCTATGCAATTGGCCCAGGGGTCAGGGCAGACCCCTCTGAAGAGGCAAAACCGAAGCTGAGCCCTAAAGGATCGTGAGGAGCCAGCCACAGAGAGGGGCCTGGGCATGCTCCCTCCCTTCCCTAGGCCTCAGTTTCTTCATCTGTCAAATGGGTATAAATATCATGCCTACTTCATGGGGTTATGATGAGAGTCTGACGAGTTAACAGACACAAAGCACTGAGCACAGGGTCTGGTCCACAGGGTTCAAGAAGAGGTTGTGGTTTGGAGGCAAGGAGGGGGCTGTCCTGTCTGAAGTGTGAGACGCCCTCTGTGCCGGACCCAGTCTAGCCACCGGGACACAGTGGTGAACTGAAGCAGATACAAATCCCAGCCCCCAGAGACCAGGATGGGAGGAAGGCTACCCCACCACGGGGTACCCCACCGGTGGAGCCCTGGGTTCACTGTCCCTTTTCACGGGAGCTTCCAGCTCATCCCATCTCTCCACCAACTCTGGATCCCAATGGCGCCCCTCCCCTGTCCCCTCTGGCTGAACTCCCAAAGGCTGCGCAGTTGCCCACTGAGAGCTGTGTGTCCCCGGTCCCTGAATCAAGGTCTCAGTCAGGATCCCCTAGGGAGCTTGTGACAAAATACAGGTCCCAGGCAAGGCATTCTTTGGGTCTGAGGAAGACCAAGACTTCATCCTGATGCCTGGTGAGCACACACAAAGCCACGTGCCCATCATCTCTCCTCAGCCCCGAGTCCCCCGGGCCTGGCACACAGGAGGTGCTCAGCAGAGAAGACAGAGGGTGTTTAGCCAGATCAAAGCCTCCCCCTCCCCCGCCAGGGCACCAAAGGCCCGTCACACAAGACACGAGGGGTGACCTGCTCTGTACCTAGCTAAGTGGAAGGCAGGGGAGGGACAGGCAACCTGGGCACAGAAATGCCTTCTTCTGAGCCTCCATTCCTCATTCTGGGAAGGGAACTCCATCTCCTCCAAGTTTGGAGAATTCAAGGCTCAGAGGATTTCGATCTCAGACATCTTCCAGTCCAGCCCCTCACACACCTGAGAAGGATCCCCTCTGTCCCACCTGGACAATGGCCATCGGCCCCTGCTTGAATACCCCCAGTGATGGGATGCTCACCACCTCACTAGAAAACCCATCACACAGGTCGGCTGGTCTACTGCTAGAAAGTTCTCGCCTTAGAAGCCAGTCCTGCCCTTTGACTCCACAGATTAAGGCTGCTCCTGGCTTCATCCAACTGAAGGGAAGTCACGGGGAACCTGCTAAGGACGGGAAAGAGGGCCTCGGGTGGCAGGCTCCGCAGGCATTGACCTGGGTCTAAGGCCCAGGGTCACCACTCACCAGAGGTGAGACCTTGGGCAAGTGACCCCTCCAAGTTTCAGCTTCCTGGTCTGTAAAACAGGAGAAATAACAGCATGCCCATTATTACATAAGGTTGTTGTGAGGACTGCATAAAATAAGGCTTGCTGGGTGCCTAGCTCAGAAGCCTTCCAGGAATTTTGCAATGACAAGGGAGGCGTAGGGAGTAGGCAGATCACAGGGCCTTGAAAGCTGGGCAGAGCGGCTGGATTTATCCCCAGCACAGCCTTGAGGGCCTCCCTCTGTTTCCCTCATGGAGAGTGGGTGGCCGGACAAGGCACAAATAAATGACCACGCCCTTGAAGGGACCAGAGTTTGGCAGTCCCAGTGCCCTCGGCTCAGGCCACCAGGTGGATTCTGACATTTGCTGCCCGCCTGCGCCCCCCACCGCCTGGACACAAGGCCCAAAGTCAAGCACCAGCTCGGGCTGCAGGCAGGGGCGCAGGGAGCAGCACAGAGGCTGCCGCCCTCCCGCAGGAAGCTAAGTGGGAGCCCGACCGAGAGATGCTGCCGGTCTATTAACACACTGGTTTCTGCATGAACTCCCACGGGGAGCCAGGCGGGCAGAGTTGGAGGAATGAGGGCCTCGAGACAAGTAGAGTTTTTTTAAAGAAATATTCAGCTGTTAAAACCCAGGCTCCCGGGCCGGGCTGCGGCTGCACACCAAGTGGGCCTGGTGGACTGTCAGCGGCGCGTGGGCAGGCGAGGAGGCTGGAAGGGACCTAGGCATCGGGGCGGGGGGGGGTCCACGGAGGGGGCCCAAGAGGCTGGGCCACTGTGGTCACAAGGGTACCCAGGCTCGGTCAAGCCTGCCTATCAGAATCTTGTAATGTTCCCATCCACACCCATCAGAGCAGTGGAAAGAAAGAATGTGAGACAAGGAAGGAAACTCCCAATTTTCAGGCTGACTTCATACCAGTCCCCTGGCCTTGCCCCAGATTCTCATTCAGCCAGATGTTACTGAGAGCCGACTATGGGCCCAGCAATACTGACGTCTGGGGCCAGAGAAGTCTCTGTCGTGGGGGGAGGGGCCCCCTGTGCAGTGTAGGATATTTATTAGCTTCCCTGGCGTCTATCCACTAGATGTCAGTAGCACCCACTGCCCCCAAGTTATGACAACCAAAAGTCCCCTGGGGGACAAAAAAAAAATGTCCCCATGTCAAAGACTACTGGGCTAGAGAGAGAAAAGCAATTTAAAAGCAAGCTTGATCTCACTGCTCCCCTGTTTCAAACCTTCCCTGGCACCCATGACCCTTGGCATGGAATCCAAGCTCTGTGGCCTGACATTCAAGGCCTACGTGACCTGGCTCTTCTACGTCAGTGCTCACCATTCCCTGTCCCACTCTTGACCCTCCAGCAACAACAAAGCACAGGTCATCCCTGCCCAGAAGCCCTCTTGCCTCCTGACCTGTCCTTCCAACCCTCTTGTCTGCCTGCCTCCTGTCTGTTCCTGTTTAAAGATTCCATTCAGGTGTAACCTCCTCCAGGAAGCCTTCCCTGCTACTCCCCACCCCCCCGGGGAAGTAGCGCACTCTCTGTGCTCCCATACCCCATATCTAACTCCATCGTAGCACTCACCTAAGCATTTTGTGGGCAGGATCATGCTGTGGTCAGCTGCTTGCCCAGGACAGCCTTCACCCTCAGGGAACTTGCAACAGAATGAGCATTCTCTGCCTCCTACTGAAAGGGGTCCCACTTTATGACCAAAGGGAAATCCGGAGCTGGAAGGGACGCTGATAAACTTCAGGGGGACCCAGACTCTCAGGGAAAGACAGAGGGACCTTAGGGGAGGAGGACCAAGGACCACACCCAAGGCCCGTCCCCCGGGCGGAGGGACTAGCCAGAGGCTCGTGCACACATCAGGGGGCACAGAACCACGGCTGGCTCTGCCGCCGGCTTCCTAAGCCTCACTCAGCTCCATTCCTCATGGTTCTGTTTCCATCCTTTGCTATTAGATCTGGGACACATCACCCAAAACTCATGATGATTGTGATAGAAAGCATGAGACGAGCCATTTTCTCATTAACCCTGGTGTCAGCCCTGTGGGGTTACCGTTCCCACTTAGCAAATGGGAAACTATGGCTCAGACTCAGGGGTCATCGGCTGATAAAACAAAGAGTTCCATCTCAAATCCAAGGTTCCTGAGGACAGACTCCCATCACTCACTCCACCTGTTAGCTGGAAGCGCCCAACCTCCCGTTCTTTGGGGCAGGGGGCGGGGGCAGGGGGAAAATACAGGAAAAGATGAAGAAGCATTTTGCTCTAAGCGTTCCGGTGCCGGAGGCCTGGACACAAACCCAGAAATCATGGAGAAGGCCTCCGGCTAACAAGGAATTGGGAAGAAACGATGTAATCAGTCCCTGAAAAAGCCTCTCCAAGCCTGAGAGGGAATCTACTGTGCCCTCCAAACCATCTTTTTCAGAGGGAAACCACCAGACTCCCCTCCCAGGCTAGAGGCAAGGGGCCGTGGGAGCGGCAGAGAGGGGGCGGGCGTCCTACATCATCAGGGTTCAACAATCGGGAAGGGGGGGAGCGGAACCGGGGGAGCTCAGAGCTGCTGCTGCTGGGCTCCAGGCCTGGGGGCTCCCAATGCCCAGTTTGTGCTGGGAGACCCGGGGGGGCGGGAACATGCAGATATGGCTGAGGAAACCCGGAAGCACCCCTCCCCACCGGCACACTTCGTCCATTACGTCCACTGCATAGTAGTCCCAGCGCTGCACCTTATCTGAAATCTTTTATGCCTGGGTTGGCTTGGTCACCGTCCATCTCCCCACACCCCCAGGGGCACCACGTGGGCTGGCTTCTGGCCGTCCTTGCTTCTCCTGCCCCTAGTACAGCACCTGGCACCAGAGGGCACGTTCAACACATAAATGCTGCATTCGTCATAGTGACAGGAAGTCCAAGCTCCGAGGCCTGAAACCAAGTCCCTCCACCCCAGTCCCAACCCCTAAGCATGTTTCATCATTTGTAAAGCAGGAATGACGCAGGCTGTGTTGCTATCCTGACATCAGAAGAAGGGGAAGAGGGTGGGGTGGGGACTTGGGGGGCAGGAGAGGCAAGAATGAGTGCGTGTGCTTGTGCCATGGGCCAAGCCTGGATCACCACAGGAGCTGAACCAACAAAGCCCCCCGCCACTGCTTTATACCCCGTGAAACCCTGCCAGGGATGAAGCTATCAACACAACGGAATCTCATCCAAAGACGAAACTTCCTGCTGTTGTTCAGAGCCTACGGGCACCCAGGCCCTTCCCTGATGCCCACCCCGTCACAGGCTCTTTCATCCCCCAGCGGGGCGCCGGGGAGAGTTCTAGATACTCAAGTCACTCCAGCCCCAAAGCCTCCCCTCCCCAGAGGTCTCCTAGCCTGACCCGAAAAAGCAAACACGGAATCAGAGACCCGCTCCTGACCAAGGGTTTCTCTCCCACACTCTCCTCTCACTGTTGCCCCGACCCTACAAGGCAGCCTTGTCATTCCCACACACAGGGATGGAAACCAAGTCCCCGGGAGGTCAGGGGACCTGCCCAGATCATGCAGCCGCAGCAGAGCTGGGGGCCCCTGCGCAGCCGGATTCCCCCCTCCACAGCCCCCAGCAGCCCAGAAGACCAAGCTGTAGGAGGGCCCCATCTGTGGGCTGGGGGGGACCCAGGAAGAAGGCTTCCCTGACAACAGACGCCACCAAACGGCTCAGCTCCTCGTGCACCAGTGCCTGCCACGCCCCACCCTCAGCCCCAGCGCCCACGGCTCCAGTCAGGCCCCAGGGGACTCGAGACACACCTGCTAAACGGTCACCCTCAAACCACCGGGCAGAGAAAGGGGCCCAGCCCAGAGTTACCTGCATGAAGGTGGGCCCAGGCCTGGGAAGGACATCCTGATGGCTCCTGGCCCCAGGTGTGGGCTACTCAACAGCTGACTCTAAGGAATGAAAGTGCAGCCGGCTGTGAGGCCTGGGCTTGTGCCCCTGACTTTAAAGGGTCCAAGAGGGAGGGGGAAGGCTAGTTTGTGCTTGATGGGGAGGTGGGCAGGAGAGGCCGGGGAGGGACAGAGAGTGACCACGGAGAGACTCCTGGCCTAGCAGGCTGGGGACTGTGTCTTCAGACTCTCAGGCCCAAGCGCTGCCTTTGAGGGTTTGGACCCCATGAACTGGTCTCTCTGGGGTCGAGTAATTCACCTCCACCCTCAGTCCTGTTTGAATCCTTTCCAGCAAAACCACTGACCTCACCGGTTCACCCCAGGAGCCCAAGTTTGCCCCCAAAATGTGGTCTTGCTCTCAGCATCTCAAGTAGGGTGAAGGAAAGGGGCTGGACTTCTAAAGTTATGTCTCTCCAAAAAAGCAGGAGCACCTGGCATCCAGGTGCCCTCAGATGAGCCCCAAAACCTTCCCATCCAAGACGGAGGACGTCACCTTCATCCCCAGATGCTGAGGGGTTAAAATGGCTCAGGCACTGGAGCAAAGCCATATATTAATAACAGAACAAGGTTGGGCCCACATTCTCAAAGATCTTCTCTCCCCAGGTTCCTTTGGGATGGACGCTTGGTAATTAATTGTCCCATTTTAAAGATGAAGCTTTAGAGACCCAATGGGGTTACATGGCTGATCACATAGAGTCTGTGACAGCAAGACCCTGGCCTAGAAAGACTGCTGCCTCTGACCAGGAGCTGGGCTCAGGCCCCAGTGGAAGAGGGAGGGAAGCAGGGAGAGCAGAAACATGCGTTCATTAAGCACCTGCAGCGTGCATCCAGGATCGTCATAAATGCCACAACCCCAAGGTTCAAACGCAAAGGCCCCTTTTCTTCCTCCCTCTGCAGTGATGGACCTGCCCCCACCAGCCCAGCCCCCTCCGGCCCAGCCCGCTATGGTGATCCGGCTCACTCTGATGAGGACATCTGCAACCTTATTTAAAAGTCACTACTGCACATAATTAGAGGCAGTTACCCCCCTAGATCCATCCTTCTCCTCCGATCAGTTTTATAGCCAGTACTAACTCTCATAAATTCCTCAGCAGATGGAAATTTTATTTGACTAATCATGGCCGTTGGACTTGCTGGGGTACAGTGGCTCAGGGCTCGGGCTGGCAGGGTGCCAGTCGAGGTGACTGTCAGGGGGCCGAGCAAACAGCCCAGAACCCAAGGCCATTCTGCAGGTCCACTCCCCAGAGGGAAGCCACAAGAAGGCGTCAGAAAGCGCCGGGCGCTGGACAGCAGTGGGCAGCTGTGCTCTGCCTTTTCTGGGTCCAGAGGTGCCTCTGGGCAAGGTGCTGAGACCCTTTTCCACCCCTCCAGGCTCTGATCTCTGAGCACATGGTCGCTAGTGCCAGCAAGAAACTGCAACATCCTGGCTTAAACACCGACCATATCAGTGTGTTGGCTGCCACGTCCCACGCACACCTATCCCATGCCAGCCCCGTGCCAAGTGCCCCATGGGCATCATCCCATTCAGTCCTGCCAACAGTGCTGTGGATGCACGTGAACATTCCCGCTTCACAGGCTGGTCGCAAACAGATGCTAGAGCAAAGCCGCATGCCAGACTCGCTAGGCTGAGCTGCCGCCTTCATCTTGGGGAATTTAAGTTTGCTGCTCCACCCCCCACTCACACAAGGCCAAACAATCCTTCCAAGACCTACAGTGAATCCCATCGCCGCTACAAAAAACACAGACCCACAAAACTCCTGGTAACTCCTCAGCACCCTCCAAAGTTAAAACCCATTAGCCGGGGACTTCCCTGGTGGCACAGTGGTTAAGAATCCGCCTGCCAATGCAGGGGACATGGGCTTGAGCCCTGGTTCGGGAAGATCCCACATGCCACGGAGCAACTAAGCCCATGCACCACAACTACTGAGCCTGCACTCTAGAGCCCACGAGCCACAACTACTGAGCCCACGTGCCACAACTACTGAGCCCGCGTGCCTACAGCCCATGCTCCGCAACAAGAGAAGCCACCTCAATGAGAAGCCCACGCACCACAACGAAGAGTAGACCCCGCTCGCCGCAACTACAGAAAGCCTGCACGTAGCAACGAAGACCCAAGGCAGCCAAATTCATTAATTAATTAATTTAATTTAAAAAAAAAAAACAGGCTTCCCTGGTGGCGCAGTGGTTGAGAGTCCGCCTGCCGAGGCAGGGGACGTGGGTTCGTGCCCCGGTCCGGGAAGATCCCACATGCCGCGGAGCGGTTGGGCCCGTGAGCCATGGCCACTGAGCCTGCGCGTCCGGAGCCTGTGCTCCGCAACGGGAGAGGCCGCGGCGGGGAGAGGCCCGCGCACCACCAAAAAAAAAAAAAAAAAAAAAAAAAAAAACCATTAGCCTGGCCTTCACATACTACACAGAAAGGCTTTTCCATCTGGGAATATGCGTAGCAGATTATTCATAACACCCCCAAATTCGAAATATCAACATGAAAATGGATAAGCAAACTATATCTATACATACAATGTGTATCACTTTGCAACAGATCAGGAGGGAAAACCACACAGCAATTTGAAGAGGGAAAGTGCCACATAAAGAATTATTGGGCTTCCCTGGTGGCGCAGTGGTTGAGAGTCCGCCTGCCGATGCAGGGGACAAGGGTTCGTGCCCCGGTCCGGGAAGATCCCACATGCCGCGCAGCGGCTGAGCCCGTGAGCCATGGCCGCTGAGCCTGCGCGTCCGGAGCCTGTGCTCCGCAATGGGAGAGGCCGCAACAGTGAAAGGCCCGCGTACCGAAAAAAAAAAAAAAAAAAGTATTATTAACTATAGCAGGAGACTGCATTAACACGGACTAGCTAGAAAGAAGTAAAGAGAACTCCGGCGAACAGTATCCAGGAAGAATCCCCCAAGGGCTGACATAGAGCCCCTGAGGAACAGCCCCCTTGCAACCTGGACTGAACAGAGCCCACAGGAAAGCACCCCTCTACCCCAGAATGAAAGAGTGCCCAAGGAAGGGCCCCCAAGGCTGAGGCAGAACCCCCAAAGGAGTATACACACACACACACACACCCTCCAGAGCTGACATCCAGACCTTGTTGAGCGGGGCGTGCCTGTGGCTCAGGCATGGCAATAAGTGGTCTGTGCCACACACCCGTGGAACTTGCTAGAAATCCAACCTGTGGAACTTACCAGAGATCTGCCCTGGAGGATGCCACACAAGCGGCTCACAGGAGGTGTCTCACCAGAGGCACCCCACTGCAAAACTGCCTTCAGAAGCGTGCTGGGGGTGCAGCTGGGTGCTACTGACCACCGTGCCCCGCATGCGCGCCACGCCCTGGAAAGGCCGCACGTGGCGCGGGAGCCCGCCCTTGAGCGCCTGGAATCCGGAAGCAGAGCCCTTTGCTGCTGCATGGGCTCTCTAGCACCCTCTACTGACGAAGCTCAGCTTGCCGCTTGGCCAGGAAAAAAAATTTAAAGGGCCCAGATCCATTTTCAGCCAGCAGGCAAGAAGAATGAGTTTGGAGCCGCAAGGCAATCATGTATAACCAGCACACTCCATCCCTCTGATGACTCAGCTTCCACTTGAGCCCTTCTCACACGACTGAACTCCTGTACAGCAACACAACTCTGTATTTCTACCTAAGAAGACACAGCTATCATTCTTACAAGCCAAGTTCTCACCCTTTCCATAAAATGAAACCAACAGTCCCACAGTCATAATACTGTCTTTATTACCCCTCAAATTCAGTCACAGTTCCACAGAATATTGTCACCTAAAGACTAAATTGTAAAGCTACGCTACAAAAATTTGCATATAAAATAAAACTGGAAAGGAGAGAGAAGAAAACGGTTAGTTGCTAAGTGTCCTTATTCTAATTTTTCATTCAAGAACTGGGGAAATAACCTCAAGGTGGGTCCATGGACCAGCCCAGCCCACTGTGAGTCAGACTGGAGCCAAGACTCTTTCTATCACCTACCATCAGCCCCACTTTGTCTTACGGGCCACAGTGGCACTGTAGGTCCCTAGGAATTAGGGTGTACTCAGAGCCAGTGCCTAGTAATCTCAGAACCATCTGGGCATTTCCTTTTCCCCAATGCACAATCACTCTGGTAAATGGCTGCAGGTCCCTGTGGGGGAGGTTTAGAGGAATATTTACAGTAAGTACTTGCAGCAATGGTGCAGGCTCCTTCCTCAAGGGGACCTGGCCTCCCGAGGGCTTCTGGGTCGGTGAATTGACTTAGGTCTGGGAACTGCAGATTTCATGTAACACATCCAGCCCAACACTCCTTTCTCCCCAAGCCTTTGAATTCCCTCTTCCACATCATGACCTTGCAACCTCATTAATTATAGGCCACTGTTGAGTCCAGATTTCAGTCAATCAACCAAGTAAGCTGTTAGAGCCACCCCCAGCTGCACATGCGAATAATCAAACCCAGAATCTCTAGTAAGGGCATCCACAGCAATGAATTCAGCCCAATCTAGTGTTATATGCTGCCCTCTTTGGTCAGAAAACCTTAGAATACATTCCCACACATGCTCCCCAGGTTTCTGCTGATATATATTAGCAAAGTCCAACAATTCTTTTGGGTTTTCCTCTTAGGTCCTACTGTGTCCCTGTCACCAAGGAATGGGCTGAGATTTGATCCTTAACATCTAGTGACAACAGGGGGTGGTTATGTAGAATCTTAAGGAAAACGGCTATCTGCCCCCAGTGAGGTTATTACAGGATTTTTAAGCAGAGGAAGAACAGCCTCCTCAGACAATGGAGGGCAAACTCCCACCACCCACGTGGGAGGCTAAGAGCCACTCGCAGTTTGAGATCATCAGTTTCATCTGGGTCTCACAGACGTCCCCATTCCATGTTTCAGGACCCCCTTCTTTCCCAATTAATACCCTAATTTTCACATGAGCAATTTGTCAAGGTGTGAATTCAATTCTCATTGTAATTCAGCAGCCAGCACAATTAAACTTTGTATTTGACTTTTAGCAATATCAGCCCTGGGGCTGCAAGAAATAAGAGCTTCTGTAAGGGCTGTCACGGAAGCTCTCTGGTTCTCACACCAGATGAGAGTGAGAGTTAATGGACCTGAGCTCGTCGTTTTTTCTCTGTCAGTGCTCAAGACGCCTCAAAAGAATCCACCGCACCCCACAGTTCTTATAGCCATCAGTACTGCCCTAGCAGTCAGGGGCAGCGTCACTCAGGCTCCCAAGGGAGGTGTCTCTGTGGCACTTTATCTCAATCAGCCATGCGTGATGCCTTGGTTAACTGTAAGACCACTACGTGCCTTGGGTTACCAGCACCCCATTTCCTATTGGCAGGTGCTCATGCCTGGGCCCAAAGACATGAGAAAACCAATCTGTAAATCTCATGTTTACAGATCAATCTCCCGGTATCTCTCCTGACACCAATTCTATATTGGTTTGGGTCCAACCAAGAAAAAGAAACCACACAGTAATTTTAACAGGGAAAGTTTCAAATGATGAATTATTAACTTATCATAGGGGACTGAATCAAGAGGCACTGGCTAATTAATGTAAGAACAGCAGCTATAAAGAGTAGCGCAACCCACAGAGCTGAGATTGAGCCCCTAAGTATCCACCACCCACCCCCAGGGCTAAGATACAATCCCCAAGAAAGATCTTCTAAGGGCTTTGGTAGAACCCCCCGAGGACAAGTCCCTCCCCGACCCTGAGGTGAGGAAAAGTCCCAAAGAAAGAGTCCCCTGGGAGGCTTCCCTGGTGGCGCAGTGGTTGAGAGTCCGCCTGCCGATGCAGGGGACGTGGGTTCGTGCCCCGGTCCGGGAAGATCCCACATGCCATGGAGCGGCTGGGCCCGTGAGCCATGGCCGCTGAGCCTGCGCGTCCGGAACCTGTGCTCCGCAACGGGAGAGGCTACAACAGTGAGAGGCCCGTGTACCGCAAAAGAAAAAAAAAAGAGTCCCCTGGGGCTGAGGTAGAACTCTGAAGGAAGAGTTCCCCCAAACCATGGCTGATACAGAGCCCCAGAGAAGAGCCCTTACCCTAGGGCTCATACAGAGCACAGAGCCCCAAAAAAGAAACCTCTCACCAGGATGAGACAGAACCCCAAAGAAGAGCCCCCCCCCAAGGAGGAGCTCCCACCCGGAGCTGAGCTAGGGCCCCCAAGCAAGAGCCCCCTCCCAAATCTGGAATAAAGTCGCCCAGGAAAAACCCCTTAGCTGAAGGAGAGCGCCCGGAAGCAGTGTCCACACACCCTCCAGAGCTGACATCCAGACCTTGTAGAGCGGGACGTGCCTGTGGCTCAGGCATGGCAATAAGTGGTCTGTGCCACACACCCGTGGAACTTGCTAGAAATCCAACCTGTGGAACTTACCAGAGATCTGCCCTGGAGGATGCCACACAAGCGGCTCACAGGAGGTGTCTCACCAGAGGCACCCCACTGCAAAACTGCCTTCAGAAGCGTGCTGGGGGTGCAGCTGGGTGCTACTGACCACCGTGCCCCGCATGCGCGCCACGCCCTGGAAAGGCCGCACGTGGCGCCGGAGCCCGCCCTTGAGCGCCTGGAATCCGGAAGCAGAGCCCTTTGCTGCTGCATGGGCTCTCCAGCGCCCTCTACTGACGAAGCTCAGCTTGCCGCTTGGCCAGGAAAAAAAATTTAAAGGGCCCAGATCCATTTTCAGCCAGCAGGCAAGAAGAATGAATTTGGAGCCGCAAGGCAATCATGTATAACCAGCACACACTGAAATATTACCCATCAATGAAAAAGAAGGAACTAACGATGCCTGGATTAATCGTCTAGATATTATGTTGAGTGAAATAAATCAGACACAAAACAGCACATTCTGTAATTCACATTTTTATGAAGTTCAAAAACAGGCAAACTAATCTACAGTGACAGAAATTTAAAAAACAAGATGGAGAGAGGTGTCTTACTGTAAAGGGGCACAAGGGAATTTTCTGGGGTAATGGAAATATTCCCTGTTATGATTGGGGCAGTGGTAACACAGGCATTTACATTTGCGAAAAACCTTCAAAGTGAACATTTACTCTCTGTGCATTTCATTGCAGATAACTTATAACTCAAATGTTTTAAATTAGCCCCCAAATTTCTGCTTTCAAATTTAGCCACTATGTAGTGCTTGCACACAGTAGGCAAACACATATGTTTAAGTAAATAAATGCATGCATGGATCACACACTTTTTACATTTCTCACATCTAACTTGACAATCCCCCCAAATTATTAAGCTACTGGTCTGCTTTTCTGGGCTCCCATAGCCCTCAGCTCTTAGTTCAGTCATAGCTTTTATTATACTGATATTCACTGCAGAGGGGTAAAAAGTACTATCAGAGTGACCAGCATATCGTGAGTGCTCTGTGCCTGACCCTGTTTTGAATAGTCTAATATGTCTAAGAACCCACGCAGTAGTTACTTCTATCATCCCCATTTTACAGACGAGGAAATTGAGATACAGTTTGTGTACACTCTTAACCACTTTGCCTCTGGAGTCAGACTGTCCTAAGTTCATATCCCAGCTCTCCCACTTGCTAACTGTGGGTTTGGGGCAAGACAACTGATTGCTCTGAGCCTGAGTCTACTCATCTCTGAAATGCGGATGATATTTTGCCCTTGGGTTGTCAAGAGGTACAAGTTAGTTTATTCACATAGACTATGTCCGGTGTCCATCCAGAGCAATGGCTCACCATAATAAGGAAACAATGCATTTCATCGATGCTAAGACCCATATGTTTTCACGTTTTCGCATCTTTTTTTTTTTTTTTTTTGCAGTACGCGGGCCTCTCACCGTTGTGGCCTCTCCCGTTGCGGAGCACAGGCTCTGGACGCGCAGGCTCAGCGGCCATGGCTCACAGGCCCAGCCGCCCCGCGGCATGTGGGATCTTCCCGGACCGGGGCACGAACCCATGTCCCCTGCATCGGCAGGCGGACCCTCAACCACTGCGCCACCAAGGAAGCCCACGTTTTCACATCTTTGAAAACAGAATGTGTCTTGCAATCAATGGCATCTCACAACCTCCTTGGACAGTGGCTGTCATGATATAGTTGTCACAGCCTATGCAGGAGGAAACCTGATCTAGACTGTTCATATCACTGCCACTTCTATGTCTGAGTAAGTATCAACAGCTCTTTCCATAAGAATAAAATAAAAATACAGTGAGCTGAGAAAGCATCATATCATACTTCAGTTGGCGATCACTTTTCTTTCTTAGTGGTACATAAATTAATGGTGTGTCTTAAGGTTGATGGTTTCCAAAATTTGATAAAATGCTCTACAGTATTATCACAGGTCTGTCTTCCCCCCTGCAGATGATTAGATTATTGTTCCCTATTCTTCCTGCCTCCCTATTAGAGAGTTAGACATCCGCGCCTTTGTTGTATGACTTTGCAGTTCCTCCCACCAAGTAGAAAAAGAAAATTTCCCCACCCCATCAATGTAGGGCTTGGCCACTTAACTTGCCTTGGAATATGAGCAGCAGGACAGTGCACCCATTTCAACATGAAGCCTTAGGGGATATTGTATATTTCTGCCCAGCCATGAAAGCAGGAGCTGAGTAGCCACTGTTACAAGGAGATGGAGACAAGGGAAGCTCATCTGGACCCAGCTGGCAGCCTGAAGCAGAGCCCTCCCAGCCGATCCAAACACTGTGAGCAAGAGGAATAATTGCTTAGAGTTGTAAGCCACTGAGATTTGGGGGACTATTTGTTACACAGCATTCATGCAGTAGCAATAGCTAATACACTCTCTAAACTATGAGTGCTTTGAGGGCAAAACCCATAGCCCATTTACCTCTGTGTCTCCAGTATCCAGACTGGTACTTGGACACAGTGGGTGTAGAGGGCACTCTGAGAGATATCAGAGATGGGAAAAGGCAGCCTTTGGAGTCAAACAGATCTAGATTCAAATCTGCCACTTAGAAGATGGGTGACCTTGGGAGAGTCATCTAGGGTTCCTAAATCTCAGTTTCCTCATCTGTAAAATGGAGACTCCTATATCCCAGGTGTGATGAGAAGTGAAGCAAAGGATGTGCAAGGGCTTCACTCAGTGCCTTGCACCAGCAGGCACTCTGGATGCACACCAGTCCCCTTTCCTTGTGATTGAATACATGACCGAGGCCCCTGTAACCCATCTACACCCCGGGTCCTGCCAGAACACTCTCTCCCAGGTGTTCCTGGCGCGTGGCACCAGGATCTGGCGGGGAGGAGACATCCCTAAGATGGATGGTCTGGAGGAGCCAGGAGAGGCGGTTGCCAAATTGCTCCCAGCAGTTCAGCCCCTCAGGGACTCTCTTTACTAATTCTATTTCCAAGTTGCTTGGTACCCAGGTGCCCAGGCTGATGCCAGACTCAAACTTGGCAGACTGTGTGCTCCCCCAGAATATTCTGCCCCAGTTATTCCGGTGAAAATGCGAAGGTGGAGAAGAAGGGAGAGGAGAGGGCAGCCCATCTGGTCCAGGCAGCAGGCAGGGGTGGGTCAGATATCCTGGCAGTAGATCTACCAGCCAGAGGGGCCCATGCACACAGGAGGCCTCTGGACCAGGGCATCCCAAGACACCCACTTTAGGCCCCACCCTGGGACAGCGTTCAGCAAGGAGGCCTGGATTCCAGCCCTGAGTCTGTCACAGCCTGCTGTGTGACCTGAGGCAGGTTCCTTAACCTCTCTGTTCCTCCATTGCTCTTGTGTCTACAATGAGCAATATCTAGGAATTCTCCATGGTTCAGGTCACAATCCCATCTGGGAAGCTGGGGAAAGCCATGGACGGCCTCCCAAGAACAATGCTGCTAACTTCAGATCGCCAGGACCTTGGAGCAAATGACCCCAAGGGAGCCATCTGATGGGTGCTGAGAACACTGTGCTTCTGGAATGTTGGGACTAGAGGTCCAGGGGCTTACCTCCCACTCAGGTCCTCTTTGATATCTCTCTACCCAAGAAGTCCCACGGAACCAGGGGAACAAACCCCAATGGACCTTCCTCCTGGGCTTCTTTCTCTGCCGTCTCAGAGATATACCAGTTCCTTGCCTCCCCCATCCCTGCTCATTAATTATCTCTTTGTTGCCATGATTTTTCTGAGCCTTCCACAGAGAGAAGGCCAGAAACAAGCAGTGAATCAGCTCATCAGCCACCCTTGGGCTGAAGGGTTGTCAGAGGTGGCCTAAACACACCCACATATACACACGTATACAAGCACATACACACATGCACAAGTGTTCACATGCACATATGTGCATGCACATGCATACACACGTGTTCGCACACATATACCCGCACGTGCACACATATATGTACACACACCCCTACATAAACATATATGATACGTGTGTGCACATGTGTGTACACATGCACGTGCATGTACATGTGCACATGCATGCGCGCACACAGACACTGTTCCTGTGCCTCAGCCCTACACCCCCTACACGTACCATGGCTGCTTGCCCTCCCAGAGGCCCAGAGACTGTCACCGCCACCATCACATCTTCCCCCGATCCCTCCACCCCCGATCCTGCCATTTCATTTCTGGCAAAGCCTCCAGTGCCCACCAAGGTCAGTAAGGTTTAGGGGACACAAATGGTTAAAACAGGGCGTCTGGGAACCACAGGATCATCAACCCTGTTACCCCCTTGCTATGTGACTCTGGGGGCTGTCAGTGCTATGCTTTATGCTGTCATTGTTATATTTCCCACAGCCTTCCACATGCATCGTGTACCATGCAAAGTGCTTACCTGAATTTCATCCTCACAACAAACCTACAAGACAGATATTATTATCCCCATATGTTATCTCCCCACTACTGTGTACCAAGTTACCCCCCAACTTCACAGCTTAAAATGACACACACTGATTATCTCATGGAGCTTCAGAGGGTCAGGAATCTGAGAGTGGCTTAGCTGGATGGCTCTGGGTCTCCCATGAGGTTGCATGCAGGCTGTCAGCCAGGACAGCTGTCTCATCTCAAGGCCTGCCTGGGACTGGAGAATCCACTTCTAGGCTCATCCACATGGCTGATGGAAGGCCTCATTTCCTCACCACGTGGGCCTCTCCATATCCTGCCTGAGTGGTCTCAGGACAAGGCAGTTGGCTTCCCCCAGAGCTAGTGATAAGAGAAAGAGAGAGAGAGGAAGAAAGGGAGAAAGAGACAGAGACAGAGAAAGAGAAACCCAAGACAGAGTCTCAGCATCTTTAATAACCTAATATCCTAGCCTTAGAATTGAATACCATCCCTTTTGCCATGTTTTTTTGGTCACACAGACCAAGCCTGGTACAATGTGGAAGGAGATTGATAAAGGGTGTTAATACCAGGAGGTAGGGGTCATTGGAGGCCATCTTGGAGACTGGCTATCACACCCCATTTTGCAGATGGAAAAACTGAGACTCGGAGAAATGAAGTGACTTGCCCAAGGTCACACAACCAGCAAGTGATGGAGTAGAGATTTGAATGCAGGACTGTCCAGCTCCAACGTGTCTCTCCTTAACTGCATATCTTCTCCTCTATCTGGCCTTGGTTTACCCAAACAGTAGAGATGTTAGAGGAAGGAGTTAAACTGGATAATCTTTAAGGGCGTGGCCTATCTCTTTAAAAGTTCACCAAGATGTTCATCGCAACTCTGTTTACAGTAGCCAGGACATGGAAGCAACCTAAGTGTCCATCAGCAGATGCATGGATAAAGAAGATGTGGCACATATATACAATGGAATATTACTCAGCCATAAAAAGGAACGAAACTGAGTTATTTGTAGTGAGGTGGATGGACCTAGAGTCTGTCATACAGAGTGAAGTAAGTCAGAAAGAGAAAAACAAATACCGTATGCTAACACATATATATGGAATCTAAAAAAAAAAGAAAGAAAGAAAAAGGAAAATGGTCAGAAGAACCTAGGGGCAAGACGGGAATAAAGATGCAGACCTACTAGAGAATACGGGGAGGGGGAAGGGTAAGCTGGGAAAAAGTGAGAGCGTGTCATGGACATATATACACTACCAAACGTAAAATAGATAGGTAGTGGGAAGTAGCCGCATAGCACAGGGAGATGGTGCTTTGTGACCACCTAGAGGGGTGGGATAGGGAGGGTGGGAGGGAGGGAGACGCAAGAGGGAAGAGATATGGGGACATATGTATATGTACAGCTGATTCACTTTGTTATAAAGCAGAAACTGACACACCATTGTAAAGCAATTATACTCTAATAACGATGTTAAAAATATATATATATAAAACTAAAAATTAAATAAATAAAAAATAAAAGTTGAAAGGCTTAATTAACAAAGGTACAGAGTGAGACCAGTCTCCCGACTTCCAACCACTGTTGAAGTCTACTTCAACAGAGGAGCCCTCAACCCCGGGAGCTTCTCTTCTGTATAAAATTGGCTGGTACAAGTCTCAAACCATCTCTGGGTCTCGATTACCTCCTCTGGAGAATGGGAGCAAGAGAGGGCATAGACAGGCTCTAATGATGATGCCAACCACAATGAAAATGAAGATGATAATGGTGATAAAGAAGATGATGCTGGGGCTTCCCTGGTGGCGCAGTGGTTGAGAGTCCGCCTGCCGATGCAGAAGACACAGGTTCGTACCCCAGTCCGGGAAGATCCCACATGCCGTGGAGCAGCTGGGCCCGTGAGCCATGGCCGCTGAGCCTGCGCGTCCAGAGCCTGTGCTCCGCAACGGGAGAGGCCACAGCGGTGAGAGGCCCGCGTACCACAAAAAAAAAAAAAAAGATGATGCTGATGCCAGGGATAAAGATGGTGAAGTTGAAATGACGATGATGATGGTTGCCGTGATGATGATGATGATAGTGATAAGTAATATGTACTCTGAGCACCTCCTATGATGCTAAGAACTTACATTTCATTTCATCTTCACAAGCTTTGCCATTCAAAATGTGGTCCATGGGCCAGCAGCATGGGCACCACCTGAACACTTGTTAGAAATTCGGAGTCCTGTCTCACTTGCCCACTCCAGGAGATCGGTGTGCACCGTTGAGCTTGAGAAGTGCTCAGACTTCTCAGAATCCAAAGCTAATACAACCATCCAGAAGGGGATGTACCATTCTTGACCCTACTTTGCAGGTAAGAAAACTGAGACGTGGAAAATTTCCCAGCCAACGAGGGGTAGAGCCAGAATAAAGTTCTTGATCCTCAGCCCAGACTCTCCCACTCCTGCCCCTTCGGATTGGAGACTCTGTCTGTCCCTGGGCGAGGTGAGGTTACAGCCAGGGAGGACCCGGCCCTGAAAGCATCAGGACTGGTCCCCGCACCTCCTCCATCAGTCTGCCTCCTGCTGGCTCACAGCCCCTCCTCCTGGCAGGGGCCTCAGCAGGTAGATCAGAGGCGAGGAGGCCCTCCTGGTAAACAGTGACCTTGTTCCAAATTACTCCAGGGGGAAGGACATTCAGAAACGAGAAATAGCACTCAGCACAACATTTCTGAAAGAGGGGGGAAAATTAAGTCTTTGAAATAACATTAATCATGATAATGCTTTTGCTGGTTCCTTCCCTTGGTGTTTGCTGGATGTCCTTTCCTGATGTAGGTTTAACCCTCGGCAGCCCGGGCTCCCACAGAGTCCCTGGTGCTACATTCTCTCCCTGCCTTGGCCAAGAAACTCACCTGGTGCCTTGCAGCCCAGGGAGCTCATCTTTCCCAATCTCCCACCAGCCTTCCTAGGGCCAGGTGTCACTCCAAAGCAAGGTCAAAACTCAGAGGCCAGGCAGGTAAAATAAATGAAGGAAGTGGGCTGCGATTAAGACTTGAGTGCCCAGCTCATCCTGGTTTGCCTCGTTTTAAAAATGAAAGACTGGCATCCCAGGAACCCCCTCTGTCCCAGGCAAACCATGAAGGGTAGTCACCCTAACTGGGACTGTTATGAACAGAAAAAACAAAGCCCTGTCCTGAGGGAGCAGCTGCTGTTCACCTTGGACTGATGCTACATCATGATAGTTTGGACTGAATTATGTCCCCTGAGTTGAAGCACTAACCCCTAGTGTAACTACATTTGGAAAAAAGACCTTTAAGGAGGTAATTAAGATTAAATGAAGTCTAAGTGTGGGCCCTAATCCTATTGGACTGGTGTGCTTTAAGAAGAAGGAGAGACAGCAGGTATGCACGTGTACAGAGGAAAGGCCATGTGAGGACACAGCAAGAAGGCGGCCGTCTGTGCACCAGGAAAAGAGGCCTCAGGAGAAACCAACCCTGCCAGCACCCTGATCTTGGACTTCCAGCCGCCAGAACTGTGAGAAAATAGATTGTTTAAGCCACCCAGTCTGCGGTACTTGGTTGTGGCAGTCCTAAGCAGGTTAATATCCATGGGGAAAAAAATAACAGTAAGAAAAGGCAACACTTACACAGCCCTCACTGCGTTCCAGGCGCTATTCTAAATCTCTACATGCATTAATATTTAATCCTCACACTGACCCTATAAGAAAGGTACTATCACCGTCCCCATTTTACAAATAAGGAAACCGAGGCACAGAGTTTAAGTAACTTCCCCCGAAGACTCACAGCTAAAAAAGGTCGGCACTGGGATTTGAACTCCTGGCTGGGTGCAAAGCTTGGCTCTGTACTGCTACACTAGGAGTAGGAGCACACGTTGCCCAAGCTTTCAGTTTTCCAAGGGAAATTGAAAAATTGCCTGATTGTTAAATACTGGCTGTTAATTAAGAAAAAAACCCAGTATTTATGGACATGAACAAAGGATACCTGGGTCTCAGCTGCCAGCTTATAACTGCTGCTTTTCAAGAATTTCAGCGAGTCAGAATTTAAATTTCATCCACCTCCACCACCCACACAACTACCTCTGCTTTCCAGTATGAGTGTAGATCTTACAACTCTGGGGTTGAGAGAAAATTAGATCATCAAAGAACATTAGGAGCCCAGTGGGAATTTGGAGACTGTGGCAACCAAGCCCTTATTTCACAAATGGTACCACTATCCTCAGAGAGGTTCATGGATCACTGAGGTCACACAGCAGGCTAATGTCAGGGCCAGTGAGACCTGCTCACTGGTCACCCATCAAATCAAGGACAAAGGCAGCTGCTGTGCAGCCTGTCTTCGTTGCCTGCTTTTCTCTCTGTCTCCAAATTTGGCTTTCTGTCCATCCATCTATCCATCCATTCATCCACCCATCCACCCAGCTGGTCAGCCTAGTTCAAGGCTTGCCCTGATTGTGAATGCCTTGAAATCAGGGGCTTTGCCTTGCCTGTTTTTGTATTCCCAACTGTTACACAGCACATTGTTCAGCACAGTCTATTCCAACTTAACCCCTTGCTGGCTGTTATCCTTGGACAAGGCACTTCACCTCTCCAAGCCTCAGTTTCTCCATCTATAAAAATGGGGCCATAACGGTACGTACTTTGCAGTGTCATGAGGAGAAGAAGATGTGGGCACCTAGTAGGTGTGAAGTAACCACCAGCTGTGATCATCAGCTCTCCTGTGGGGCTGGAGCCCATGTTATTCAAGGCCCTTCCAGCTCCACACTGCTGAGTCTGCGTGATCAGAGGATGCGACAGGGCAGGTGAGGAGCCTTGCTGCAGGAGAGGGGATCAGGGGTGGAGGACTGCAGTGGGCCATAGAGCAGCACAGGACAAGGCTGCAGAAAGCAGACTGGAGATCTGGCATTGCAGAAGAAGACAGAGGGACAAAGGTCAGTGCGGTCGCGAGGGACACAAGATCTGCATGGGGGGGGATGGGGGGAGCCGCCCAGCCTCAGGGTCTCTCTTGGAACCACAAACACTTTGGGAGGCAGGGCCCACCCCCCCTGCTCCCCTCCTGGTACAGCTTCCAGAACGATGCAGAGCTGCACTAGTTTCCCATCATCAACTTCTGAGCAAAATCAACTGTGATCGCTGAACTCCTGTTCCATTGTTGTTATTGTTTTTTAATTATAACTCCTTTTTTTCTTAGCTCAGGAGCCAAATTGGATTTAGCCGACCTGAAATTAATTTGTGGTGTAACGTGATGGTGTAGAAAACTGGGCCATCCGCTCTCTCAAGAAAACTGGTCATTCTCTTCTCCCCCTTTCTTCTCCATCCTGTCCCTGTTGGGAAAAGAAGTTTTCTCCTCCATGGAATCGAGGCTGAAGAAAAGCTGATGCCTGGGGATTTTAGCTCCTGTTTCAGGGCACAGATGGCATTAGGACCCACAAGGGGAGGCAGGCTCCTCATGCCACTCCCAGGGAGCATAGGAGTCCTGGGGGGACAGTGGGGGCCCTTTTCCAAGACTGAATTTCTCTCTCCCTCTTTGTACCCTCTTTTTTCCATTATTTTAATGTATTTTTGCTCAAGGCAGGGGGCGGGGAGGATAAAAAACACCTTTCCCTTGTATCCCTGGGCTTTTTTGGAAAGGGCTTTTCTCCTTCTCCAGAAGTGGGCAGGTCAGCCCATGTCCCAGTGCCGCAAGCTGGGAGAGCCCCTTAGGCCAGCCAGAATCCTGTGTGGCTCAGGACTCCTCTTCCCACCGCCAAGAACGCCCCCATCAGGGGTCCCTGCCCCACTGCTGGGTTCAGTAAGTTCTCCCTAGGGACTTCTGACTCCCACTGGCCAGGAGGAGCTGCCCCGGCTCCCTCCCCGCATCTCCTCACCCACTCACCCTTCCTGTGTCAGCTTGGTACACAGCAGACATCCCAAAGGCACCACGCAGTTCCCTGGGAGGGAACGTTCCCAGAAAAGAGAAGAAACATCCCCAGGAGAGAGATGACCTGGTTCATCTCCTATCACCCTGGGCTCCATTTCCCTGCCGCCATTTCCCATTTTCTTTTCAACCCTAGCCAACTTGGGACTCAAAATATAACAGCCTCAGTAAATATGGTCAGTACAAGATGACCTTTAAAAAGAATACGGTGTTAGGACAAAAAATATATGCCGACGTTAAACTGTGAACAGCGGATGTCTTTGAGAAGGGGGAGGGTTACCAATACCAATAGTATTTTAATTTTTCACTATAAGCAAACACTACCTTTCTAATCAGGAAAATGAAATAGAGCAGTTTCAAAAACACAAAAGCCAGAAACCCCTGGTTCAGTCTCAGTTTGACAATCAAAGGTCTAGAACTGGGGTCAGTAAACTATGGTAGGGAGCCAAATCCAGCTCGCCACCTGTTTTTACAAATAAAGTTTTATTGGAACACAGCCACACCTATTCACTTATATATTGTCTAACAGCCCCTTTAGCGCTACAAGTACAGAGTTGAGTAGTTGTTACAGAAATTGTGCGGCCTGCCAAAACAAAAATATTTACTATTTGGTCCTCAGAGAAAAAGTTGGCCAAGCCCTGATCTAGAAGAACATAGTTTTGTGAAGAAAAAATTAGTCCTTGCCCAGTGCCAAGGCAAGATGACCGACATTTATAGGTTGGTAATCTGGGCATTACAGAATCCTGGGTCATTCGGGATTCAGAGGTCACTCAGTTCATCCCCTGCCTCCATCCCCCATAGATAAGGGTCTTCTCTGCTCTGACCAATCACCTAGGGGGAGCAATACCACGACCACCTTCTGACAGGGGAAGTCCCTCCTTAAGTCTAACTTAAATCTGGCACCCCCTAATCCTCCTGCCTCATGGCTCAGACCCCTGGCCCAACCCCAGGCACTTTGTTGGGTGACCCCATTGTCACTGGCTGAGGCTTGGATCTCGCTCAATATCCCATCAAGACAGCAAGATCTCAATCATCAGGAGGGAAGATGGCGCTACCCCACCCCTCCCCCTCCTGGCCTCCGGGCTCTGGGGAGGTACACAGGCAGGGTTGACCGATGGGGTCCACCACATTGGCAATAGGTGGGAGCTGATGGCTTTGGAAGTAATGTTACCACTTCTGGAAGAACGATTACTTTAGCGTTGCATAAACACCCATCCAGACCCGCTCCTCAGGGGTAAATGAAAGTATGAGAGCATCTGGGCTGATTTATCTCAACCAAAGGAAGCCAGAGAAATTCATTTCCCCCTCTAAACGATCTCCTCTGGGTCCTAAATATTCAATAATTTCCTAGCTGGGAAATGGATTACCTCCCCTTCCCCGTGGCAGACAGTTTGCATTCTCACGCCTGACACCATCGGGGTGTTAAAAGGCACACGTAACAGTGGGCTCTGGGCTACAGCCCCTAACCCAGCTCAGGGAGACTTAGTAGCGTGTCAGGACCACAGACCCCCTCCGAGCTGGGGCAGCTCTCGCCTGTTCCTGAGCCAGGTCTGTGGTAACTGTCCCAGCCCAGCCCGCCCAGCCCACCACCAGACAGGCTGAAGAGGTCTGGCCGCCCAGACCTGGAATCTGATGAGAGCGCGGAGCCTTGTCTGTCTTCCCCGCTAGGGGGTGACTCTGAGGGCAGGGACTGTCTCAGGTTTATTCCTATATCCCCATGTGTCTGTGACATAGAAGGTGGTCACTCTTTATTGAAGGAGTGAATGGATACATGGATGAATAAATGAACGACGAGAGAATAGAAACGTCGATGAACGGCACTTTCAACATCATTCACTTGACTCCTTAGGGTGAGGACTATGATTTATTTCTCTCTCTGCCTCAGTGCCTGCAACACCATAGGCAGCCCACAAATGTTCATTAAATTCATGTATCAGAGAATGAACCAGAGTCACTGCCCTAACTAGTCTTGAGGACTGGGCTTCCTAACCCAACCGAGATTGGAACATGCTCAATGGGGACTCTGACCCCTAAGTAGCCCCTACCCACTCCAGGCCTTTGGGGAGGGGGAAAGGCAGGATGCTACACGCTGCTCTGCATGCACTGGCCAGGGGGGGAAATTTGCATCCATTGGCAGAGGAAGGGAAGCAAGTCAAGCTGCCCAAGGGGTCTCGGAGCATCAGGCTTGGAATATGTTCATCAAGAGGGAAAGGATATAGCCAGAGAAGAGAGATCCAATCACGAGAGATGCTTCCAGATGTCCCAAGGTGTCAGGGGTCCGAGTGTGCCTGGAGGGTTGGAGACAAGCAAACAAAGGAAAAATGGAGAGAGAGAAGCAGAAAGAAGGGGGCAAAAACAGAAGATTGAGACAGAGAGTGAATAAAAAAAGGGGGGCAAAACCAAAGAAGGAAGAGAATGGGGTGGAGACATGAGACGAAAGCAGCCCCCAGACCCACCACCTCGAGACAGACCCCAGGGGAAGACCTGCCGTCATCTTTTCTGGAGGCAGAGGGGTGGACTGCATGATGCTGAGATGCCCGTCACCTAGAAGCTGAATCAAGGTCTGCCAAACAGGAGATGGGACCCAGGAAAAAGTTTGACTCCCTTCTTGGCCAGGTTTTAGAGTCTCTACCTAGAGGGTGTGCTGGGAGCCTCCCCTACTGCCCCTGTACCCAACCCTGACCCCACTGCCTGCCCCAGCCTCCAGGCTCCATCACTTTTTCAGCCGTGAGTATGAACAAAGAGATATCCAGTTGCCAGAACACCTCTGGACCACACTTGGCATCATCAGCGCTATAAACTCGAACTTGAGCTTCATGAAAGCAGGGATGTCTCTCTGTTTCGCTCACAGAATGTATACCCCAGGATCCAAAACAGTGCTCGTAGTAGGTGCCAAATACGTGTCTACTGAATATGGGTGAATGAATGAACAGACGCCCCTCACAGTACCAGATGCAGGAGAAGCCATCTCAGTAGCTCCAAGAGGAGGGTCCTGGGCTGCCTGGGCCCTGAGTCTGGGGGTGCGCCTGCTGGGAGCTAAACCCAAGGTTCTGCCCCAAAGCCCCAAGGTGTGCCTTTCGCCCTCACATCTCAGAAGCTCTAACAGGACACAGCTGCTTCTTACCCCATCCCGAGCTTGGCTGAGCTCGGTGGTTCTTAGCTCTTGACCACACACTGGAATCACCTAGAGAACTTTTTAAATTACCAGCTCCATCCCAGATCAATTAAATCAATTTTTCAGGGTGGGTAGCAGTTTAAATTCTCCACAGATGAGGGACTTCCTTGGTGGTCCAGTGGTTAAATAGTCCAGCTTCCAATGCAGGGGATGCAGGTTCGATCCCTGGTCAGGGAACTAGGATCTTGCATTTCACGGGGCAACTAAGCCCGCACGCCACAACTACTGAGCTTGAATGCCTCAACTGGAGAGCCTGTATGCCACAAACTACGAGCCCACACACTCTGGAACCCACGCGCCACAACTGCAGAGCCCATGCGCCCTGGAGCCTGCACATCACAACTAGAGAAGAGAAAACCTGCACACCACAACTATAGAGAAGCCCACGCGCCGCAACGAAGAGCCCGTGCGTCACAGTGAAAGATCCTGCATGCCTCAACAAAGATCCCGCATGCCACAACTAAGACCCAACAGCCAAAAATCATTAAAATACATAAATAAGTCTTTGAAAAAAAACTCCACAGTTGATTGATTCTAAAATGCAGCCTGACATACATGCAGACAAAACAAGAATTCAAAAAGATACGTATGCAGCCCTGTGTTCACAGCAGTGCTATTCACAATAGCTAAGACATGGAAACAACCTAAATGTACGTCGGCAGATGAATGGATAAAGAAGGTGTGGCATATATATATATATATACACACACATATATACAATGGAATACTACTCAGTGTGAAAATGAACGAAATAATGCCATTTGCAGCAACATGGATGCAACTAGAGGTTATTGCACTAAGTGATGTAAGTCAGAAATAGAAAGACAAATACCATATGCTATCACTTATATGTGGAATCTAAAATATGACACAAATGAACCTATCTATGAAACAGAAATAGACTGATAGACATAGAGAACAGACTTGTGGTTGCCATGGGGGAGAGATGAAGTGGGAGGTTGGGATTAGCAGATACAAACTATTGTATAAAGGATGGATAAACAACAAGATTCTACTGTATAGCACAGGGAACAATATTCAATATCTTATGATAAACCATAATGGAAAAGAATATAAAAAAGGGGCTTCCCTGGTGGCACAGTGGTTGAGAGTCTGCCTGCCGATGCAGGGGACACGGGTTCGTGCCCCGGTCCGGGAAGATCCCACATGCCGTGGAGTGGCTGGGCCCGTGAGCCATGGCCGCTGAGCCTGCGCGTCCGGAGCCTGTGCTCTGCAACGGGAGAGGCCACAACAGTGAGAGGCCTGTGTACCGAAAAAAAAAGAATATAAAGAAGAATATATATATATGTATAACTGAATCACTTTTCTGTACAGCAGAAATTAACACAACATTGTAAATCAACTATACTTCAATTTAAAAAATTAAAGTAAAAAAAAAGTTTAAAAAAAATTAAAGTACTTTGAAGGCTAAAAGAAGCTATACTTCAATAAAAAAATAAAGAAAAAATTTTTAAATAAATAAAATAAAATGAAGCTAGAGCTAAAGAACTTAGCATCTAAGTTCCAGAACAGAAGTTTTCACAGTGTGGTCCCGGGAATAGCAACAACAGTTTCACCCGGGAACTTGTTAGAAATGTAAATTCTTGAGCCCCAGACCTGCTGAACCTGCAGCTCTGGAGGTGGGCCCAGGCAGTGTGTGTTTTGAGGAGCCCTCCAGGTGATCGTGATGCAGTTCAAGTGAGAGAGCCAGGTTCTAATATTTCTCCAAAATCCCTCCAAGGAGAAAATCCCTCACAGGGTCTCCATCAGGCCTGGAAGGAGCTCCCGGGAAAGCCAGGTTGCCGAGGGCCTGGGGAGGATCAATTTCCTGGGGTGGGAGTCCAAGACTTCTTGAAAAACAGCATTCTTGGGTGACTAACACTCCTGCAATCACAATCCCAGAGACTGTGGTTCCAGTGATCCTTAAATATCAGTGTTTCTGGGGCATCAACTTTCTGGGGTATCAACAATCCAATAACAACAGTTGGAGACCAGCAAGATGGAAACATTAATCTCCCGAGATGGGATTCCAATCCTCCTTCAATAGGAGGTCTGGCAGCGCATCATTTATTTCCAGGCTACTTTTCTCTGTGTCCTGTGGGAAGCCTTTCCCACACCATTTGCCAAGTGGGGACTCTTTCACAGGTCTTTCCTCCAACCCCGGAGCCTTGGGGGAGAGGGCAATGGGGGTTCTGCAGGTTCCAAAAAATGCTTCCTTTTTTGCTCCCCAAGTTGTTGAAGGGCTCCTAATGGGGCAGAGGAGGGTTGAATGGCTGCCTGGTGAAACTGCAAGACTCCTCCTGGAGTCTCAGTCCCATCTTAACTCAGTCCCATCTTAACAACGGTCCAGTCAGAAGGTTAGTTTCTCCAGGGCGTGTCCAGCCCAGCTCTGGGTGGGAACAGGGAAGGTGAAGGCTCAGACACTGGAACGGCAGCCCCAAAGGGCACAGTTTCTACCTGGCTGGACCCATCAGAAGAGGCAGATGAGGGAGAGGCAAGAAGCAGGAAGCCTGCAGCCAGGAGATGGGTTATACACTTGCTGACTGGGGAGAACCCAGATGTCCCAGCAGGAGGGAGGGCCCCCCTGAGGCCACCTCTTGGGTGCTGGCCGTAGAGGCTGGAAACTTCTGGCCCTGGCTCCATCCCAAATGCTGTGTGATCCTGGAAACTCTCTCTTCTTCTCTGGGCTTCAGTGACTGCATCTTTAAAAGGGTAGAATGAGCCTGGATTGTTTCTGAGGCCCCCTCCAAACTTCCAATCCATCTACTCCAGCTGTCAGCCTTCATTCAACAAAAGTAATATAACCATCTTAAAGATGGAACAACTGAGGCTCAAAAAGGGGACGTGAGTTGCCCAAGGTCACGTGATGAATCAGGGACAAAGGGGAGAGCCAGAGCCCTAGCCCCTGCCCTCTAAAACAGGACAGTACCCTATGGGGTGGTAGGATTTTGAGTTTTAAATTCCAGCTCTCTCTTTACAGCTGTGTGACTCTGGACAAATGACTCCCCTTCTCTGATCCTCAGTTTCCTGATGACCTCTCGGAGGATTCCCGCATGAAGATAAAGTAAAACAGTAACCACGAACAATTTCACAGCCCTGACTTTGGGCCAGGCCCTGTTGTAGGCACTTACACAGATGGATTCATTTGTGTCCCCCCCGCCCAAGGCTTCATGAGGTACGTACTGCTGCTGTAGTTCACAGTTCACAGAGAGGAAGTGGGCTCAGCACAGTCAAATTCCTTCGTCTGAAGACACTGGCTTTCTAGTGGCAGAGCCAGGGTTCCACAAGGTCCGTGCATTGAGCCGCCTAAAAGAACATTTGAGGTTTGGGCCCATGTTACACAGTTCAGCTGTTTCTCTCCCTCCTGCATCACCTGATTCCCTTCACGATGACAAGGGTCTCCCCGTGCGGCAAATAAACCAGCCAAAGTCAGCTGAGCAGAGGCAGAAACTTCTTCTTGGGCAGCATCAGCCTCACTTCTCTGCAACCTGCAAGACAAGAGCCCTCGGGGGTCCCATTGGCTAATGAGACCCTCCTCCTCCACCATCACGGTTGGGAGGACAATTAACCAGCAGCCAAAGAGGATCCTGGGCAGCTCCTTTCTGTCCTGTGCTAATTATGTCCAGGGCCAGGCCCAGTGCAGGTCCCCATCTTTGCAGGCGGGAGCTCACAGGCTGGCAGTGACCCTTGCAAAGACTCACAACCTCCACCCCGACAAACCTGGACGGAGAGCCAGCCCTTCCAGGGGAACGCAGCCACCCCCTGCACGGTGACAGGGGAACGCGCCCAATAGTCCCTGGCACCAATCCAGCCCTGAGATTTCAAACCAGCCGCTCGGGGGACATTTCTGCAGAGAAGCACCAGGCTTGGGGGAAATCCCAGGCGGTGGTCGGGCACAGCAGCCACAGCTGGGGGCAGGGACAAGAAGCAGCCAGCAGGCGAGATACTTGTGCCCTCTTGCCTAGGAAGGAAAATCTGAACACTGCCTGCTGCCAGATAAAGGAGGCCTCCCCCGCCCCGGACCAGAGGCATGTGGCGGCCACAGAACTGGCTGGGGGTTGAGGTTATTAATTCACCAGTCGAGCCCTGTCCAGTGGTTCCATGCTTAATTGCAATCAGGCGGGTTGGAGGCCGTGGGAGGGATGGGAGGGAGGGAGCCACCCCCCGGGACTGGGGCCTGGGGCTGAGGCAGCCCGGATGCAACGAGCAGCAGGGTATCTCAGGGACATCCCGTGGGCCCTGGGCTTGGCGGGGGGCTGCCCGGTGGGGTTTCACCCCACCTGGGTTAAGTCCCCGTTATGTGTATGAACCAGCATCAGATAAACGCAGTTCCAGTCCCAGCTCTGCCGCCCCCAGGCGAGTTACCCCACCAGCCTGAGCCTCCATGTCTTCATACGAATGGGGATCAAAATAACCCGTCTCAAATGGTTATCGCGAGATTAAATGAGATAATTCTTACCGAGCAGGAGACACAGCCCTGCCCCGTGCCCAGGGTCAATGAACACAAGCCTGCAGTATTTCTGAGTCAAGAACAGAATGAAAGGGCTGTTTCTAAATAACCACCTCCACAAAATGCTCATTTGACAGCTCTGAAGGAGGCTGGTGCATTTGAGACAGGAATCGATCCAGCCCTCGGCCAGGCCGAGGAAGAATATCAATCCTTGGTACGTTAAGAGCGGGATTGATGGGGAGCTTGGAGCTGTGATGAATGGAGTCTGTGGGGACTAGGCCCTGCCCCAGCCGGGCCCCTCGGGCTTCTCCCTGCAGTCGGGCTCAGGAGAGGAACCCATAGGACCCTCAGACCCAAACCATGACTCCCGGGCCTTTTCCCAAAGAGCAGCTGGGATCCAAAGCCCTTACACCCGCACCCGCACCCGCACACGCACACGCACATGCACACACACTCTGAGCTGTGCCCACATCCTAGGGACAGCTGCAGTTTGGGGGGATGGATGGCAGCTCACAAACTCAATCCAGTTACACTAGTTCTTGTAAAGCCCCAGCTGTGCCGGGCCCTGGAGCCGGGGAGGTGAGTGACGTAGCCCTGCCCTCAAGGGGCTCACAGTCCAGTCTGGGATACAGACCTGCAATAGGGAATCACTGCTGAGCTGATGAGGACTCTGAGAGCCCGAGGGCTGCAGGAGCCCAGAGGAGGGGCACACGCCCGGGCTAATAGCCAGGAAGGAAGCAACGCCTCTGCTGAGCCCTAGCGGTGGACGTTAGGCAGGGAGAGAGGGAAAAGCGTTCTAGTCAGGGGAACAGCATGAAAAAGGGCCAGAGGCAGGAGAGCGCCGCGTGTGTGTGCAGGGACCAGCAGCCATCCTGCAGCAAGCAAGGGAAAGGGGTCCAGGTGTTATCCTGTAAGTAATAAGGAAGGATGAAAACATTTAAGGAGTCAGTTCTAGACCTTCTCTCGGGAGTGGGGCGCAGGTCGGGGAGCAGGTGAGGTGGAGGGGAAGGCTGCCATCCTGGGCTCCAGGAAGTCTCTGAGCAGCCCAGGATTCTCTGGAGCCAGCCATCTGGAAGCTACATGAGCTCTGCACAGAGCAGAATGCCACCCTTGACCCCCAGGGCTGCCCCCCTATAGCTGACTCTCCGTCCACAGGCCTGAGGTTGGAATTGAAGGGAATCGTGTGTATAAAATTGACTCAGCACAACCCGCTTCCTACCCAGCCTGGCTTGGCTGTGTGACCCAGGGGCACTCACTCCACCTTGCTGAGTTTTCAGTTCTCATCACTGTAACTCCCCCACCCCGGCCTTTCCCTTGACCTTGGTGGAAAAAAGGAAAAAGAAGGAAACTGACTTCAATCTAGTAAGTGCCAACTGTGGGCCAGGAGCTACACTTCCTTTCATCACTAGAAAATTCCTCTCTACTAAATTGGCTCTGTGACCTTGGGTCAGCCACGACCCCTCTCTGGGCCTCCGTTTCCGTGCTATAAAATGCCGTGGTTGGTAATGCTTGCCTTCAAGGGTTCATCCAGGGCTAAACAGTGCAAAAAGAACCATTTTGGAGTCAAAGTCCTGGCTTCTGGCTCTTGGGCTGTGTGACCTTAGGCAAGGGCCCCAAACTCTCTGGGCTTCACATTCTTCTGCAAGATGGGGCTAATAACTCCCACCTGGCCAAGAATGGTGGGCACACCAAGAGGCTGCTTATGCAAAGCACGCAGCACACCCTGAGCACACAGAAGCCCCTTCCTATATCTGTGGGGTTGGATGTCTGCATGGCTTCCCGGCGAGGAGCTGGCCCTCCTCCAGCACAGAATGGCTCTGGCCGGGCCCGGGGAGCTGGGGCTGCAGCAAAGGACAGGGCAGCAGAAATGCACACAGGCACTGGCTGCCTGTTCAGGCATTCTGTTTGGAATGAATCTCCTTTTATCCCTGCGAGTGAAGTCTCCCGCACTGGGCAGCTCGTCCTAGGTGAGCATCTGCCGTGACTCGGGCCCCCACTTATCACGCGGGCGTTTGATGGAATATTCCTCCTGAAGGAATTGCACTCCCAGACACTCCTCACACCCCGCCAGGGTCTTTGAAACTTAACAGCAGGTTCTTTAAAGGGACAGGAGAGGAGAGCTGCATCCCAGTTGGTAGCTTTCAAACATGTCAACATTAATAGAGGTCACTGTTCCGGGGGACATGGGACCCTTCCCAGGAATAAATCAACAGCTGGCGCTGCCAGCCGACCGATCCATTTTGCTCGTGTTTCCTTTCTGATCGTCCGCTGGTGCCTGGGGTTAGAGGCGTGGGGGAGGTGGACGTATCTGCACCTTCTTCACTGGGCCTGGCAGGGAGAATCCTGTCTGAAAGTTGCCTAGAGAGGTCGTCTGTCATCCTGTCCCTTCTGCCATTGCCAGGTAGGATGATGGGATTTCAGTTCAGGATACCACTGAGCGTTACGGAGGGTTTATGGGGGCCGGGCACCGGTCTCAGGGCTCAGGGTGCATCCTCTCATTTCATCCTTATACCTCCGTGGGGAAACTGAGGCCCAGAGATGGTAGGGACCTTGCCTGAAGTCCCACAGCTGTTAAGGGACTCGGCTCAACCTCCAACTCCGACTCACCTCAATCCAAAGTCTGACCTTAACCACGTACCAGGCTGCCTGTCAGAAGGCTTTGGGGGTCAAGAATTGGAGAAAATGAGATTTCCTGACCTGCAGACCCACTGGGTATGATCCCTAGTGATCTTATCTCATTTCAGTCTGGCCTTCCCTTTCACCCAGAGAGGGGGCAGGAGGCTGCTGCCCGTCTGACCACCAACTGTCTATCCTGACCCAGCTTCCTGGAGAAAAGCTCCTACAGTAGGAAATCTGGAGACAGCTTGGCTCGAAAATTACACCCCAGGCTTTGCAAGCAGACAGTGCTGGCTCCAATCCCTGCTCTGCTCTGTCCTATCTGTGTGGCCTTGGGCAAGTGACTTGACCTCTCTGAGCCTCAGTTTGAAAACACTCAGCCTTGGTTTGAAAACACAGCCCCTCCAGCAGGGCCCCTGCACAGTCATGGGATGGGGGCTATAGGGTCTATGTGACCATCACCCCCACTGCCCCAGACCCCTCTGACTCTTTTTTCCCAGCACTTCACTCTCTGCAATAATGCAGGCACAGAGCAGCCTGACCCTGTGATGGTCCTGCCACACTTAAAACTCTTGCCAATGCTCAGATGTATAATGTTTTATGTTTCTGTCATTTCTCAGTTACTGATTGTTTTATCAATAGTGCCACTTGTGTGAGGCTTATGATTTATCTGGTTCTGCCCCCACCTCCCTGGGTGGCCCTGGGCAAGTCATTCATCCTCCCGGATCACAGAGCACAGGAGCTGGGAGGGAGGGACCTCGGAGATCATCAATCAGGCCTTTCATTATATCAATAAGAATCACAGCAGCAACCCAACCACCTAAGAAGCCGGTGGTAGACCAGTACACTGGGGCCCCACCCCTCACCATGCCCCTGCGTCCCAGCCCGCAACCAGCACCACCTGCCAACCAACCATGAGAGTGATGCCATCCTCAACATCCCAGCCGAGTCAAGCCCATCGCCGGCTGCAGCTGCACGAGTGACCCACACAACAACGGTGACCATCTCAGTTTTCCCTGGGACTCTCTAGTTTTAGCACTGAAAAGTCCCAGGAATATGCCTCCCCTACCCCAGTCACCCTACTGAAAACAGATGGAGCAGAAAAACCAACCCATCAACTCATAGAGTTAAGAGAAACAGTAAACAACTGCTGTTTTAAGACTCTTAAGTTTGGGGGTGTTTTGTTACACAGCGAATGGATAACTGAAACATGTCCCTAACATGTGCCAACCTTTCAACATAAAAAGTTCCAATCTTCACAACAGTTCTTTTGAGATGGTTTTGTTACCCAGCAAGTGGAAAACATGAGGCTCAGACAGCTCACGTGATACTTCCAGGTCAGACCTTCAGAGAGCTAGTGTTCAAACCCCAGTCTAACTCCAGCAGCTAAGCCACAATTGTCATCACAAAAGCCCTGAGTGTTACTACTGCCATTTAGCAAATAGGAATGACATTTGAGACAGATGTGACTTCCCCAAGGCCACACAGCAAGATAGTGCACAGGGCTGCATCCTCTGACATCCTAAGTTCAATAATACAGATATCTGCATCAGTCATTTAGGCCATAGCAATGCTGTTTAACAACCATAAAAACTCAGTGGCTTAAAACAAGCATTCATTTAGCTCATGAGTCTGTGGGTCACCTGAGCAGCTCTGGTTTAGGCTGGGCTCCTGTGTCTGGGGTTTGGCTGGCTGTTGGTTAATCCACTGGGGCAACTCAGCTCTTCTCCATATGTCTCCCATCCTCCAGCAGGCTAGCCCGGGCATGTTCTCATGACAAAGCAAAAGTGCAAGGGCAAACAAGTGGAAACGTACAAGACCCAGCCTTGGAACCGGTGCAGCATCACTCCAGCCACATTCCCACCTGACCACAGCAATCACAAGGCTAGACTAGGCACAAGGTTTGGGGAATTAGACTCTGCCTGTTAAGTGAGAACACTGCAGGGTCTTTTTTTTTTTTTAATTTATGCAAATAAGACATTTAGTTATCTTTCCTTATCATAAACACTTTTCTGTGACAGTACATAATGGTAGAAATCATCCTAATGACTGCAAAATAGTTTATTGTAAGAATTGCCAAAATGAATTAGATAATGCATTTGACTAATTTAACTGATTTGTTGCTACACATACAAGTTCATTCAAGAACAAATATTCAGTTCTTTTTTTAATTTTTTTTAAATTTTATTTATTTATTTATTTATACAGCAGGTTCTTATTAGTTATCTATTTTATACATGTTAGTGTATACATGTCAATCCCAATCTCCCAGTTCATCCCACCACCACCGTCCCCAACTTCCCCCCCTTGGTGTCCATACATTTGTTCTCTACATCTGTGTCTCTATGTCTGCCTTGCAAACCGATTCATCTGTACCATTTTTCTAGATTCCACATATATGCAATAATATACGATATGCTTTTTTCTTTTTCTGACTTACTTCACTCTGTATGACACTCTCTAGGTCCAACCACGTCTCTACAAATGACCCAATTTCGTTCCTTTTTATGGCTGAGTAATATTCCATTGCATATATGTACCACACCTTCTTTATCCATTCATCTGTCAATGGGCATTTAGGTTGCTTCCATGACCTGGCTATTGTAAATAGTGCTGCAATGAACATTGGGGTGCATGTGTCATTTTGAATTATGGTTTTCTCTGGGTATATGCCCAGTAGTGGGATCAACTGCAGGGTCTTATTGCAAAGGATAGAGGTACAAGAAAGACTGAAAACTGGAGGTTGTTGATACAATCAGTTTATCACAATAGAGTCTTTACCACGTGCCAAGCAGTGTGCTAGCTCTTTTACACTAGCTATTTATTTCTTGAACCATTTAATTAGGTACGATATTAGCCCCCATAATCCACTTAGGGAAACTGAGTCACGTGACCATTAAGCAGCTAGCCCCAGAATATAGTCAGAATTCAAGGTCAGGTCTGTTTTGCCCTTAACCACTGAGCCACACCAGCTCACCCAGCTTCCTGCAGCCGCTCCAGCCCAGATATTAGAGGACAAGAGGCTGAGCTCTCTGAAGGCTCCCTTTGGAGTCAGGAAGCTGTTTCTTCCCCAGCCAGAAGTTTCTGCTGATGGGGAGGGAAGTCCTGCTCACTGAGATGAAAGCCCTTTGCTGGAGAGGTGGCTCTGCTGACAAAGGACGGGCTTCCTTTAGAGTTGGTCCTCCAGGAGGGGAGCAGGTGGGAGCCTCGGAGGTGGGGGGAAGGCTCTAGTGTGCAGCTGGTCCCTGGGCATGCAGAAGAGGGGTCAGGAGCCCACAAGCTTCGCCTGCATCAAGGGGTCCAAGGCAGAATGGGGTTTAGAGGACAGAGGCTGCGCGAGCTGCTGAGGCACTAGGGATGGTCCAGGCCCACAGCTTCTGGTACTTATGGGGAAACTGAGGCCCAGAGAGGAGCAGAGACTTAGGGACACACAGCCAGAGGGAGGCCAACTGGACACTGGGCACTCCTCCTGCCTGCTGGTGACCCAGCTCACCCCTGCGTCATGTCAGGGCATCCGTACGGGCTCCCACTGAGAAGGGGGCCCAGAAAAGGCAGGGGTCTCCAGGACCTCACATGGCCTGGTCCTCGCGTCTCCAGGGAAGTCAGGCCTTGGGGCATTCAGGGCCCGCTGAGCTATTTCTATGTCTTTTCTTCAAGGAGATTCAGTGAACATGGTCTGATCAACAAACATCATTTATTACGTCCACTGCTCCAGGAGCTCCGCTCTCTGAGACAGATAAGGCCCCTTATCTCAGCCTGGAGAGTGGGGCGCGGGAAGGCCCGGAGTGATGAGCCCCGCTCTAATGATAAGGATTTGGAAGCACTAGCCTCCGCAGGTGTGAGCAAACACGACGCCAGGGGCACGCTTGGCATTTGCAAGGGGAATTTTACAACGTGGAGCCCTCGGCCATGCAGAGGACTCAGCAGACGCACACCCTGGATGCCACGCAGCCTGGGCCTTGCCTCTGCCCCTGACTCCCTGGCTGACCTTGAGCAGGTCAGGGGACCTCTCTGGGCCTCCTCCTCTCCATCTACATGGATGAGAGTAGGGGTTTTCAAAGTGGCTTCCTTGGGACCCCAGGGTTCCCTGGAATAGCCTCAGGGGCATTTTGAAGTGGGGGTGGGGGGTGGGGGAGTAGGTGCAGTGGGGAAAGTGGAGCTCTGGCCCTGACCCCCAGCTGTCCCCCAGACCAGATTCACTTTTACCCGCTTGGTGTGCTGGGAGTCCATGTTAGATATCATTTCAACAAAGGATTTCCCTCCTTGCAAGGAACCTTGAAAGCCTGGACTAGACGAGTCGTGAAGGCCCTTCTGGGAGTCTAAGGGAGGAGGATGGGGCGGGGGAGGTGGGGAGACGGGACTGGGGGTGCTGCATGATGGGGGAGGGGTGTCAGGACTGAGAGAAGATACAGCCCCACCCGGCAGACTTCCTGTATCCCCCCATTTCTCCACCCGCTTTCAACCCAGTGCCTCTCCCACGCCTCCCTCCCTTGAAAAATCTATTACCTGCCTCGCACTGGGTGGTCTGGCACCAGTGACAGGGAGGATGGAGATGGGGAAGGAAAGCAGGAGGGCGAACCAGCTGATGGAGGGCCGCAGCAGGAAAGAGGTCTGGCTGCAAAGCCCAACCCCACTCTTCCGAGCTGTGTGACCTGGAGCATGTGCCTTCACCTCTCTGAGCCTCCATTTCCTCCCCCTATAAAATGGGGAGGGTATAGTGCCTCCCCCCTAGAGTTGTGAGGCTCAAAGTATACGTCACAGTGCTTAGCACAGGACCTGGGACAGAACAGGGTACATTCAGAAGGACACCACACAACCTATATAACGGAAGCCCAGCAGTGGTTGTTAACTCCAGACCATTGGCAAAGCAGGGTACTCCTGAGTACCCATGGGTTCGGGGAAGGGAGAGGGAATGACCAGGAGGGGCAGAGATGCTGGTACTGGACACCTCCTGAGTAGCTCTGCAAGTCCTCTCACCCCCGCCCAGCACCCGCCCCTTCTCCAGCCACTGCTGCGGACCTCACGCAGCTTCACGTAGGGGCCACTTCACAACACTGAGGATGCTGACCCCTCGCTTCTGGCCCCTCTTCTGAAGCTGCAGCAGGACTCACACGCACAGCCACAAGTGTGGGAAGCCAACAGCCCTAGGCCCACCTCGACCAGTGGGGGACAGGAGCCAACAGGTAAATGTTTCTCCCTCTGCCCCCTAGGTGGACAGTTCAGAGATGTGTTTCTTTTTTTTTTTTTTTTTACCGGTACGCGGGCCTCGCGCTGTCGTGGCCTCTCCCGTTGCGGAGCGCAGGCTCCGGACGCGCAGGCTCAGCGGCCATGGCTCACAGGCCCAGTCACTCTGCGGCATGTGGGATCTTCCCAGACCGGGGCACGAACCCATGTCCCCTGCATCGGCAGGCGGACTCTCAACCACTGCTCCACCAGGGAAGCCCCAGAGATGTGTTTCTTAAGTCTTCTCAGAAGGTTCCAGCAAGGTGGAACACGATCCCCCTTGCCAAAGGCTAACTTGATAACGCTTGCCTCCATCTCTCTTCTATTCCCCTGGTCCTCGGGATCTGGTCCCCAATAAACCACCTGCACCCAGCCTTGTCTCAGAGTCTGCTTTCTGGGTGGGGGACCCAAGCTGAGACAGATGTGCTCCAGGAGACGGGTCTCTGCAGTGATGAGCCTGCTGGTGCCGCCTGCTTAGAAGGCTTTCGGAGAGTCTCCTGGGGTGATCCCAGGGCCCACCGCCAGCCTCCAGCCCCCACGAGGCTGCAGGAGGGGGGAGCAAACTACAGGGAAGCATCACTATCCCTGCAGGGAAACGCCACGGGCCTGGGGGAGGGTGGGAGGGAAGAAAGTTTGGAGGCAAGTGGTGGTTATGTCTCAGGGAGAGTCAGGAGGACCCAGGCCCTCACCCCTCAGTGGCCCATACTCACCAGGAGTGCATGGAAGCTGATAGAGAATTCCTGCAAAACCCTGAGTCAGCTTCCTCTGCAGGCACCACAGGACCAGAAGCACCAGGGCCCCAGCCCGAGCAAGAAAGAGACAGAGAACAAGAAGGGCAGGGGGAGCCGTGGGCGCTCGAGGCAGACAGGCCAGCTGAGTCCTGCTCTGCCACCTCCATGCTGTGTGACCTTAGGCAGGTGATTCACCTCACTGAGCATCCCCCCATCAGATCATAGTGAAGATCGAATGAAGTTAAGGGTGTGAAGGGTTAGGATGGTGCCCAGTACATAGTAAAGACTCAATGAATTTGCCAAAAGTTATGTGTGGACTTTGTACATTGTGATCTCTATAGGGTCAGGGGAGGCACCATTATACCCATTTTCTAGATATGAAGCCCAAGACTCAGAGATAACAAAGGATTTGTCCCAAACCACATAGCCGGCAGCAGGCAGAGCTGGGATTTCAGCCCAAGTCTGTGTGATCCCAGAGCCCATCACCTGAAAACCAAAGCAGACTTATCCACGTCACTGTCCCTTCTCTCTCACATGGTTCCTTTAAGAGAATCCCCGTAGGAAGTTCAGACGACAGCTGAACTGTCCAGATACATCAGACGACAGCACACAGGTTCCTCAGGTTGGTGCTCACAGAGGCTTTGCCTCCTCCCCACCTCCAATCCCATAACCCAAACCCTGGCCCTGTCCCCTAGAGGACCTGGACAGGGCTAGAATCTAGGGCAGGGATCACATCGCCTATTCACAGCCCTGATGGAGTGTGATCAGTATAAACCAGACGGGGTTCAACTCCAAGTTGCCCCCTTACTGGCTGTGTGACCCGGGGTAAGTGACTTGACCTCTCTGAGCCTCAGTTTCTTCAACTGTAAAAGGTGAATTGTAACACATGGCTGATGTGAGATCCACTGAGACAGCATAGAAAGAAAGGGTACACTGTAGGTGCTTAGGACTCCCCCACCGGCTCAGACAAGAGTGGGGCTGGATGTGGGGTGGGAGGAGGCTGGGTTTCCCAGGCCCATCCTAGAAGAATCTAGCCTCCAAGGCTGCTGTGCAAAATTCATCCACTACTGCGTGCCTCAAGAGGTGGTCATACAGCGACTCCCCAGGCAGAGCTGGGGTCAAGGCCAGGGGGCCCAAGACTTAGTCACCAGAGCAGGGCACTGGCCCATGCATCTGCCAATGGGGAGCTTGGCCCTCCCCAGGTGAAGGGCAGCAGGGAGCAGGGAAGGGGGGCTGATCCTGAACTCCTTCCCCCTCCTTAACCAGCCCTGAGGGCTCAAACCACTTCGGCCCCTCGCTCACCACCAACACCCCTCCTAGCCCCTTTACCTTGGGTAAAACAAATCCCTAGTCTGAACCTCAGTTTCTTCAACAATCAAAGTGAGTTTTAACACAGATTAATGAGCTAATACATGTAAATAGGTTAGAATAGCGTCTGGCACACAGGAAGTACTCAGTAAATATTAGCTGTTCCTATTTGCGGCTCTAACCAAAGTTCCCCCCAGAATCCTCCTTCATGCACCAGCATCTCCACCCCACCTCACACCCAGTCCAGACACCTGCACTGTCTTGGCTTCTGACATAAGGCAAAAGATGTGGAAGAAGGCAAGAAGGTATAAAAGCAAGGATTCTCACCCCAGACCAGCTAAGGAAGAATCCCTGGGCTGAGCACAGAGTATCCGAGAGGGCAGGAAAACGCTAGATTCTAGCAGAAACTCTATAAAGGTACGGAAATCTAAGGCAAAGAGGACCCACCTGCCACTCCCCAATCCCTGCATCAACACAGAATGAGAGCAGAAGACATGTCTGCCTGCGGGGTCCAGGCAGAGGGCCTGACCTTGCTGTCTGCAAGGTCCCTACCTCCCAGAAGGAGAATGTTCCCGCACACACAGAAGGCCACAAGGTGGGAGAGGAATGCGGGGGACAGGCAGTGATTGAATGAATCAAGAACTAACAACCACACAAGACCAAGGGCAACCCAAGGAGGGAAAGAGGCAGCGGGCATGGGGAGCCTGAGCCAGAGATTAGGTTTCTGCCCCTGGTCAGAATGGAAAGTTGAAATAGAAATTAAGCTCAGGCTTAAGAGAGCTGCACTTTTTGCACACTGCCATTGGTGGATGAGCAACTGAGAACGCAGTGTTACCAGGGTTCCCCTTCTACAAGTAACACAGCACTGGACAACTTCCTGTTTCTTTACTGGGTGGTCCCCATCATTTAAGGATGGATTCCTAGAAGTAAAATTGCTGGGAGTCAAAGGCTACTAACTGCTAGGGATCTTAACACAATATAGAAGCACTCTCTTCCAGAAAGCTCAGACCAATAAATAAATTAATTAATTTTTTTTTTAAAAAAAGAAAGAAATAGGAGATTAGGGAAGTTCCCTCTCCTTGGACACCAAGAAACAAACATCACGACAGCTGTGATGACTGAGCCTGAACTCTGGAGAAACCGAGGCTCAGGCAGGCTGAGCAGCTCGCCCGCAGCTGGGCTGGAGAGCTTGCAGCCCGGCCTCTTTCCCAGCACCAGGAGCCTCCCTCTCGGGTGCCTAGTCAGAACCAAAAGACGTGGGCAGGCACGGCCCCTCCTCCTTCCCTCTCCCTCACAGGTCCTGCCCAGGGCTGCCCGCACTAAATCGGCCAGCGTTTGGTTCCCACATGTGTCTCCCAGGCCTGCGACGGGAAATCCTGCCCCCCTGCAAGGCCTGGACAGGGTTGAGAGGCTTAGGTACCTGTTGTACAGCTGAGTACACGGAGGCTCAGAGAGGACCACAGCAGGCCCTGGTCACTGGCTGGCCGGAGGCAGCGGAGATGTTAGAACCCAGATGTGTCCCCATGCCCGGTCCCTCCTGTCTCTGACCTTCCACAGCTAAGAGGAGGCGGCAGGCACCTTCCTGCAGGGCCTGAGCGTCTGACAAGGTGGGGGGATCTGGAGCTTCTGAGCAGCTGAGGTTCTCAGGATGTGGAAACACAGAGGCACGAGGCCAGACGCTCTTCTCCAAGTCTGATGCAGGCAGAAGCGACAATTTACAAGCACCTTGGGACAACGGGGGAACCATCTCTGCAGACTCCCAGCGCCTCTAAAAGCCGTCTAACTTTCTGTTCCTTCCTCTGTGCCCAGCAGCCATCGATCCACGACTGTCCCCTCTGCTCCTCCCATCTCCACACCCGGCATCTGCTCAGTTCCCTACCAGCTGTCCCGCCCCGAGGCAGCTCCTCTGAACTTCAGTCTCCTCCTCTGAACTGGCAGATGATAAAGCCACACCCCCAGGACTGTTCTGAGGGTGGCTCCTGGCACTTTGTAAGGGCTCAGTAATGTGGGGATTTTTCCTGTGGAAAAGCAGCCCAAGTCTTGCCCCCCCCAATACACCAGGCCTGTGAATCCCTCCCCCTCCTCAGGGTGAGGCTCCAGGGACACCCTTGCTGCCCCTTTGCCCCTTGTCTTCCCAGAACCCAGAGTCAGAAATGTCCATTTCCTCAGGATCATTTCTCCCAGGCCCCTTCTCTGTGGTCCTCCAGGCCTACAGCAGGACCTCCATGAGCTCAGTGAATAATTGTTGAATGATCAACCAACAGGAAAAACAGGGTTCAGGAAGTTGCCACCAGGAACCCCCTCCTCCAGGAAGACTTCCCTGACCCTCTACCCAGGCTGGGTTAAGGGCTTCTCATATGAGCTCCCCTGAAACCCCCAGCTATTTTAAGTGTAGGCTCTGGGGTCCAAGGCTTGGCTCTGAACTGGCTAGCTGTGTGCCTTTGGGCAAGTGACGTAACCTCTCTGTGCTTCCATGTCCTCACCTGTAACAGGAGGATAATAATCACAGTGTCTGCCAAGGAGAATCGTGAGGGGTCAGGGGACAAGCACCGCACACAGGGTGGCACCAGGCACGTTCTGAGCGCTCACAGATGTGAGTGGTTTTTATTAACGGTCACGAGTGTCACTCCGTGTCGTCTGTTTACCAGACTGTCTTTTGCCACCTGCTCATGAACTCACTGACACTTGTCGCGAAGACGGTTGGGTGCTTCCCAGACCCCCACGGAGCCCCTTCGCAGCTTCCGTGAGCCTCCCCGCTGACTATGGCCTCCCCCTGTGAAGTCTGCACCCACAGCTCTCCTGCAGAGGCTGGGCTGCTCTGCCCACATCTACAGAGAGCTGAGCTGCCTGGGCCTGTGCAAGCCCAAGGCTGGCCCTTGGCCAGAGACTGACAGGTCACCAGCTGAGCCCAACCGTGAGGTGTAACTTATACTCCAGAGTCCCCCGGGGGATCAGGCCGAGGCTGCTTCCTGCGGGGCTTTGCCCGAAATCACACTCTGGCCTTGCAGTCCCCCAGCCATCCCCCAAATCCTCATCTCTTGAAGCCACCTTTGGCAGTGACAGGCATCCTGCCCACCTCTAACCCCACTCTTCTTTTTTTTTTCTTTTGGCATACAGGATCTTAGTTCCCCGACCAGGGACTGAACCCGTGCCCCCTGCAGTGGAAGCACCGAGTCGTAACCACTGGACCTCCAGGGAAGTCCCTACCCCACTCTTAACACAGCGCCCAGACACAAGCTGCATGGTCGCTGTGGGGGAATGGTTGAACTGAGGGATGCCCAAGAAAAAGATGTAGCAAGTCAGCCAAGGGAAGAATTCTGAGAGGGAGAAGCCAAGGCTGAGAGCCGACGGGTCTCCCCCGGACCCACCCCACCCCATCTGCACACAGCCCCCTCCCCTGCCCACGCTGGGAGCCATTTGCAGCCATAAGTGTTCAGTGGAGTATGTGGTCTTTAATGCACGGGCCTTGGGCTGCATAAACAAGGTTGTAAAATTTAAAGGCAAATCAGTCCGGGATCCCAGGGGCAGCCACACTGACATCACAGCTGGGGTCTGGGCTCGTGTGGAGTGGGGAGGAGGGAGCTTTCGGCAGCGTCCATTCTGGGATGGAAAGAAGAGGTGATGTGGGCCCGACTGGTTGTTGCTTCTGTTCAATCATTGGATCTGAAATGACTAGATGGGTGCAGGCCCACATTTAGACCTTACCACAGTCAAGGGGCTTTGATATTTTGTCTCTTCCAAAGAAAATTCATCGTCCTCTCTGCATATGAATAAGGGACCCAGCACAGGATCATAGGTGTCAGGGCTTCAGCCAGGGGAACAATGTGAGGCCCTGCCCTCCTGGAGCTTTCATTCTAGAGGGGAAGAAAAAACAAGTACACCAGTAAGTCAGGACAATTTTAGGTACTGATCAGTGCGATAAAAGTAAGATTGGGAGGGAAGCCTACTTGAAATTGGGGGATCACAGTGAGACGACACCCCAGTAATACCTGTATGAGGAGGGAGGAAAGGGCGCAGTCTGCTTCGGACCACAAGGCTGGCTGCTCTGTCAGCAGCCCCTCCAGGCTTCTCCCCCCACCTCCCTGCACTGCAAACCCGGCAGCTGCTAGCAGGTCAGACTCACCTTCTGCAGCCTCACCCAGGGGGTTTCTCACCCAGCTTCCCAGCTCCGCACAATGCTGATTAAGCATGTAGGCTTTAGAGCCACAGTCCTGGGTTCAAATCCCAGCTCTGCCACTTACTAGCTGCAAGCCCCTGGACCTCATTTCCCGGTCTGCAGAATGGAAGCATCTACCTTCTGGGATTAACAACACTGGGAAGATGAAATGAGGCAGCGTGTGGCACAGATCAAGCCCACCATAGGGCCAGCGATTATGGTGTTTTTATCATTATCACCCCTTCCTTGTTATGACCCAAGATAGCTCTGAAGTCAACATAAGCAGACCCGGCAGATTGAAGACAAAGGGTGAGAGCTACAGAGATGCCTGTTCCAAGAATCTGGCTGAGACCGGAAGAGAAGGAGCCAGCCAGCTGGAGACAGAAGAAGCTGGGGTGGGTAGGGAGGGGCTGGGCAGAGGAGGAGGGGCCTGAGGGCCTCGGATCAGGATAAGAATGAGCATGGAGCCAAAGCGGAGCCTGCCTCATCCAAGACATGCCGCAGACGGCATCTGAAGGATCCAGGGGAGGCTCTGGGATGCTCAAACACGCCTGTTGGAAGGTACCCAATGTGTAAGATGAGGGAGGCAGCAGAGGAGGGGAGAGGTGTCAGGTAGGCCTGATCAATCCTGGCTTCAGCCATTTAGGGGCCATGTTATAAAACTCCCTAAGCCTCAGTGGTACCATCTGTAAAATGGGGAGAACCCTAGAACCCACCTCAGGGTCATTGCAAGGATTGAATGAGACGTTGCGTGGGTCAGCACTCACTTAATGGAAGTTAATAGAATTAGAGTGAAGAGTCTCTGATTTTAAGATCCAGTGAACCCAAGGCTCCACATTTTATGTTTCTACATGGCTCCCGAGTTGAAGACTAAATCTTACTAGAATGTTGGCTCTGTGAGACAGGGATTTGGTCTGTTCTGTTCATGGTTTTAGTCCCAGGACTTGGGAAATATACGAGGGACTTCCCTGGTGGCGCAGTGGTTAAGAATCCGCCTGCCAATACAGGGGACACAGGTTCAATCCCTGGTCCAGGAAGATCCCACATGCTGTGGAGCAGCTAAGCCCGTGCGCTACAACTACTGAGCCCGCATGCCTAGAGCCCGTGCTTGGCAACAAGAGAATGAGAAGCCCGCGCACTGCAACGAAGAGTAGCCCCTGCTCACCCCAACTAGAGGAAGCCCGCGCACAGCAATGAAGACCCAACGCAGCCTAAATAAATAAATAAATTTTTTTAAAAAAATAGGTGAGCAATGTGTGTTTGTGTGTGTGTGTGTTGAATGAATGAGTGAATAAATGAATGAATGAATTGGCAGGGCTGACCATTCTCTGGCCAGTTGCACAAACCAGAAAAAAGGATGCCATTCCTGACTTTTTCTCACCCCCATCCATCCATCCATCCCGCCTCCTAAGGAACAGCTCTCCCATCAACCACCAAACCTCCTCCCTCGGAGCCGGACCCTCACTCACCTGGAATGCTGCTGCAGCCTCCCTTGCCTATCCTCCTTTCCCATCTTAAAAATCTCATTTACCAACAGAAAAGTTCATTAGCCAAATTGGGGGCATGCTGCCGCAGGGCTGAGCCATTATCAGGCACAAAGGAAAGTCTTATCCCCGTCACTTACAAAATTAACTCCAAGGAACTCAGGCACTGAAGGCCACGGCACACCCTCCTTCCCAAGAAGTCCTGGAGTGTGGCCAGGGGGTGGCGGCAGTGACCAGGGGTGGTCACTCACAGCCCCAGACCATGACGGAGCAGGAACCCCACCGCGGTCGGGTCACGCACTGACACCCTTCCCCGGCTCACCCCAGGACACTCTGAACATGAGGCCAACTGCCCCCGTATCATTAAGCAGCTGGCACAGGGCCCTGGGAAACGTCTTAAATAGATGACCACTGGCTCTGATGAGCATACTGGTCAGCAGAGCTGACCACGTTTCTGAGAGCAGCTGCCCTGAGCTCTACGAATCAGAATCTAGGGAGAGGTGAAAGGGCTTGTGGCTGGTGACTCCAAGGCAAGCTGTCCCTCCTCTGTGGTCTCCGCCACCCTCAACCTCCACCATGCATTTCATCCTCCTTAGACTGAAGGACCCAGGGGACCTAAAGGTCCCTGAAAACAAGCTGGGTTTCAATCCAGGCTTTGCCATGTACCACAGAAGTCAAGTCACCTGACCTCTGAGAGCCTCACTCTTCTCTGCTGTAAAATGGGCATGACAATCCCACTTCCTGGCACTGGTTAAATGAGATACACATAAAGCATTTGACACAAGCCTGGACGTAGTGGGTCCTCAGTAAACAGTAGCAGTTACTATTATTACTGAAATAAAATAATGAAGCCCCTTCACTGACTTCGTGTATCCATTTGGAAAATGGGTCTATGGGATAAACGAGTGACTCCTGATTTTCATGAGACTTCTCTCATTCTGGGCTTTCTGTTCCCTTTGGGATTCAAAGGGTTGAAGAATTTGATCAAGGTCACGTAGCTGGTAAGTGGTAGATGCAGGATCTGAACCCAGTATTTCTGACCCCAAAGCTAAGCTCTTCTTACCATACCATGTGCTAAGGAGGGGCAGCTGTGCAGACATGTGAGCCTGCAGACGGATGGCTACACCTGAACACATTCGTTCACCATGTTTTCCTTCTTACCAATCGTCAATTGCATGGGAGACTTCAACAACCTTGAGTTCACACTGGCCATATGCAGTGGGTGGAAAATCTGTCATATTGGAGATCAGGAGACCCCGGGTCCAGGCACAGCTCTGCCACAACTCTCTGTGGCCCCTTAGCTGGGTCACACCCTCTCTCCGAGCCCCTTCACCATCTGTAAAGAAGAAGGAAGGTTTCTGACTCTAAACAATGTTCCAGCCCAATTCCTTCCAAGGTCCTCCTCTAAGGCACCTGCTCTTAGGTTTGGAGGTGCCTGACACTTCTTACCATGCATCTTGCACCCCGACACAGTGTCACCCCACGGAGGCTGAGCACACCTGAACCACCTGCGCTCCGTCTCCTCAGAGGGCGACACAAAGGAATAAAGGTAGACTTCAGGAATTCCCTGACTCCCCATGAGGCAGTTTCGTGGGGGTGAAAGATTCTGGAAATGGAAGATCTCCTTGGAATGTAAAATCCACAAGCTGGGGTACGTGATAACCACTGATCAGCAAAGAAGAATAACAATGATAGCATGAAGGCTTTTTTTCCCCTCGCTGTAAATGAAAGAGATGCATTGGGTGTCTAATTAGCAAAATATTAGATAATTGGTGTAATCTGGTACTCTTCCCTTTTTGACAGCCTCTGCTCTGCTGTCCCATTTCAAGCTAGAGCTGCCGGTAATATCAGCTGATAATTGTAATAGTGAAAATGAAAAATCAAATCAGAGTCATTGGAGGCTCCCATTAAATTGATTTAAGCCTGGAAAAATTAATGGGATTCCCTTGCCTCCCCCGCTCTTCCCCCGCCTGGTCTCTGCCTTGCTCTGCCCCAGAGCAGAGCTGCCACATGAAGAGAGAGGTTGGGTGGGGGTCTGCCCCTCGGCCTGTGACCTGCTCCCACCCTGCAAAATGGTCAGAATCCACCTCCCTGAAGGCAGTGCTGGGAGTCAGTAATAGAATAGGGTAAAGGGCCCAACGCGGGGGCCTGGACAGAGCAGGTATAGCTTTCCTTTCCCATGAGGACCAAGCCTCTGAGACAGAACAAGTTTGATAATGCCAAGAAGTGGAGTCAGTATGATGTGTGTCCCATCTGTTCAAGTGACAGAAATCACCTCAAACCAGCTTAGAGATAAAAGAACATTTATCGGCTCATGAAACTTGGAAGAGTCCAGAGGAAGGGCTGGTCCAATGATGTCACCACACCATCTTTTCTGTCCTCTCCCATGGCAGCTGGAATTGTTCTACAACGAGCTGGTGTGGGGATGGGGGTGGGGAACATGACCACAGACAACTTCTGGATTCATGTGGGTCCCAGTTTAGCAACCTCAGAAGAAACAGCTTCTCTCACCCAGCATCAATATATAAAGCCCAGGGAAGGGCCCTGATTGGTTCATCTAGAGTCACATGCCCATCTCTGAGCCAATCACTACTGCCAGGTGGCTTAATATTACATTGACTAGGCCTGGGTCCCAACCCATTCCTGGGACTGAAGGAACAAGGTGTTAATAGGATTGGCACCCGCACCAGGAGAGCAGGCGAAGGGGCATCCCAAAAGGATGTCTTTACTACCAGAAGAGGAGGAGGCATGTGGTTACAGAAAATGAACCATCCCAAAGTTTAGCGTCTTAGAACAACACCCTTTATGATGATGTCGTGATTCTGTGGGTTGACTGCGTTCAGTTTGGTGGTTCTTTTGCTCGATGTGACATCATCTGGATCTGTAGTCATCTGGGGGCTTGACCAGGCAACAGCGTCCAAGACAGCTCACCTGAGTGCGTGGTGCCCAAGGCCAGGACTCTCTCTCAGGTCTTCTCTGTCTCTGTGGGTCTGCCCCAGTTGCCTCTCCAGCAGGGTAGCTGGACTTCCCATACGGCAGCTCAGGGCTCCCGAAAGCATGAAAGAAGAAGCTACCAGGCCCAGAAATGGCATAGTGTCACGTCCATCATATTCCATTGTCAAGCAGAAAGACAGACTCAGATTCAAGAGGAAGGTAAGAAACTTCTCAATGGGGACAGGGCCAAAGAAGCTTCAGCATTTTGAACCCATCCTGGGAGGACTGAGCAAACAATGGCAGTAGGTATGCCCCCTAATGTCCACTCAGCTGTGAATTAACTCCAGAAGCACTCATGGAGGCCCTGCTCAGTGCCAGGCCTTGTGCCAGGGGCTGGGCCTGAAGCTGGACCTCCCCATGACCCCCTCCCTTGTCAGGGGGAGGGTCCTATGACTGGGCTGTTGTGTATCTGTTGTCATGGGAGCCAAGCCATTCTGGAGGCACTGGTGCTCCTACAGGTCTTTCCCCGTGAGGCAGTCCAGTGAAACATGGGAAAAGAAGAGGAGAAGGCCTTTCCCTGGGAAAGAAATGCGCAGGGGCTCCGAGGGGGACTCTTTGAGCTGTCAAAGGTGGGGTTTCTCACTCTCCCTCATCAGAGCAGAAAGGTTCTGGAACCAAATTGGCCTGTGTTCTGGTCCAGGGCCTCCAAAGACCAGCCTTGAAGCCTTGAATTGGTCCCTTTGGCTCTCTGCACCTCAGTTTCCTCATCTCTAAAATGGGGTTGATAATTACCCACCTCATATAGCTCTAAGGAGAAAATGGACTCACATGTAGAAAAGCTAGTACAGTGCCTGACACACAGTAGGTGCTCAATAATGAGGCCCTATAAAGACAGGTTACCACCACTCCCCAATGTCTCAACCTGTTCCAAGGTCTGTGCTGTGTTCCAAGGACACCCTGCCCTGTGGTTTCATCTCAGCCGATTCAGCTTCTTCATACCCAGGCCCCCAGTCCTGAGCATGCCTGGAGGAGCTGGCCCCAGTGTCCTTCCCTCGTCTAACCATCCCCAGGAGAGCACTGGCCCCTCTGAGCTCCTCCATCCCTGCCTGTGGGGTTCAGGCCAGCTCAGAGGGGTTGGACTCAACATACTCATTTCATTTCACACACATTGAGTTTGGGCCTCTTGAACCTCATATCCAGAGAAACATGCAAATTGATGCAAATGATCCCTGATTTATGCAAAATAGCATGCAAATGTATGTCCCTGGATTTGCCAAAGAAAAAGGCCCGGTCACCTAATTTAGCAGAAATAACAGGGGGATAAAATTGTGTCTGTCAGTCAGAGTTAGGTTCAGGCTCAAAGAACTCTGGAGGCCTTCTGGAACGGAGCTGAGGGAGCCCTAATCACCCTGGGCCACAGACCCTGACCACAACCCTTGGAACCAGGAGCCCCCAGCCCTGGGTTTGCCAACAGAGCCCAGCTTCACAGTGGTGCCCTGTTCCCCTGCAGCTGAGCTCCCAGGATCTCCCTTCCCTCCAGATGGGGCCCTGGAAGAGGATGCTCCCCAGCCCCACCTCCCTGCCCACATATACCCCCATGCTCACTACCTATCAGCCCCATTGTTAATATCATTCAATTAAAAACAGCTACCACTGAGTGGGCAGGCCCTGTGCTGAGTACTTTCCACACAGGGCTCCTTCACTCCTGGCAGCAGCCCAGGATAAGGAACTGTTATCACCATCTTACAACAGGTGAAACTGAGACCAGCAAGTGGGAGGCCCCACAGCTGTGAGACCCACCCCCCCAAACCAGCTTTCTCTCAATGTGTCTTGGAGACACATTGGGTCTCCAAGGACCTTTTCTTTTCACACCTGTGTTGGCCTCGAGGCTAGGGGCTTAGCTCCAGGAGGGCAAGGACTGTATCTGCTCCGGGGCCCCGCCCTGAGCCTGGGGCACAGCAGTGAATGAAGCCTGCTCTGGGGTATCACTTGCTCAAGCACAGGTATGTTTTCTGCAAACTTAAACTGCCTATTTTATGGACCCCTTAAACAGCTCACAATGTGATACCTATCAGGACAGTTTTCACTGCACTTTGTCCTTATTTTCCAAAAACACTTGGTGAGAGGAACCAGTTTCTCTGTGTCCTGAGGCAGCAGAACCAGTAAGACTTTCTGCACACACTGCTGAGTTCCCCGAGCTATGCCTCTCTAAAGGAGGTGCTAAGGGCTCACAACGTGCCTGGCACGTTTAACGCTCTAAAGAGGGGCATCTCAGATACAGACGCCTGGCAGGGCTCCTGTGTGAGATAATAAGCCAGTTAATGAGGGCTCACCGTGGGCCAGGGGTTGCTCGGAGCATTTTACATGAATTAACTCATTTCATCCTCAAAACAGCTCATGTGATCAGTGCTGTTACTATCCCCACGTTGTAGAAGAGGAAACCGAAGCTAAAGGTCCGCAAACATTCTGTGGCTTGCACTGGCACCTGGGCCCCTGTTCGCACACCTCTGTCCTCAGGCAGCAGAGGGAGGGGGCGGGGCTGGGACAGGGGTTGAGGATAGGGCGGCAGGGAGTGCAGGGTGAAGGGTATGGGCATTAAGGCCACAGCCCTGGGGTCCTCTTCTGTGCTGTGTGACCCTGGGCAAGTGACTTCACATCTCTGAGCCTCAGTTTCCTCATCTGTAAAGTGGGGATAACAACAGACCCTCCTTGGGGGGTGGTTGTGCCGATTCCTTGCCATCAAGGTTATAACGCACTTAATACGGTGCCTGGACCTGGACGAGAGCTCAGCACCTCTGCATTACTATTGGGCAGGACTTGGGCTCACAGAGGTGGGGACCCGTGGGTCACACGCAAAGTGGTGACAGAGACAAAACTCAAACCCACATCTCCTGACTAAAGGCCCAGCACCCTCTCCACCACACAGCCTGCCCATCCGTCGGAGGGGCTGGCTTCCAGGATGGGGCACCTGTAAGAATCTGTTCCCTGCAGAGAAGGAGCCAGCTGTCTGCCTGGGGGAGAGAGCCCATAATGGCCAGGCTTCTCAACAGGAAAGGTTTGTGGTTTCTGTTGATATGAAAAGATAACAAGAAATAGCTCAGGTAATTATATTAATCGTCCTCAATTTACACATTCTTGCTATCTGCTATTTCCCCAGGAAAGTGTAAATGAGGGGTTGAGAGCAGTTCAGCAGCGCTGTAATTAGGTCTGTGTTGTGAAGAAGTTTCGGTTGTGTGTCTTGTTATCAGATCTCTTCACATTGAGGGTCCTGACTCCCCTGTCAGACTGGAAGCTCACCAAGGGCAAGGGATTATCTCCCACTTCAGGCTGGGGGTCTCCACCATCTGATTGGAGAATCCTCCGAGGGAAGAGATAGATCTCCCCCATCAGACTAGGGTCTCCTCCTGGGGAGAAACTGCATCTTCCCCATCAAACTGGCAGATCCCTGAGAGTTGGGCTGGTTCTCCCCCATCAAGTTTGGGGTTCCCTAGAACAGGCCCATGTCTCCCTGTTGCTAGTCGCAACTTCTCCATCAAACTAGGTGAGAAAGGCTGTGAGTCCTCCATCAGACTGGGAGCTCCCTGAGAACAAGGACCTCTCCCCCATCAGACCTGGAACATCCTCGTCTGGCTCTGTCTTGCCCATCAAGACAGTCAGTGCTGTTAACATCCTCATGTTTTGTGGCTGAAGCTGACTCCGTCCTCGTGTGGACCCCGCCCACACGAACACACATGCACCTGCATGGCAGTCTAAAGAGAGCAGGATCAGACCCACAAGAAAGCAGGTTTCAGAGGTTCTGCGGAATTCTAAGGAATAATGGGGCAAGCTTACATGTGTGTGTACTGGACTTTCATAGGGTCACACAAAACATGCTGGTGTCAGGAGGGCTGGTTCCCCTCAGACAGGACAAAAAGGAGCCCCACATGGTTCTGGCCTCAGGGAGGGACAGCTGAGTTTCCCCTGAGCTGAGCCTAGGATTTGGAAACAGGCCAGGAGAGCCTGGGCCAGAACACAGCCCCCACCCCTAGCCCAGCCCCAGTCCCTCCTGGAACCAGCCCTCCCAGAATGGCAGACTCTGCCCCCCCATCCTCATCCCCCTCCCCGGGCTGTGTGCACTGCAGCTTACTGCTCCCTCTGAGCCTCGGTTTCTTCATCTCCCTCCCTTTCCAGTTAGTTTTGGTTTTTGGTTTTTCTGTTGTTGTTTGTTTCTTTTGTTTTAATATTTAGTTAGTTGCGCTGTGTCTTACCTGCAGCATGCAGGGTCTTCATTGCCATGTGTGGAATCTTTTTGTTGTGGCATGCAGGATCTAGTTCCCTGACCAGGGATCGAACCCAGGCCCCATGCATTGGGAGCACAGAGTCTTAACCACTGGACCACAAGGGAAGTCCCCTTTTCCAGTTAAGTTTGAAGATTCACTGAAATAATGCTTGTAGCAGTAGCAGCAGGACTAGAAGATGTAGTAATGATAGTAATAGCTAATACCTAACATCTACTAAGCGCTCACAGCCACCCTGCAAAGAAGGCATTATTAACCCATTTATTCAGCTGAGGACGTGGAAGTACAGAAGCCTGTCCCTTGTCTAAGGCCGCATAGTAAACACATGATAGAGCCAGGATTCAAACGCAAATCTGCATCACTCCAAAGCCTGAATCTGCTGCACCACACCTCACTGCCTCCAAAAAACCTCCCTCAATTGAATCTCCTTGGCACCAGCACCCTGCTTGCGGGACTGCATGTTCCATGAGAACAAGAATAATTTCATAACCCCAGTGATTCTAGTGCAAAGTACCCAGTTGTATAGCAAGGTGATGTGTTTGAGATATAAGCCCGAGGTTTATTTTCATCCCCTATAAATCTTGATGAGTCAACATCTCCCTGGCCCCCACCCCACTAAAACAATGCCAGATAGCGTGTGTGTGTGTGTGTGTGTGTGTGTGTGTGTGTGTGTGTGTGTTGCAAGGAAGGAGAGAGAAGTTGTTATGGGCTGAATGTGGGTCCCAACCACCAATGTGATGATATTTGGAAGTGGGGCCTGTGGGAGGTGATTATGTCATGAGGGTGGAGCCCTCATGAATGGGATTAGTGCCCTTATAATAAGTGGAAGAGACACCAGAGCATCTTCTCTCCATCACATGATGATACAGCAAGAAAACAGCCTGCAAGCCAGGAAAAGAGCTCTTACCAGACACTGAATCATCCAGCACCTTGATCTGGGACTTCCCAGCCTCCAGGTCTGAGAAAGAATTTGTTAACGTCACCCAATGATGGTCTTTTGTTACAGCAGCCCAAGCTGACTAAGACATAGGGGATGAAACCTAAAAGAAACAACCAGCTTTGAGTTCCAAATTAGATATTTTTGTGTCCATAGCAAGACTATCTTCTTGGGCTTCCCTGGTGGTACAGTGGTTGAGAGTCTGCCTGCCGATGCAGGGGACACCGGTTCATGCCCTGGTCTGGGAAGATCCCACATGCCGCGGAGCGGCTGGGCCCGTGAGCCATGGCCGCTGAGCCCGCACGTCCAGAGCCTGTGCTCTGCAATGGGAGAGGCCACAACAGTGAGAGGCCTGTGTACCGCAAAAAAAAAAAAACAACAAAACACAGGCTATCTTCTTGAAAACCTGGCTTTGTTGGGGAAGAAAACATTTAAAAATTATAAAAGCCACAGCCAGCTCTCCTGGGCACTCACTACAGCAGTCCATGCTCTACTGGGGGCACAGGGGATGCTCGGCCCGAGGCCATCTCTCTGGCTGCAGTGAAGCAGGCTGGAGGGCTGGATGAATGGCTCTGGGAGCAGCCTCGGCCAGGGACTCTACTGACAAGAGGTGGGGATATATGCCCAGTGTCCTCACCCCGAAGCTGGGGAATTCTGAGGCTCTGCATGTCTCCTGAGCTCCCCAGCATGGGTCACCTGCTCAGTTAACACACACTGCTCTGGCTTCTGTCCCATCCCTGTCTCACATCCCATCCCAGTGTCCCCAGTTTCAATCAAAATCCTTGTCTCAGGATCTGCTTCAGCGGAAACCCAGGCCAAGTCACTTCCTTTGATGAAGCAAGAGCAAAGCTCCACGTCTGAGCCCAGAGACCCCCACAGGCCACAGAGCAGCTCTTCTCAGGCCAGAAATCCCATTTTAATCAGCAAGTTGGAAATGGGGGAGACTGGAGGAGACAAGCCTGAGGATAGACACTATGGGGGCTCCCGGGGAGGGAAGCGCACTCCCAGCCCACACCCTGGGCCTCACAAGTCCAGGAGAAAGTCAGGAAGATGAAGGGAGACAGAGCCGTGGGCAGGGATCTGTGTCCCTGTCATGCCCACCAGGGTGGGAGAGGGATGGGGACAGCAGGGAAGAGGACGGTCTGGGCCAGCTTGTCTGCGATGGCCCAAGTGGTGAGTGTCCTTGTGTGCAGGGAAGGACAGCAGGAGGGAGAGAGCAGGCTGGGGCACCCATGGGTGGGTGGCGAGCAGCCTGCCATCAGCCTGAGATCCCCAATCCGCAGCTGCACAGAACCCCAGTGGGGAGACGGGTCCAGGTCACAGCTGCCTCCTGATGAGGGTCTCATCTGGAGGCTGTATCTGCTCATCGGGGGTAAAGAAAAGAGTGGTTTTCCCCCAGGCAAGGGCAAGGGGCTAAGGCACATGGTCTGATATGCTCTGGGCCCTCGGAGCTATGGCATCCACGCCTATCACTCCCTCCATCCCAACCACAGGGGCCCCAAGGACCACCCAGGTTGCCTCAGCCTCAGAGCCTCACCCCGGACCCTGCTCCCCGGGCTCTTCGCCCAGACCAATCAGTTCTTCGCCTCCTGTTCGACCTTGAACCCCCTTCCATCAGGCCATTCCCCACCACTCTGCCCGAATTCTTCTTGTCAAGGTCACCAACGGCCTCCACGTGGCTAAACTGAAGGTCAGTTCTCAGGCCTCGTCTTACCCTCTCCACAGCACTGGACGTGGAAGATCGTTTCCTCTTCCTTCCAACCCGCTCACGTGGCTTCCAGGACGTCTCGCCTTCTTGGTTTTCCCCTTGGTCGGGGCCGGGCCTTCTCAGGCTCCCTGGGTGTTGCGTTCATCTCCCAGACCTCCCAACACCCGCCTTCCCTGTGCTGTTCTCACGTCTCCTCCATCTCCTCTGCTCCCCTGAGATACAGCCAGGCTTACACCTGCCTCTAGCCTGGACCTCTCCCTGGACAGCTCCAAACGCACAGAGCCACCGCGCCCCCTGCTTTTCCACTCCGATGTCCAATGGCAACTCAACGGTAACAAGCCCCAAACCCAACTCCTGGTCTCCCCCTAGAAAATCAGCCATTCCACAGCTATCTCCAACCCCCGCCCCCACCTCAGTAAATGGCAGCTGCGTCCTTCCAGTTGCTTGGGCCAGACACCTTGGGGTCATCGCTCACTCCCCTTTCCCTCCCAGCCTACCCATCAGCTAACCCTGTGGACTCCAGCATCAGAACCCATCCACAATGACTGGCGCCCTTCACCTCCACCACGCCCACAGTGGTCCCGGCCTCCAGCATCTTGCACCTGGATTACAACAGGTGGTCTCCTGACCTCCGCACTTCTACACCTGCCCCCACGCAGTCTCCTCATCTTAGCAGCCAAGAGTGATTGTTAGAAAGCCAGAGACAGACGGCATCACTCCTCGGCTCAAAACCCTCCGATGACCCCCCATGTCACCAAGGAAAAGGCAAGGTCCCTCCACAAACTGACCTAGTAACGCAGGACCAGCTCCTACGGCCCCCCCCCTCCGTTCCAGCTGCCCTCCTGCCTCGGCGCTTTGCACTTGCTGTTCCCTCCGCCTGAAATGTTCTAGGGCCTCATGTCTGCTCCTCCTTCGGCTCTTTGCTCAAACGTCACATCGTCAGTGAGGCTTCCCCAGCCACACGGTTTAACATCAGAGTCCCCTCTCCAGTACTTTCTAACCCCCTTCTCTGTGTCATTCCTCTCCAGAGCACAGACACCATCTGACACATTTTACTTATTTATCTTCTGTTCCCTCTGCAACCCCCATAGAATGGGGGGCAGGTGCGTACCGGGTGTCTGGTTCACCAGTCTACCCAGTGCCCATCTGGATCCGGGTCCTGGCACATAGTAGGCTTTCAATAAACCCTGAATGAATAGTACCCAGCTCCCATGGCAGGAACTGTCTACCATCCCCTCCCTGAGACACAGAGAGGTTACGGTGCTTGCCTGATGTCACACAGCTAGTAAGTGGGTAAAGCACAGTTGGAACTCTGTCTCCCAAGTTTTGCTCTTGGGGGCAGAGTCACCTGGTGGCTAAGAGTCTGGCTCTGGCGGCAGACAGACCTACCTTGGTCTTGGCCTTGACACTTTTCAGGAAGCTGCTTAACTTCCCTGAGCCTCAGATCCCTTACCGGCAAAATGAGGCAAACAGAGCCGCTACTCAGGCTCGGCTACGAGGATGAAACGAGCCGGCGCACCCAGAGCACTTGTGGTTATTATTACTCTGCTGAATATAAAGTGAGGGCCTCTCCTCTCCTATGCGAGGCACATCCTCCACTCGACTCGGGAGCCGTTTCCGACGCCCCCCGATCCTCCTTCGCTCTGTTGTCAGAGACTCGAGAGAGGAGCCGTTGACTGATATGATAATTTCACTACAGTAGCAGAGTCATTCAATTGCTCAGTGACAGATTTCACGGGCCCCATCACATCTCCCGGGTCCTCTTCAGCTGAGCGATCTGCAGGGCTAGGATCTAACAGACCCGCAAAGCTCTCAGACACTAACTCCTGCACAAAAGGGGGAGACTTCCTAATATGAACAGCCTGCCTCAAATCGTTGGGAACAAGGCAAGCTACGACGACATAAGCAATCATCACAGAGCCGCTGCTGGAGGACCATTCTGGTGCTTTCCATGGACCTGTTAACACTTGTCCTCGGTAATTCTTCAAGGCATCATCGTCCCCATGTTAGAGGCGAGGAAACCGAGGCCTGGAGGTGAAGGGATGCCCTGGAAGACACACGGCAGGGCTGTGGCAGAGCTGGACGTGAATGCAGGCCTGCCGGATCCTAGACTCCAGGCTTGTCTGTTGTCCCAAGCGGCCTCCACCTACCAGTCGCTGTCCCAGGAAAAGTCCCGTCCAGCTCCCCCGGGGAGCCCCACCCAGACAGTGCACTCAGTAATTAACTTGAGCAATGAAAAGGAAGACATGTTCTTTTTTTTTTTTTTTTTTTTTTGTGGTACATGGGCCTCTCACTGTTGTGGCCTCTCCCGTTGCGGAGCACGGGCTCCGGATGCGCAGGCTCAGCGGCCATGGCTCACGGGCCCAGCCGCTCCGCGGCATGTGGGATCTTCCCGGACCAGGGCACGAACCCGTGTCCCCTGCATCGGCAGGCGGGCTCTCAACCACGGCACCACCAGGGAAGCCCAAGACATGTTCTTTATCCCATTTGTACTTAGAAAGGACCCTCCTCTCCCATTGGAGGTAAAAAGCCTCCCTTTGATACAAAATGGGAAACTGAGGCCCAGAGAAGATGGGTTCATCTGGAGTGGATGTAGTGGGCCAGTGTGCAGGGCCAGGGTTCCTCCAGACACAGCTTCCCCCTCCTCCTCCTGGGCAGCCATGCTGGAACACTCACCCGCACCCCACCCCCCGCCAGGAACAAGCCAACCTGTGCACAGGCTTTTCCCTCCACGAGGCCCTTCCCCTTCCCTGCAGCACCCTTGACCTCCCCCAGCCCTCGCCCGCTGGCTCACGCCTGCCCTACCCGCTAAGCATGTACTTCCTGAGGACAAGGGGCAGGGCTGGCTGTGGCCTTGCTCACCTCCGTGGCCCCAGCAACTAGCATGGTGCCTGCGTACAGCGGGGCTCGAGGGGCGTGTGAAAGGAGCGAACGAGGAAGTGACTCCTCCAGTGCACGAGGTCCCATCGGGTAGTCGGGACACGGCTGAAATGTCCCCTCCCTGGCGCCTCTTTGCCTGGGTTCGCGGAGCTTCCCATGGAATCGCATCGAGCCGTGGGGCCGGGTCTCATTTCGAGGTTTGCCTCCCGCCTCGGCTTCCCTCCTCCCTGTATCCCAGTGTGGCCGCCATTACCTGTGGAAGGGAGGACAGGTGGGTGGGTGGGTGGTGGGCAAACAGACACGCCGACAGATGACAGAGAGGTGGATGGTTGGGTGCGAAGATGGAGGGAACACTTCCCTTCTGGGTGGTGGGTTTGGGTTTTGGTGTTTTTTCTATAGGCAGCTCCAGAAACTTAAGGATGGAGATTGAGTCAGTTCCCCACCTGCCAATCCCACCCCACAGCCTAGGCTCTGCTCCCAGCCCCTGGATCTCACCCCATCCTCCCTCAGACCCAGGGACCTCAGCCCCCTCCCTCCTGGCTCTGTTGCCCTTACCAACAGCCCCAGACCCTCACCCTCCACACAGCGAAGCCCTTCAGTTTCTTTTCCTCCCAGGTTTGCCAGATGGATGCCAAGGCCTGTGCCTCCCCACCATTCCAGAGCTGGGGCCCAGCCTTCTCTTCCAAAAACTTTCAGAAAAGAAACTCCCAAGAGCCCCTCCCCGAGCAGAAGAGAACTTTCTGGGGTGATGGAAACAGTCGTACCTGTGCTGTTCAATGCGGTTAGCACTCACCACCTGGGCACCTTGAGCCACACTAAAAATGTGGCTAATGGGACTGAACAATTGAATCTGTGATTTTATTTCATATTAATTAATTAAAAAATTAAAACAGCTACATGTGACCAACGGCGACTGCACCGGACAGCACAGTTCTAGGGCCTGTTCTCGTGGTGCCTGGCCTGGATCCTTCCTGCTGGTTCCAGAACAACCCCTATCCAGTGACAGCTGCTCTGTCTCTTCGCCCATCACATCTCGAAACAACAAAACAAAACAAAAAAACAACCCTCAATCCAAGGACTGACGTTATTCTTGCCTTTTATTCCAGCATCTCCCAGAGCTCCAATATGTACAGACTTTATACACATATAATGTACACCATATATACGTATTTATATATATTCACACACCAGCCCACACACTCACACACACGCACCCTTCCAGGAAGGGTGCGTGGCCGCCCCTGAGCCCCGCTCGGGCCTGGACAAGAGGCACTGGGCTTGCCAGGCAATTGTGAGGTTTTGTGTTTTTTGCTTTTAAAAAGAAGGCCATCTTCTCCAGAGGTGTCCTCCCTCTCCCCAAACCCAAACCACTCCCCTAAACACTCTGAATTTTTTTTTTTTTTTCTTAAAAAGGAAGAGGTTTTCCTCTGCCCTGCTCAGGTAGTTACCAGAGTTCCAGGCCCGTCTGCATGGCGCCGTGCAGGTCCCTGGAAGGCACTGCCACCCAGTGCTCCCTGGGGACCCTGGACCGCTGGGCGGGTCCACAGCAGGCCGAGAGCCTGGCTTGGCTGTGTGGCCTGAGGGGGGGCTATAGCGTCAAGGGCACCTGCCAGATGAGGAGGGCGCTGTCCGTCTCCCCACACAGGGCTGGTTTCCCACTGCCGCCCGGGGCGCCGCCGAAGTTGCGGTAGCCCTGCCCTCCGGAGATGATGGCCACCGAGCAGATCTCCTTGCGGTGGGCGTCCCGGGCACAGGGCCGGCTGCGCACCCAGACGTCGGGGTCATCAGCCATCTCGTAGATGGAGCCGTCCTCCTCACTGTGCTCCAGGGCTGAGCCGTCCATGGGCTCCGGCTCCCGCACGGAGAGCAGCGGGCCCGGGAGGTGGGCGGTAGAACGCAGGCGGTACTGCAGAAGGATGCCCTTCTTGCGGGTCAGCTCGCGGCCCACGTGGCTCGCAGGCACGGGTGCTGGCTCGTGAGCCTGACCGTCTGGCTTGTCCTCCTCGGCTTGCGGCCCCTCGGCCTCCTCCTGGTCACTCCGCAGGATATCGGGGGCCAAGATGCTGGAGGCCACGGCCAAAAAGGCCACAGGCCCACAGTGACCGTTGAGCGAGACCATGCCTTTCCCTGCAGGAAGAGGGCAGAGAGAAGGGGCCCAAAGGCCCAGAGTTTTAAAGACCCAACAGGTCTCTTGGAGAATTTCTGGGGTTTGTTTTTGTTTTTTTTTTTTTTTTTTTGGTTACTGCAATCTACGTTGTTATCTTCCCAGAAGGCCATGGGTCTGGGGGAGGGCTCTCAATGCTCCAGGGTTACTTTCTTTGGAGAACTGGAGCAGGGGACACGAACGACTTTACAAACCGCAGGGGGAACGTCGGTGTGAAAGCACCTGCAGCTCCCTGCCTGAGCCATCCTCACATCTCTGTGCTGTTGCCCAAGCCATTGCCTCTGCCTAGAGAGCCTTTCCCATCCACCTAACTCTAGCTCAGCTTTGAAGCCCAGCTCAGCTCCTCCACAGGGCACCCTTCTTGCCTTCAGCCATGAAGAAATGATCACTCCCGTCTCTATGCCCTGCAGATTCCAGGACACCTGCCATCACAGCACCTGCTACCCTGACTACAAGCTGCCCCTACCAGACTCTCAGCATTTGGGGGCAGGGTCTCTGCCCAAGGCATCCCTGCAACCCCAGGACCAAGCCTGGGATGAACAGATTGACCTATGTGATAAAATCATGAAAATGGGAAATCTTACAATTTAGGAAGAGAGTCTTCTTTGGTAGAGAGATTTGAGCTCCACCTGGGGCTGGTCCCTCAGGACTTCTCCCTCCCACTGCACTCAGCCCTGCCCTCCGGCAGCAGCTGAAAGAGGCCACTTCGTCATCACCCTCAGGACAGAGGCAGAGAGGGGCCCAGAGCTCTGGGGTCTTCCCTGATCCTGGACCCCAGTGCCACAGTCAGGGCAGCCCTCCCTCTAATCCATGCAAACACAGCTGCACATGGATCTCCAGACCCAGGAGCCCTCAGTTATTTCTACCACTGGAGCCTGGACACTTTGAAGCTGCTGTGGGGAGGGGGCAGAAGGGGCCCAGCAGATCCTCTACCATGAGTCAGGCGTCTCAGCCAATCCCCAGACCATCTGGCCAGTACGCCTACTGTGCCCATTGCTAGGTTAGGTAATGGAGACTCAGAAGGAAGACTCAGAAGGAGACTGCAAGGCCAAGGTGACTTAACTCCACTGAGCCACAGTGCCACCTGCGATGACAGAGGACGTTAGAGAATGGACCCCCACCCCCATATCAGAAGAGAGAGCAAACATCTGGGCACAAGATCCTCCCTTCCCTGGCCGCAGGTAGCTGACTCCCCGGGCCCTGCAGCACCGGCTCCCAGAGCCTCACCTGTGATCTTAGGGATGCCTTCCAGCCGAGGCACAGGCAGCAGGACAATGACACCCTGGTCAGTGCCTACCCAGAGCAGACCCTGGCAGATGAGGAGGCTGGTGACACACAGGTGCTTCTGGCCTGCAGAGAGAGAAGCCAGCATGAGCGGTACATCCTCTTGGGGGGGGGGGCAGTGGATGGGGGCCACGGCAGGTGAGAAAATGGCACAGTCTGGGCTCCTCTCCTGAGATAAGCAAGAAGCTAGACAGGGTTGTGATTAAGATCTGGGGCTTGGGAGGCTAACCCGGCTGGGGTCTGGCCCCTGGGTCCCCCAGCTGAGGGCTCCCCCGAAGCAGCCTCAGTTTCCTCCTCTGTAAAGCGGGGCACCCTTGAGGATGCTAAGAGGGAAGGCCACGGTCCTGGCCCATGTGAGCATGGCTGGCTTATCTTGGCACAAGGTGTGCACTAAGGGCCGCCCATGCCAGGGACACAGCGGGCCAGCTGGGGAGTGAAGGGAGGCCTGGGAAAGTGGGGGTTTGAGGGTGAAGCAGATGTGCAGACGGGATGCATGGGGAGGGGTCCAGGTGAGTTGGCAGTCTGTTGCAGCCCCTTGGTTTCCAGCCCAGGCTTAACATCTTGCCCACATGGGCCCTTCCTTTGGCGAGGGCAGTGTACCCTGCAGCCCCTGGTCCCAACAGTGAAACGGGCACTCAGCGCCAGGCGCTAGCATGTTTCTGATGTCAGTCCAGATCAGTTCTTATCCGGCTATCCCCGGGGCTGTCTGTTCCTTTTAGTGAGAATAGCAATAGCAGGGAAGGCGGGTCCCCCTGCCGTTCACAGGCAGGAAGCACAGTACGGGCTGCACAGCGTGGTGAGTGCGAGCACAGCTGCGGGGCCAGGCGCTGGGTTCAAACCCCAGCTCTGCTACTTCCTGGCTCCATGTCCCGGGGCCAGAAACAAAACCTGTCTGTGGCATGGTTCCCTCACTTGCAAAAGGCGACAATGATGATATTTCAAAGCCTTGCCCGGAGGAGTAAATGAGCCAATGATTGTAAATTACATAATCCAGTGGCTGGTACGTGGCACTCACAGGTCGGGGCCATCTGCCATCCTCGCTGCTGTCCCGTTGCTAACAATTCCGGTCAACGGGAATGGGCATGACGGAGGGCTGGGAGCCCACTCCTGCCCCTCCAAAGGGCCATCTCACTTCTGGCCTGAATTCTTCTGCCCAAGGACAGGATTATTCTCTCCTCAAATTCAAAGTCATGCCATGACGTGAAGTGATGCTTAGAACAGGGGGTTCTCAAGCTGGGCATGCATCAGCACCACCAGGAGGGCTGATAACTGAGGGGCCAACCCCAGAGGTGAGCCCCAAAACTGCATTTCCAGCAAGTTCCCAGGATACCGATGCTGCTGGGCCTGGGATCACACTTTGAGAAATACTGCTTTGCAGTTTCCAAAGCACTTCGTATACCTGCCCTAGCCTGACATAAGCCTTGCGACAGCTGAGAGGTATGCAAGACCCAGATGCTGTGCCCATTTTCCAGACAAGGATATTAAGGTCCAAAGAGGTCACCCAGCTGATGAGTGCGGGGTGGGGAGTGGGGAGGAGCAGAGCTCAGGCCTGCCGCTTCTTACAGTCTGATGCTTTCACTGCCTCTCGACTCGAGCAAATTACTTGAGTTCCATACCTGTAGGTGTATGGGCTTCCTCTGCAGAGCAGAGTCTCAGAGCAGAATGGTGTGGCTCCATGGTCACCCCAGAAGGAAGGTTACTATCTTGGAGTTCATACAGCATTTCCTAACACACTGGTCTATACCATCACCCATCCATTCACTCGGCACCCCAGCACATCCCCAGGACCTACTGTGCGCAGGACGCTGCACTCGGTGCTGGAGGCACAGGGGGAACCACGCACACAAAGTTCTGCTCCTAAGGAGCAAACATTCTAGAACTTTCTACAATAATGGAAAGGTTCTCTACCACACTGTCCAATTCGGTAACCATTAGCCACATATGGCTACTGACACTTGAAATGTGGGGAGTGGGACTGAGGGGCTGAGTTTGTAATTTCTTTTAATTTTAATTTTAATGGTAGCTACTGTACTAATGCAGCCCTGGGAGGGGAAAGAGGAAAAGAAAACAGAAACAAGGAATATAGCTCCTAGGCAGAGGAGTGAAACGGGGCAGTGAGGCAGAGAGCGGGTGGGAGGATGCCGGGGTTTTGTGCCTCACTCTGCTTCCTGGGGGGATGGGGAGGCTGCATCCAATGACAAGGAGGCGGCAGCCACGCCAAGACACAAGCAAAAGCCCTGGAGGCGGCACGTGCAAAGGCCCTGTGACGAGATGAGCTCGCGGTCTGTGGAGGACTGAGCCAGCGCAGCTTGGGGATGAGGGCTCTGCGAGACAACAGGGGGAGGGTCAGAAGAGTGGATGGGCCAGGGCTAGGGCTTTGACTGTTCATTCCGAGCGTGATGCGGTGCCACTGGCAGGTCTAAGCAGGGGAGTGACGCACCCGGATTTTAGAGGAGCATGTTAGCTGCAATGAGACGGAGGACAGGGGTGATGGGGGGAGCAAGGAGACCAGCAAGGCAGGGATGGTGGCATCTGAGACACGGTGGTGGCAGGGAGATGGTGAGAAACCAACAGTTTAGAGACAGACCTGCTGACAGACTGACGGGGAGGGGGAGGGGGAGGGGAGAGGAATCAAGGACAGCTCAGAGTTTTTTGTCTCAAGCAGCTGGGTGCATGGCAGTGCTGGGGACCGAGACCAAGGAGGAGCAGGCTTGGAGTAGGAGTCCAAGTTCAATACTGGATGTCGTTTGAGATGCACATTAGATACCCAAGTGGAGCTGTCAGCAGGCAGTGGGATATAGGAGTCTGGCGACGTGATGCAAACTCAGCGATTCTTATTCATAGTGTTGATTCAATGTGGAAATGGAAGCCACAGTGGGAAAAAGCCAGTCTGTCAGGGGCCATTTCACAAACAGTATCTGGGTTTGGGGGAGCTGGGACTCTTCCCCACATCCTCATCAATTCAGAGAGTGTAGGCTCCCAACCACTAGGACAGCCTCAGAGGACAGTCCAGCCATGGGTGATTCCAGCCCTCGTGAAATCAGAAAGTGCAGGGGGCTCGGTCTGCGAGCCTCTCACGTCACCACCTATCTTCTCTTCTTGGCTCTGCTCAAGGTCTGTAATTCCTCTATTTCTCCCTTTGCTCAGTTACTGTTTGCCTTCCCAAATGTAAGCTTCCTGAGGGCAGCAGCTTATCTGTGTCTCAAAGTTGATTCCCCAGCTCCTGGCCGAATACCCTGGTTCACGGTAGACACTCGAAAAGGACCTGTGAGTTCAGATCTAGAGAACAAACTAGTAGGGGGAGGGACCGGGGGTGGGGCAGGACAGAGGAAGGGGATTAGAAGGTACTAACTACCAGATATAAAATAAATATGCTACAGGGATATATCGTACAACACACGGAATACAGCCAATATGTCGTAGCAACTATAAATGGGGTAAAACCTTTAAAAATTGTGAATCACTACGTTGTACACCGGAAACTTATATTGTAAATCAACTGTACCTCAATAAATATTTTTTAAAAGGACCTGTGAGTAAATGAGTGAATGAGAGAATGAATGAATGAAAGCGGAGAAGTGAGTAAGGACACAGGTGTTGCTGTCACTTACCAGCTGCGTGAAGCAACAAGCCACTGTCTCTCATTGTTCAATGAGTATCACAAATGTCCCTTGCTCGATTTTATGATTATTAGCAATATTATATATGTATATATACACAGGGAGTATGTATATAAATATATATGTCTATACACGCAGTATAATATATACACACAGTTGAGCACAGCTCTTGGCCCATAATATATAATCAAAAAATGAAGGCTATTAGGACAATATTTGTGATTATTAAAAGGACCTAGTGTCTTGGGATCAGCTCCATCAGAGCCAGAAACCCACAAAAATAATAAAAGCCAAGAGAGGGAGCAGTGGCAAATGTTCCATCTCACATGCCTCCCCTCCTTTTCCAGGGCCCCTGGGGCCTCAGGACCAGCAGGAGACCATTTCCTGATGCCCCTGCCTCCCCTCGGCCCCCACTGGACTGCAGAAACCTGGCAAACGAAAGGAAGGCAGCGAGAAACCAAAAGAGATGGCGAATGGAGAAATGACTTCATCTGCAGACCTCATTCCGAGGCCCTTCCTCCTCCCACTCTGCCTCGAGGAAAAGAACAAGGCCCTTCACAAACAGAACGAAAGGAAAAAAGGAAGTCTAATGGTGGATAAATATTTTATCACAGAGACTTAATGCAGCAGTGTTCAACTCACCCAAGCCATCTATCTGGAGATATACAAACTTTAAAAAGCTCAGGCTCTCAGAGAACATTTTATTAATGACCTGTCTAGTTAAGAGGAGGAGGGAGTTTAGGTTCAAAAATGCATTAATTCCAGTTGGGGACGCGAGTGGAGGAAAGGGGTCGGGGAAAGGAAGCGTGATGAATTTTTAACATGCCCTTAAAACATATCCGCATTTAGAGGAGGAACAAATTTATTAGTAATTACACAATTATTTCATTTGGTGGGATGGGGGAAGAAAAAATACCTAAAAGCCTTTTAAAAATATCTCTAATAAAGAATTTAAGAATCCTGCTCTGTCCTTCTGCCAGGGCACAGTGTAGGGTGGATCTGATGCCCCCCTCCACCCAGAGCTGGCTCCTCGGGCTCACGGTGTCCCGGCCAGCAGGGGCCCGGGCTCCCCAGTGTTAGGAAAGGTCAGGCCTGGGAGAAGGAGGCCCAGGACAGTAACTCCTCGGGACCTTCGGGAAGCCCTGAACACAGGAAGCTCAGCCTCCACTCTGACGTGTCCAGGGCCCAGCTCCGGGAGGTCAGGCAAGCGGACAGGTGGCTTCTGTCTGTGCCGATGTGGTGGGAGGGGCCCTGACTGGCGGGTTGGGGGGTGATGCACGGCCGAAGGGGACCAGTGCAATGAGGGGCAGGGACTGCCATGAAGATAACGATGGTGGACGACACCATCACGCACTGGAGCCGGGAACCATGGGGTGCTGTCCTCACCACCTCAGGTAAGGCCCACACCTGCCCTGAGAGGCAGGGACGAAAGGTGGGAGAGGCTCCCCATTTGCTCCCGGTCACAGAGCTGGAAGGCGGCAGAGCCAGGATCCCAGCAGGGCCTGTCTAACTCCGGGCTCTGGTCTGCCCTACGAGCTCCGACTCAGATCTCTGGCCCTCGCTGTACAGATGGGGAAACGGAGGCCTGGGAAGGGGGAGGCTGCCCAGTGAGAGAGCTGTGATTCGGGTCCTGGCTCTGGCCCCTCAGCGGAGTGACCTGAGGCCAGGTATTTAACCTCCTGGGCCTCCGTTTACCTGCTCATGAAAGCCAATGTCCTTTCTTCTTGAAGGGTAACTGCAAAGAACAAGTCAAGACAGTGGACGTGAAAATGCATCTTAAACCCACAGGGGGTCGGAGCTGTGCAGCGGGAGCCTGCTGGGTTTCCACCTGCAGTGGCTCTGTCCACAAAGCCTGCCTCTGACTGCGTGATCAACTTCATTCTTTCTCTACTCTCCACCATCCCCACAGATAGACTGAGAAGATGCAAAAGGCCCATAAGATTATCTATTTCTTCCACTGTTCCACTAGCTTGAAATAACTTAGCTGTCGGCATAAATGCGGAAATATTTCTGTGATACTGAGAAACTTTTACTGTAGTTAAAATAGATTTACCTCATATATAAATACTATGAAAGACAATGAAACTAAAGCTAAAAAAAAGGAAGGAAGGGAGGGAGTGACGGAGGGAGGGAGCGAGGAAGGACCCATAACATAGGTCCCCCAAGCCCCTACCCCAGACCCCAGGAGCAGGTTAGGAAGCCATTTATTCTCCTCATGGATGCCCCAGACCCAGGCAAGGCGTTTTCTCATGGCTGACGCCATTTATCCTGAGCCAGGAGCCACTTTCCATCCCACAGAGGGACCAGAGGCTCCAGGAAGCAAAGGGACCTGTCAAGACCCGACAGTGGCCAAGCCAGGACTCTGGCCACCTCTGAAAACATCTCTTCCCCTGTTACGCCCAGTGGGACTCTGAACTGAGTCCGACCTCATGTGACTCCCTGTCCTGCCTCTGGCCACTTTACCCTGATGAACAAACCTCAGTTTCTGCATCTGTAAAATGGGGACAGTGAGATCCTGTACGTAAAGCCCTTGGGACCTAGCTCACCGTAGGGCTCCTGGCAGGCTGGCAGCTACTAGGTACTATTGCTGCTGTTGTTGGTCTTGTTGTTAGTAACCATCCCCCACCCCACCCCTCTTGGCCGCTTCCAGCCTCTGCCATGGTCCATCTGCCGAGCCCCTCTCACAATCAGCTCCAGGTTCAGCCTGCCACGTCTCTCTGTTTCCCTGGCCCTGGGGCCCTTCGGTGCCCCCAGCTGCTGCACCCAGCCCAGTCAGCTGAGCTTGAACAGGACATTCCCCACACCCTTCCAGACCAGCCCCGGGTCAGGGCAAGACAGGCCAAGGCCTGCTAGCCCTGAGGGCTGCTCTAAAGCCCATTGGGGATAGGGATGGACCCTGAGCACACGTCTGCCCTGGCTCCCAGCACAGCCCACAGGGATCTGGGCAGCAACTGGGGCAGCAGACAGTAGGGGAGATGCCTGGAGCCGATTCTACGGAGGCCTCAGCAGATGCTGGGTGGCAGCGGGGGTGCTAGGTGAGCTCAGATCTTAATCCTCTCCGTGGGTCTCACAAACAGCCCTGCAGGAGGAAGCATGGGCCCCAAGGGGACGATGTCCAAGGTCTTCACCCTCCCCTTGCCCCAAACCTGAAGGCAAACTAAGGGGGACAATTGCCTTTCTTTAAAAACCTCTAAGGAGGGCTTCCCTGGTGGCGCAGTGGTTGAGAGTCCGCCTGCCAATGCAGGGGACACAGATATGTGCCCCGGTCCAGGAAGATCCCACGTGCCACGGAGTGGCTGGGCCCGTGAGCCGTGGCCGCTGAGCCTGCGCGTCCGGAGCCTGTGCTCCGCAGCGGGAGAGGCCACAGCGGTGACAAGCCCGTGTACCACAAAAAATAATAATAAAAAAAAAAATAAAAATAGAAACCCCTAAGGAAAGAGACCCTTAGTTGACCTTCTCTCTTTCCCTTTGCCTTATTCTGAAGGTGATTTGAGGCAGAATTAGGTTTTTGGTCAACCTGAGTAGTGGGAGGTATAGATGAGCCTGGCTTCCTGCCCAGCGTGGCTTTTTAGCGGTCTCCTGACTTGGGGGAGTCCCCTGAGCTCAGAGCCTGACTTCCCACGAGCCCCCGTCTGCTGTGCTCTGATGCCAGCCAGAAGGGCTTTGGAAGGACAGGCCTGGGTTCAAATCCTGAGCCCACTGCTTCCCCTCAGGGAGGCCCAGTTTTCAAGGCTGACGAAAGGCTGCCTCAAGGGTTAATGAGATGGGCTGGGCTGGCCGTGGAAACTGCTTCCCGGATGTCTGCTCCCTCCCTCCCTTCACAGCCCCAGGACAGCAGGGCATGACGGCCCAGCAGCAGCCTCACCTGGCAGCAGGAAGGTGGTCCTGGTGGCGATGTTGATCTCCTGCAGATGCTCCAGCGTCTCCGTGTGAAAGAGGCGGATGGAGGAGCCGGAGGAGAAGGCCATCCAGACGCCGCTGCCCGCCTTTACCATGTGTGTCACACTCACGGCCGCGTCCTGGTGTGCCTCGAAGCTTTGCTGCGGCACAGAGGGAGGGCTGTCAGTGCTGGGCGGGGCCAGCCAGCCAAGCCTCTGGGAGCCAAGCTAACCCGGCCTCTGCCTGAACCCAAGTCAGAGGGAAGAAACCTCAGAACCCCGGCAGTGCTGTGTCGGTAAACATTTTAACAACGGGCGGGGGGAATCCTGGTGTGTTGTGTCTGCTGATTCCCGTGGTGTAAATACTTCTAACATGGCCCAGCTCAAGCTACCCACGTGACAGCACCGAACGTGGAGCAAGGCAAGACAAGCGCACACCAGGCTCTACCATGACGCGGATGCAAGGGAAAGACAGAGCTGCAAGTCTACGGAAGAGGAAGTGACAGCTTACGTATATTATCTAAAGGTCTGAAGGCACCAACAGAACAGAACTCTCGGGGAAGGCAGGTGGTGGTGTGAGCCAAACCCACGTCTTCACTGCAGGGAGGCAAGACATTATGTCCAAAAACTGATAAACCCAGAAACAGTGGAGCACACAACTGAGTCACAGGAAAAGTGCCGGTGGATTAAAAACAGAACAGGTGAAAGTATTTTCTTCCAGGAAGCAGGACTGGAGACGGGGAGTAGGAAGGGCCTTTCCAGATAAACCATTACATGCTATTTGATTTTTTTTTTTTACAGTTTAAATAAAATTTTGATCTTTAATAAAAAAGGGCTTCCCTGGTGAAACAGTGGTTAAGAATCCGCCTGCCAATGCAGGGAGACACGGGTTTGAGCCCTGGTCCGGGAAGATCCCATGTGGTGCATAGCAACTAAGCCCGTGTGCCACAACTACTGAGCCTGCGCTCTAGAGCCCATGAACTCCAAGGACAGACCCTGAGCCTCAGCCCCGTCAACACCCTCCCTGTTCAGCATAGGGCCCAGAGCACAGTGAAATCTGGTCAAAGAGCGAATGGATGGATGCTTGAATTCCAGCCACGACATTGAGGTGTTACTTAAACATCGACAACCCCAGCGCACCAGGCTAGATAGAGGCCCAAGCACTGGGGACAGTCAGGTAACTCTGGTGCATCCACCCGGTGGACTGTCCTACATCTATTCAACGTCATGTTTACAGAGACTGTGTGGTGAACGCAGAAGAATGTGAATGTTACAGCAGTAATTGCAAAAAGAAACAAAAGCAAAAGGCCACATTCAACACTGGGGGAGGGGAAGGGGCAGGAGAGGTGAAACCTGCGCACTGAGGATTATTCCAGGGCCGTACCTGCTGATTTTCCTCCTTTCCAATTGTCTGATATTCCTTTTTTTTTTTTTTTTCTATAAAGAGCAGATCTTGGGTGGAAGCCCAGGACAGCAGGAGGTGTTGGCCAGAACATCAATGTGGAATCAGGCCTGCGGTTAAACCTCATTTCCTCAATAACTTCCCAGGTCTGGGCCTCAGTCTCCCCATTTGTAGATGGAGGTTGTCATGAGAGTTATAGGGACTCCTGGGTGAGGGAGAGCTTAGCACAAACCCAGTTCCTAATACGGCCTCATTCATCCAACAGATGTTCTTGAGCCCCTACGATATTCCTGGCGTGGGTCTAGGTGCTGGGAATATAGTGATGAACAAGATAAACAAGGGGCCCACACAGTTAAAACAAATAAAGATTACTCCCAACGGTAAAAATACTGGGAAAAATACTGGGTGCCAATAAGATTGGGTGACCAGAGAAAGTCTCTCTAGGAGGTAGTATTTGTCAGAGACAATAAAAATGTGAAGGAATCAGATCTGGGATGTGGGATGGGGGAGGGGAGAGCACGTCAGGCAAAGGGTACAGCAAGTGCAAGAGCCCTGGGGCAGGAATGACCTTGCCGTGTTTGAGAAACAGAAAGGTGGTCAGTGTTGGGGAGCACGGTGACAAGACAGAGGTGGGAGAGGGGGTCAGGGGCCAGATCACACCCGGCAGCCCTGAAGTGCACGGCGAAGAGTTTAGATTGTATTCAAGTGCGGGAGGGGGCTGAGCCTGGTTAAGTGACAAGTTCAGGTTCACCTTTGAAAGAAGTTCAGTTCGAGGGCTGTGTGGCAGCAGGCTGGAATTCTGGGCCTCGCGTGGGCTTAGCCAGTGACAAGTGGCAATAAAAGGACTCGGTTTCTTTTGCCGCTGTCACGCCAGCCCCGGCTCAACCCCAACTCCATCCCAGTTCAAATCACTGGAGGTTTCCCACCGAGATAAAGAAGCTGGGGCAGGGGGCTCTCCATGGGGAGCCAAGCCAATGAACTCAGTGCTCACTCCCGATCAGAACACGGGGCCCAGGCTTCCCTGGTGGTGCAGTGGTTAAGAACCCGCCTGCCAATGCAGGGGACAAGGGTTCGAGCCTTGGTCTAGGAAGATCCCACATGCCACAGAGCCACTAAGCCCATGCATCACAACTACTGAGCCTGCGCTCTAGAGTCCACGTGCCACAACTACTGAGCCCACATGCTGCAACTACTGAAGCCTGTGCGCCTAGAGCCCGTGCTTTGCAACAAGAGAAGCCACCGCAGTGAGAAGCCTGCACACCGCAAGGAAGAGTAGCCCCCGCCCACCGCAACTGGAGAAAGCCCGCACACAGCAACGAAGACCCAACGCAGCCAAAAATAAATAAATTAAAAAACAAAAAAAGAGAACACGGGGCCCCGTGGAGGGCAAGGCTGTGAGACGGCTGATGAAATGGCTTTTTCTGAGCCAGTCCCTGCAGGCTGAGCTCTGCGGTCCAGGTGGGGTGGCCTGACGGATGGGCTGGATGGGCAGGAAAATGCAGGGTCCCAGAGGAAGGGCCCCGGGCTGCTCTTGGGAGGCAGGGTCCCAGCGCGCAGCTCACCCCTGATGGGGGGCCCCTCGAGCAGAAGCTGCAGCTCCCTCTGGGGCAGGAGTGCCTCATCTCCATCAAAGTGGGCGCTCCAGTGGTGAGGAGGGGGTCGCCTATCAGGCCGGGCACTCTCAGAGGGCAGGGAGTGATTTCCTCCCTCAGACTGGGGGCTCAGACTAGGACCTCCTGGGGGAGTGTCTCTGTTGCTCCTTCCTTGGCTCCCCTCCCGTGCCCCAGTGAAGGCCCGGGCGCTGGAGGCTCAGCCAGGCAGCCCTGGGATGTGGGGAGAGGCCTGGCCCCCTCACAGCCTCCACAAAGCCGGGCTTAGTCCGTGCAGCGCAGGGCAAGGGGGAGAACGTCCAAGTCTCTGGCCTTTTGCTCCGCAGTCGACTGCCCACTGCCCCGGCAGTGCTGGCCGGCAGCTCCTTTCCGGAGAGGAGGTCTCCTTCAAGGAAAGAAACCGCTGTCGGGGGTGAGGGGTGGTTATCTTCCTGCACCAGCCTGCATTCAGCTTTCCTAAAGGCTCAGACCCAGGCCGAGCCCATGGTTACAACAGGACACCCCCCGGGGGGGGCCTTGCTGGGAGAGTCCAGCCGAGGAACCACCAACCCCCATCACAGATGAGACCCTGAGGCCGGATCCGCAGTCCCGCAACGCCCGCCGTCAACGAGCAGATGGCCGAACGGATGGGGCAGCGGGATGGAAGGGGCACCCAACGTGCTTCGTCTGCAGACTTTTCCAAAAACCGGCACGCACGTATTTGCACATGAAAGCACAAACACATAGATACCAACAGGAAGACGTGTGCAGGCTCATGCACGTGCAGCAGACTCCTGCCCGGCTCCCGAAGGAAGGTCAGAAGCATTTCCTGCCTCCGAAAAAGCCAAACCGCACTACAACCGAGACCTGGGCCCACGGAGAGCTGCACCTGAACCTGCAGCCAGTCAGCCCGCGTGCTGCCGTCAGAATCTCATTAAAAGAGAAGTCAGGGCTTCCCTGGCAGCGCAGTGGTCGAGAGTCCGCCTGCCGATGCAGGGGACACGGGTTCGTGCCCCGGTCCGGGAGGATCCCACATACCGCGGAGCGGTTGGGCCTGTGAGCCATGGCCGCTGAGCCTGCGCGTCCGGAGCCTATGCTCCGCAACGGGAGAGGCCCACATACCGCAAAAAATAAAAGTCAGCAGTGGACATCCAGGCTCATCTCTCCAGAGGCATAACACGTCTGTCTCCAGGCCCAAAGGGCTTTGCCCAAGGCCTGTGCCAAGCTACCAAGTCCAATGGTAAGGCGAGTGGGGGTGAGGGCAGCGATAGGTGTGAACAGGGGCAGCTCCAGCCTCCGCCCCTCACTCCTCAGTTATTCCTGGGCTGCCAGGACCCCTCCCCGCACCAGGAGCCTGCTGGAGGAAGCCGGGTCTGGGACACTGGGGCTGGGCCTCCTGGGCACGTAGGGCAGGGGTAGGTGGCACCCTGGCATTGTGGGTCCCCCAGGAGGGCGGAGGGAGCTGAGCACAGCACCCCTGGGTGGGAGCAGGCGGCAGTGAGGCCCAGCCCTGGCTGACACTGGGTTCAGAGGTGACGAGCATGCATCTCATTTTGTTTTCCAAACATGGGGTGTTTGCTTGCCCAGAGCCGGGGAGGCTATCAGCTTATCAAGCTCTCCCCTCCTCCTAACCAGGATCAGGTGAAACACTGCCAACCTGGCACCCCAATTCCAGGCCATGGCTCCCCATTCTCACCTCTGGACCCCTCCTCTAAAACCTGGCCAGCCTGGGGGGCCCAGGAGTGGGGGGACCACCTTACCATCTAAGAGGCCTCTACCCCCTGTCCCTGAAGAAGGCCCCCTGCCCCCCGCACAACCGGCCCAGTCATGCCCCTCCTCTGGGCCCCAGAAGGCCTGATATTCCTGCCCACTCGGCCCCTATGGTCCAGGCACGGCTATTTGCCGGCTGCTTACCCTGCACCAGGAGCTGCTCTGTTAGGATGACAGTCTGGACAAGAGGTGTGCACACAATGGCCCCCAGGCTACACCAGCCTGCCGCTGGTTTTGGTGAATCTAGTTTTATTGGAACATGGTCACACCCACATAGAAAAGAATCCATTCAAGTAGGTTGGGAACTCAGCACTCTGACTACACAACCTTGGTCCTTGTTTAAGGACAAAAAGATCCACAGAAAAAATCCTGAACTTTACTTAGTAAGCTTGGTGGTGGTAATGGAACAGGCGCAGTGATTCTGACACTACACAGCGTGACTGAAGTGCACTGATGTTATTATTGGGAACCAGGGTAAACAGCAGGAGTCCAGTGTAGAGTGAGAAGTGAGGGTAGAGCTCTAGGACCTTGGACTTGAATTAGACGTAGCAGTATGAACTTGAGATTTCTCTCCTGGCTCTGTCCACTGAAAGCGTCTGGAAGCAATGACACCCCGGCAGCAGGGAGCACACCACTTCCTGATTTCTAAACACCATTCCCCACAAAAGGGAACCCTGGAGAAATGGCTGATTAGAGCAGGGGAAGTACCAGATGAGCCTAGAGCTTCTCTAGAGGCAGACAAGCAAGGAAGTGCTCAAGAATGATGAGGAAGTGTCCACAGGACCCAGGACCCAGCACAAAGTGTGCAAATCGGAGACAATGTGAGCATCAAAAGTAATAACGATGGTCCTGGATGATAGCACACTGGATTTTAAAAATACTCTTTGAATTTGAAGTAGTAATAAAGGAGGAGGGTTAAGTGGGAGGGGAGGAAACTCCTCTTTAAATAAAGTTTGTAGTGAAAATTCACTGAGGAACAGGATATTCTCCCATTTTCCAAGAATCCCCCACAGTAATTACAAAGGGAAACTGGTGCCTTTACGATGGGGAGACCTGGCAGACCCCCACCTTAACCAAGTGATGAAGGATGGGACCAGCCTGCATTTCCCGCCTCCTCAGGGATTCGATAGGAAGGCATGGCTTCCTACACCGAATCTGGCCAAATACTCCAGTCTCATCAGGAGGAAACAATGGGGCAATTCCAGCTGGTGGGACCTATGAAAAGACACTGGCTTGGATCTCTCAAAAAAGTCACTATCATGGAGACCAAAAAAAAAAAAAAAAAAAGGAGAGGAATTATTCTAGATTAAAAGGAGACCAAAGAAACATGACAACCAAATGCAACATGTGTTCCCAGCTGGATGCCAGAGGTGGCAATGGGCAGTAGCTATATTTTGAAGACAACTGGGAAAACGGGCCTATGGTCGGTAGATTGATGGGCACGATAATGCTACTGAGGTTATATGAGGGAGCCCAGCTGAAGTATTTATGTATGAAGGGCAATGATGTCTGCAACTAGCTTTTAAGTGAGTTAGCCCCAAAAGGTGTGTGTATAATATGGGAAGAAAATTATGGTAAAATGTTAACAGTTGGTTTACTAGGTGAAGACAATTTGTGCATTCATTGTACTATTCTTTCAACCTCCTGTAGTTTGAAATATTTTAAATTAAAAAGTTGGGAGTCAGGGGAGTAAAGTTATTTTTCAAAAAAAAAGGTTGGGGCTTCCCTGGTGGTGCAGTGGTTGAGAGTCCGCCTGCCGATGCAGGGGACGCGGGTTCGTGCCCCGGTCTGGGAAGATCCCACATGCCGCGAAGCGGCTGGGCCCGTGAGCCATGACCACTGAGCCTGCGTGTCCGGAGCCTGTGCTCTGCAACAGGAGAGGCCACAACAGTGAGAGGCCCTCATACCACAAAAAAAAAAAAAAAAAAAAAAGGTTGGTCACTGGAGGGGAGGGCCCGGGCCTGACTCCCGGCTCCCAGCTCATCTCTGGCAGGGTCACTGGGTCTCCTCTCTCATCTGCCAACAGAGATACAAGGAGAACCTGCCTTACGGGGAGCTGGGCGGTTCATGGGACGGGGCCAGCACACCGTGAGCGCCCCACGCACGAGGCTGTGGGCAGGAGCGGGTCAGGGGAGCAGGGACAAGCTAGCGTCCTGCAGCCACCCACGGAGCCCCGGCCCCTTCGCCCTCTCCCAGCAGCCTCACGGCAGCCCTGCGGCAGACATTTGCTCAGAGGGTCTCAGGTGAGTAATCCCACCCCAAGTAGTGCTGACACAGCCCAGCCTCAGTCCTACAATATTTATGTGCCTCCAGGTGATGCTTCTGGGCCTGGTTTCCATAAATTCCTGGCGTGAGCAGCTCAGCACTCAAAGTCATTAGAGCTGCGATAACGCCACGGAGCCGGGAAGGGATGCTGGGGCCTTCGGGGGCCAGGGGCTGCCAAGGAAACGGCAGGAGGCTACTGCTCGCTGGGCACCTACTGTGTGCCAGGCCACGCCACGTCTGGTATTTCATCTTCCCAGAGGCCTTCACGAAAGAAGAGGGAAAGAGCTCAGAAGGGGACACGATGAGCCCAGGTGACCCACCAGACAGGGGCAGAGTTGGGGTGTGGGCCCGACCTGTGGACTCCAAGCTCCAGGCTTGCCCCCGACACCTTCATGCCAAGCTCCCCAGCAGGGTGTGGGCGTGAAGGGGCTCTTGCCTCCTACTCGCTGCTCGGTCACCACAACGAGCTGGCCTGGGAGGCCCGGTCACGGGCCCAGAGACCATCCACGGAGCGCTCGCCAGCACCTTGCCAGCTCTGGCTCCGCTTAGAATCCCTGCAACCTGGGATGAGGACACCACCCTTCCATCCTCACCTAACAGGCAGGATGCCGACGCTTTGAGAAAGCGGTGTGGGGTCACTGCCAGCCAGGGGACAGGCTGAGGATTGAGACCCAGAGGTCATGCTCCCAGCCGCCGCACTGGGCAGGCAGAGGCAGTCTTTTAAAGACAATTAGGACACAATCCCTTCCCTTATCTATCTTATTCTTACCAACATTTTACAGCTGAGAAAACAAATTGAGAGGCTGAGTGCCGTTCACAAAGTCACTGTGCTTGGAAAATGGGGGGAAAGCCAGGATTCCAGCTTAGAGTGACCCACTCGTCCCAGTTTGCCCAGAGAGACCCCAGTTGTCGCACTGGAAGTCCAACTCCCTGTCTGGACGAAACGGGACAGTTGGTCACCCTAAGGGGACTCCAAAGCCTACATGTGACCTCTCAGCCATGGACAGACACCTTTGTGGGGCCCCGTCCAGAGCTTAACACTCTGCCTTCAGAATCGGACCTGGTCAAGGCCAAGGGGATGGTGTGCCAGTGGGGAGGCTTAAGATGTGGCATCCGCCTCTACCTCTTACCAGCAAGTCAGTTAACACCTCTGGGTCTCAGTTGACTCATCTGTAAAGTGGGGGCGAGGCCATTCTTGTCTAGCAAGAGACTTCATTGGGTGCTGGGCTCTCCTGGCTCAGGGCCACCCTGGGAACCTAGAAGGGACAGAGGGAAGGACGACGTCTCTGCCCTAAGAGTGATAGCCGGTCCCAAACTTGTCTTCAACAACCCATTTTGGAATTGATTGTGCACAATTTGGTGTTTGGTGCATTTTTCTAGAAAGATGATCAATAGTTTTCGCCAACATCTCAAAGGAGTCTGTAAACCACTCTTGCCCCCCGCCGCCAAGTTAATAATTCCTGCACTGAACCTTTTTTATCACTAGGCACATAAGGAGGTGGGCACAGACCCTCCTTGCCACCCACCACACCCAGAGCAAGGCCCACAGAAAGCGCCACTGCAGAGATGGTTGTCCTGCTGTGGCCACACCAACGTTTTGCCTTTAAAAACAAAACTTCAATATCCCGTAATAAACTACAGTGGAAAAGAAAACCAACCAACCAACCAAAAAAAACTACACCAAACTGACATCCACCTGTGCATCTGGCTGAAAAACATCTCAAAGTGTGGGCTATAGATACTCTCCTCATTAGTCCGATTTAATTTCCTTCTGTTTTCTTCAATTATACAAGCCAGCACATGCAGTGCAGACACCTGAGGAGGGCGCCGGACTGCCGGCCACCTGGGGCCACCGAGCACCCTGGCTGTGGGTCTGCTCCAGCCTTGCTCTGGACTAGCAGGTGCCAGGCTGCACCGGGGTCTGCCTGGTGCCTGTCCCTTTCCAGCATCACAGGGACCCCGGTGAAGACCAAGCAGGAGAGCCGGGGACGTGTAGCTTGGCACCTGTGTGCATCTGGGCTGCGCTCACCACAGCTCAGCTCAACTCTGGGAGCCCCCGCCGGCCCCGAGATTTGGTGGGACTGCGGAGCCTGTGGTCAGATGAGGACACCGAGACTCAGAAGGGGAGTGGCCTGTCCTGGAAGTAGTGGGGCCGAGCTCGGCTGCCTGGTTCACCTTCGGTGTGACATCACTGTGGCCTGAGGTCATCTTGTCACCTGCCTCCTGCTTTCGAGAGGTATTGAGGCCATGGGCTCAGGACCAGACCATCAGGGTCTGGGTCCCAGTTCCACCACTTCCTGCCTCGGTTTCCTCAACTTTAAAAGGGGGGGTAAAGAGGTGACCACCGGCATAAAACTGTTGTGAAGGTTATACAGGTCGCTACTCGCAAAGAGCTTGGACCAGCCTCTAGGTGAGTCTCGATAAGCGCTAACTCATGAGGGGGCGTCTCTGTCAGCCCCGTGACCCCCTCACCACACCCACACCAGAGCGGCAGGTCCATGGGGGTGGGGGCCGCTGCTGGAGCCCAGGGCCCTGCACAAGGACTGGAGACCCAGCCAGTGCAACACCTGAGCTGGGGGCTGGAAGAGCCAGGGAAGAGGAGGCCTGGGTGGTCAGGCTGAAGCGGGGTCAGGTGTGAGGAAGCTCTGCTCTAGAAAGAACACCCATGGTGCCTCAGCATTGCTTTCCAGCTCCAAGGGGCATATGGCGTTACACCTGCCATCCCTGCCCGAGCGACCTGCGTGGTGCAATTCCAGGCACCCATCCAGCCCTCCACGGCCCCCACCCCTTCACACGGAATCTGCTCAGCACCTGTGGCACCTGCTTCACCAGAGGGGGGCCTCCTGCCTCGTGACAGCCTGGACTCCAGATTCCCCTTGGGCTCAGCAGCAGAGGTGAGCAGGCTTGGTCAAGGTGTCTTCCCTGCCCTCCCGCTCAGGGCACAAGGGAAAGGCTCTGCGGAGGGCCACCTCTCGGACCAGGCGCAGAGCCACACCCAAGGCGCTGGGGAGCTGTGGCAGCCATGTGAGAGATCAGGGTGACTGTCCAGAGCGGGTGGGAGCTGGGGATGGGGCCAGGGGATAACGGAGAGGGGGGATTGATTCCAGTCTTGACCCAGGCCCTCAGGTCCCAACAGGGTGCCGTCAGCACTCTCAGATCACAGACAAGGACCTATATGACATTAATATACTTGACCTATTTCCCTCTCTCTCGTGTGCACGCACCCATGTGCGCTCACACGCACACGTGCTCGTGAGCACAGGCACTGGAGTCACAAGCACCCTGAGATCTGGGCTCCACCACCTACTGGGGGGCTGGTCCCTGTGATCCTGAGCAGGTCCTGTAGTCACCATAAAACAGCGGCTGACACCTGCCCACCCTGCTGACTCCTCACCAGGTAGAGAGCCCTGGGAGTTTTATGTACATCACGCCGCTTAGTCCTGAGGTAGGTTCTGTAATTATCCCCATTTTATAGGTGGGTAAACTGAGGCAATAGGTGGTGGAGCTGGGGGTTGACACCAACCAACCTGGCTCCCGAGCCCACACTGACCATCAGCTGAGTCTGCTCAGACCACAGCAGGGGCAGCCGGCAATGCGTCTCAAGGTTCCCACCAGGCAGACCCTCCCCCAGCCCCACGGCCAGGCTTGCGAAGGCCATGACATAACCACCGCGTGCACCCTAAGCAGCGGGCACTGGCCTAGACCCCTCCTGGTGTGACCCCTCCCAGCCTCCACTGTATTAAGGCCCAGCCCAAGGCCTGACGTTCCGTGGGTCCGTCCGTGGCTCTCTGTGTTTTTGCCAAACCCCAGGGGATTGGACAACTGCTCCTATGGTGTCCCCATCCCTAATCCTGCAGCAGGGCTCAGAGGGGAGAGTAACCATGGTGGGGGGAGGACAGACTGACAGCCAGAGATGCTGGGGGACAGAGGCTCAGAAGACAGAGGACTGCCCACTCCCCAACACCTCACCCCCAGCGCCACCGTCTGCCCCTGCCCCATCTCCAGTCCCAGTCTGTTCTCTCTCCAACGTCCCCTCCCATCTGCCTTCCCTCTACCGTCTCCCTTTTCTCCTCCATGGTTTCACAGAACCTGTTCCCTGAGCCAACAGCTTCAAACAATTTTTTCTTTAACCGTGAAATCCTTTCATCAACCTAAATCTTCCAGGACGGGGGGAAACCAAACATCAGAGACAAGAAAGCCCTGAGCTCTTCTTGGTGAGGAGACAGGAAGCCTGGAGCCCAGCCCCTTAGCCACCCAAGTCCCACAGGACGTCCCTTGAGATATGTCCCCACAACCCCCAGACCCCAGAGCAGAGGCAGCAGCCATGGCCCTGGACCACTTCTGACCCATCGGTGCCCCCCCCCGGGAAAGGAGCCCCACGGGATCCCCAAATCCACCCCCCACATTCTATCCTTCATAAGCTTCCTGAAAGGAAGACCGTCTGAACATCTAACCTCAATTCTTCAGGCTACTAGAAAACACTTGCCCTCCTTTGGAACTTGTTACTTTCCTCCTGGGAAGTCTCCACAACCTTTAGAAAGTCGAGTTCTCGAGTTTCACCTGCCAACTTCTAATTAAAGAAAGAAAAACAGGATGACAACAATAAAAATGACACACACACTGAAAAAAATTCAGAGAAAACTGCTGAACTGAGCTGACTCCATGGAGTGTCATGACTCCTGATCCGCAAGCTTGGGTGACCTGAACACCAGGGCTCTGGGCCTTGGAGGCTCCCTGGACGCCCGAGGACTTGGTACATCTTCCCACGCTCACACTAATTTGCATACCATTACCCAAGAATCCCTGCGCCTGGATTTCGCTTTTGCAAATTCCCACCTGTTTCGTGTCATAAATAAGATAGGAGACAGAAAACTAATACAGCCCAGTGATGCATTATTCATGCCGCGTCACACTGTTATGATAGATTTACAACAGCTAACACATGCAAACTAAGTCTGGGCACTAAACGTGAAAATTAAGGCTGGGGAGGGCGGGTCTGCTTGGGACGGGCAGGGGGAAATCTGGGGTCTGTTGGTGTCCAGGAAACCAGAGAAGTTTCTTCTCTGGCGTGCTTAATGACAAAAAGCATGAGTTCCGGTATCAGAAGCCAGCACCCGGGCACCGGGGTGGTGGCAGGGGGCGGAGCAGTCGGGGCAGACGATGCTGGAACCCCTACAAGGCGGGACTATTGACAACACGCACTTGGGGAAGCACCCGTGCTCAGCACTGAGGTCTGGAGCTGGTCAGCTCTTCTGCCCACCCTGGCCACATGCTCCTTACACACTTAGATCCACCACAGACGGAGCCCACTTCCCTGATGGAAACTTCTTCTCTCTCCACAACCTTTCACTGAGCACCCACTATACATCAGCCTGGTCTTGGCACCAGGAATGTGGTGGGAGCCCACCAGGCACGGTCCTGCCCTACAGGGCCTCGATCTGGCAGATCTGATAATCGTGGCAAGTGCTGTGGAGGAGAAGGGCCCAGTGCCGGTGCTGTGACCCAGTGCACATGGATGAGGGGCCAGACAGGCTTCTCCAGGGTGGGGCGCCAGGGCTCAATGAGAAACAGCTGCCCCGATTAACCCTCACAACAGCCCTGTGGAGTGGGAGCCAGGCCCACGGCCCAAACCGGACGTATCTTGCCCTGTGTTCCGGCACTTTCCAGGCAGGGCTGGGGGCGCCTTGGCCCTAGGCCTGTACTTCTGCAATCACACCCAGGAGGTTCTGGGAAGAAAGGGGGTTGCCTTGGAAACGCCTCAAGGCCGGCGCAGGGGCAAGTCAGAGGTGGGACCTGGGCCCTCGTGCGACACAGCTGTCCTACCCGCATCTCAGAGTCCCACCTGCCGAGTCCCTCTGCCCAGCGGTGGTGGCTGCTATCGAGTAGGACCCACCCCTCCCAGCCTCAAGACCCTCTGACCAGCCCTTTCCGCAAATCCCTTCCCACCTCTTTTCTGGTGTAGCCTCCTGGCCTGCTTCCTCCAAGGCACTTCTCCATCTGAAATCAGCGCCCCAAACCTCCTCCCGCCCAGATTTTCAAACATGTAAGGCAGCAGCCAGCCCCCCTCTCAACCCACCCAACAGAGGAGGGGGTCCTGCACGCTCCCACCAGCACCGGCTGAGAAGCTGGTGCAGCGCCCGGCCCTGGGATGCGCTGGTGAACAAAAGAGGCCAGGTCCCGTTTTCATCTGTTTATGGCCGGGTGGGTGCAGGGGGACAACAACGGTCCTGGAGGCAATTTCAGACAGTGACCAACGCTCTGATGACAAGAAAGCCACTGACGTGTCAAGACCCTGACTGGGGGTGGAGGTGACTCTGATGGAGCCGCCAGGGCAGGCCCCACTGAGGCCGCGGCAGCTGAGCCGAGACCGGGGGATGAGAAGCAGCTGCCCGAGGGACAAGCTGTGGGCACAGTGGCCCTGCCCCAGGCAGGGGGACAGCAGAGGCAAAGGCCTAGTGGTGGGAAGAAGCCCGGCATGTTCAGAGGCCAACAGAGGGGCCAGCGTGGCTGGGGAGCAGAGGTCACAGACCACAGGTCAAGGGGCTGCTTTCTAGTTGGCATCCCCACCTGCACAACGGGCCCAGCTGGCCCCTGCGGCGACGCGAGGATCCAATCACATAAAGCACGCTCGCAGCCCAGCCCCTTCTCCAGCACCCCTCCCTGTCGCTACCGCCCCCCGCCCCTAAGCCGGGGTGACGGAGATCCCGGCACACACTGTGCTGGGGAGCAGCCTCGCCCCGGCGCCCTGGCCAGGCCGACTCGGCAGAGTGCACCCCACAAGGGGAAGGCCTCCTGGTGGCCTGTCGCTAATTCATTTTTTTTTAATTAAGATGCAACAGTCATCCCGCAGCCGACTTCCCCTCCAGCGATCAGTTAAAATGAACTCCCGACAACTGGATTAGACTTTGAAGGTGGCGATCCAGATAATGAACGTGGAGGATGCGGTGTTGACACAGGCCCGGGTGAGCTCCATTATTATTGAACAGGCCTCGCTGCTGCCTCTGCTGGGATCAAGGAGCTGAATAAGCCGTTGGTGGGCAAGCATGAAGCCCAGAGACAGACCGCGGCACCGGCTCCGCAGGACGGGCTCGGCAAGGTCAGGGGCTGCCGGAAGAGGCCAAGTGGGCCTAATGGAGACGGCAGCTCAGAGACTCCTCCCGGGGAGCCGCCCACCCCCATCCCACACAGCACGGGGCTGGCTCTGCTCGGGCCTGGCCCTCGGTGCTCTCTCTGCTCAGGGCATCCTCCCCGCCTCCCCTCCCCCTTCAGCATCACAGCTGACTCACCTGCCCCGCCCAGCTCAGGGATCCTGACCTCCGAAAACCTCCCCTGTCCTGTCCCTCCTCCCCATGTCTGGAACCCCTCGTGCCTCCCCTGGGTTCCCACCAGGCCTGGGCCTGCCCCCACGCCGCACCCCACAGCTTTCCTCCCACTTGGCTGGCACTGACCGTCCTGGGTCTGCTCCTCATACTGGACTCCGAGCTCCTGAAGAGCTAAGAGCAGGTCTCACTTGTGCCCACCCCCCTCAACCCCCTGCACAAAAGGCCTGCAAATCAGGACACCACCTTCCGTCTGTCCACCGCGACTATTTACTATCTACTTAGAGTAAATACCTGCTACGTGAGCTACGTGAGCCAGACGGACATGGGGAAATGAACAGGGTGCAATCCTTGGCCCAGAAGATGTGTTGGTGGAAAAAGCAGGCACTTAAACAATAACACTGCCCGAGAGTGACACAGGACAGGACACAAACTGCAGGGGGACAATGCAGCTCAAAGGAGACCGAGCCTCTGCCACCCAGGCAGCCAACACGGCAGTTAAGATGCCTCAGTTCAGAACTCAGTCGGAGGCCTGAGTTCAGATCCCAACTCTGCCTCCTTCTGGCTGTGTGACTTTGGGCAAGTCACTTAACCTCTCTGGGACTCTTATTTCCTCCTCTGTAAAGTGAAATAATAATAGTACCCATCTCACAGGGTGGTTTGAGGATTAAACGAGCTAATACCTGTAGAGCACTTAACCTCATGCCTGGTCTGCACTACACACTCAATACATGTTGGTTATTATTACTTCCTGGAGGGTGGGAGAAGCAAGGGTAAGGACCTCAGAGTTGACACAATCCCTGGATGAACACTCAATGTCTGTGCACTTGGGCCAGAGCCACGCGACCACACTTCGGCTGACAGGACACTCCTGGGCCCCTGGCGTGGAGCCCTAGGCAGCTCCGAGGCGCTCCAGTCCCCACAGAGGTTCTCAGCCCTGGAGGAGAGTCCAGCACGTTGCTGCCACTAAGCAATGCCTCTCGTCTGAGCTGAGGCACGCTGCCGCTGCAGGACGTGTGCTGAGCCCTCGGCACCCCTTCAGGACCACAGCTGCCTGGACAGCAGCCCAGCCTACAGGCCACTCCTCGGGTCTTCTGGCCACCAAGCCGAGCATGGAGCTGCCGGCTGGGTCCAGCGATCATTAGCAGCAGCGAGACAGAGCAGTTCCCAGAGCCCCGGCACAGAGAAGGCTTCCTCTTTCCCAAGCAGCAGCGAAGCGAGGTTTATTAAATATGCGTGGTGAGGGCTTCCCTGGTGGCGCAGTGGTTGAGAGTCCGCCTGCTGATGCAGGGGACACGGGTTCGTGCCCCAGTCCGGGAAGATCCCACATGCCGCGGAGCGGCTGGGCCCGTGAGCCATGGCCGCTGAGCCTGCGTGTCCAGAGCCTGTGCTCCGCAACGGGAGAGGCCACAACAGTGAGAGGCCCGCGTACCGCAAAAAAAAAAAAAATATATGCATGGCGATCGCCTCGTTACTGTGCAAAGGATTGTGTGTACTGAAGGCGAGCCGCCGCATCGCGCTGCGCACAAACTTTTCAATTTCCCCGGCGGCAGACAGGGGGCGGGGGGGGGAGGGGTGCAGGGCGGGGGGGCGGGGGGGGAGGGGTGCAGGGCGGGGCGGGGGGCGGGCCTGGGCTCCCTCCTGCCCTTTTGCAGAGCCTCCTCCACCACCCCTTCCTCCATCCAAGCTGCTTCCACCCAGTGCCCTCCCAACGCCTTCCAGGTATGCAGAGCAGGGCAAAGGTCATATTGATCCCCTTCTTAAGGACAGCTGGTCCAGAACTAATCTTAAATCATCGCAGCCTCACGCTGGAGCCTCGTGGCCGATTGGCCCGAGGGACAGTGGGGCTGGAGTTGAGCTGCAGGGCCTGGGTGGGACTGCATGGCGGCTGGTGAGGGTCGAAATCGGGCGAGGGCCTCGCCTGGGCCCCACCCTTCCCTTCGTCCGTCTGTCTCAAGCTCCTAGGACAGCTGTCAGCAGAAGGAAGCCTTCCAGCCAGCGAAGCGAGGGGACAGCAGACCTGCAATGCGGACACACACCCCACACCCACCAACACCACCGACTCTAAAGGAGCAGCTCGATTTTCCAAACAAACCACACATACGGCAATAAGGACTTAAGTTAGGCAAACAATGACCACAGTAACCGATGCTCATCCAACACTTAGTGTGTGCCAGGCACTGTGTGAAACAGCCCTTTATATAAACCCTCCCATTGAGTCCTCTTGTACCTCTACACAGTACTGCTGTCATCCCATTTTACAGATGAAGTGACTGAGGCCCAGGAAGGCCCAGTGCCTTGTCCGAGGGTGCACAGCCTGGCGGGGCAAGGATCTCCCCAATCTGAAGCAGGCTGCCGGCAAATCAGTTGCCTCCAGGGGAGTGGGGTGCCCAGCAGACCCGAGGTGGGCATGGCCGGGGCAGGGACAGGGCCTCTGTCTTTGATGACGCCTCCCAATTCCTCCCCGTCTGGAAAGTTTCGTAGCCCTGGGAGGGGCCGCCGGGGGGCCCAGCTTTCACCAGCTCCTCAGGCCCTGCTGCCCACACCGCCTGCCCCAACAACCAGCAGCCACTTTGCTCCCACGGGCCTGTGGTTTCAGGGTCCTGCGGCCTCTGGATCCTTCCTTAGAAGATTCTTCCTTGAAAACAACTCTTAGCTCACATCCTGCCTCCCACTTTCCTCGGCTGCCTTCTGCCTCTCCTGTCCCATTTCCCCTGCTGGCAGCATTGAGGATGTCTGCTGGCCAACAGGGAGCTCACAAAGCCTGCTCCTTCCCACCTCGTCCGCACTCCGCTTTCGGCTTCTTCATGTTCCTGGGCTCACTTTTCCCATATGGGGAACAGAGGGCAGGCTGCGTCTCCCCCATCAGCCTAGAGGCCCCCAGGGAAGAGCTGTGTCTCCCCTAACAGACAGGAGGCCCCCCAAGGGCAGGGCTGAAGCTCCCCCATCAGAATGGAGGTCCCCAAAAGTAGGGCTGAGTCTCTCCCATCAGACTAGAGGCACCCCAAGGACAGGTTGGATCTCCCCAATCAGACTAGAGGTCCCCAAGGGCAGAGCTGTGTCTCCCCATCAGACTGGAGGCCCCCTAAGGACAGGGTTGGGTCTCCCCCATCAGACTGGAGCTCCCCAGGGACAGGGCTGGCTCTCCCCCATCAGACTGGAGGCCCTCCAAGGGCAGGGTTGGGTCTCCCCCATCAGACTGGAGGCCCTCCAAGGGCAGGGTTGGGTCTCCCCCATCAGACTGGAGGCCCTCCAAGGGCAGGGCTGGGCCCGCTTCCCTCTCACCGCTGCCCTAAGCTGGGCCCCAGTGCTCGGCTGCTGGCTGCGTCAGAGCCTGTGCAGGCTGCCAGCCGAGAAAGCTGGGAGGGCACTGGGCCTGGCGTGGTGACAATGCAGGGATGCTTGGGCAGGGGCTGCAGGGGGGCCTCATCCTTTTTCCTGACAAATGTCTTGAGACCCAGGTCAGTTGGGGACCTCAAAAGCCCTGGGGAGCCAGTCCCCACTACTCACCCTCCTCTCAGAAGGCCGAGAAGGTGACAGGCCCTTGAGGGAAGTGACAGGGCAGGGTCCGGGGCAGCAGGGAAGCCCCCAAACGAGAACCAGGGGCTGGGAAGGGAGTCAGTGGCCGCAGCTGCTCAGGGCTCCCCGCCCCTACTCCAGCTCTGCCTGGGAGAAAGAGGACCAAGGAATCCAGAAGCTGGAGTGGGGGAGGCAGCAGTGTCCTTCCTGCTGGCGTCTCCCCGGCCCCTCCCAGAGCCCACCCGCTCTGTCCAGGCCCAGCCCCGCCAGTGAGGTCAAAGGTCCTGGTCCTGTTCAAGCAGCCCCTCAAGGGTGGCAGCCCAGCGTCACCTTTAGCCCCCAGCCCTCTTCTCCTCAAAGGCTGATTGTAGTTCAAAACCCAAATCCTCTGATTCTGCCCGCGGCGCTGCCTCTCACCCCACCTCCCCTTCCAGCACCCAGAAGAACCGCTAATCAAATATCTCCTGGCACTGGCACTGACCAAGCATTATCTCACTGAGCGGCGAAAGGACCGCAGGGAAAGGATGCTTGTTCCCCTTTCACAGATGGGAAAACTCGTGTTCACAGACGGGGTCCCCCAAGGCCCCAGCAGGTGAGTGGGGGAACCGGAAGGCAGAGCCAGGCGTGCACAGCTCCGAACGCTGCACTTCAGCAAAGATGGGAAAGTTAGCGCCAAGACCCTGAGGTTCAATCCCGGGTCTCAGAGCTCACCCACAGCTCCCTGGGCCTCAGTTTCTCCATCTGCCAAACCAGGACAGTGTCATCCGGGACCCGGCCCCAATCCCCTGGGATCTTACAGTCACCTGGCTGTTGAGTAGCTGATGTATGGCTGCACGAGAGAGGATAGAGCGGGCGAGAGAAGCCGTGGAGGCACGCGGGGGCTTGTCTGTTCTGACCCCAAGCCCACACCCACAGCTCCCCTCTGGGCCTGGTGGCCGCTCATTTCAAGTCGATAATCCAAACACATCAAATAACGGCAAACTTCACCAAAATACCATTCAGGGAGCCACGCGGGCATGGGAAGAAGCCCCTGGACCAGGCTCTCAACCCAGGGCTGAGGATCCAGCAATGCTTGTGATGGGCCACGGCAGGACCCAGCAGGCTCCACGTCCACACTGTTTAAAGAGCCCAGCGCCCAGGATGGCTGCGTTCACCCTGGCTATCCCCTCAGCACAGCTGGGTCCTGGGTACCAGTGGGAGCACAGGGACCCCAGCTCCACCTCCACAGGGAGCAGCAGACACAACGGAGGAGCAGCATCACTGCCCAGCGGGCTGGGGAGCCTTCCCCTCACAGCAGCCCCGAGGGTGCGTGTCGGGGCAGGGGGTGGGGCCCCACAGGGATCCTGGCCCCCTCGTGCTGCCCAGAAAACTCTGATGATCCCTGAGACGCGGCTGGGAGCCGAGAGCGGTGCCAGGTAGAATGCAAGAAGGTCTGCAAGGGTGTGCCCGGAGATGACCCCCCCAGGACCTGGACCCACCAGCCACAAGGCAGGGCCGGTACCTGAGTCTGCAAGCTGGTGGCATCCAGGACAGTGACCCGGGGCCCACAGCTGGCCCACACGGTGTCCTCCAGGCTCAGCAGGGTGCGGACGGGCCCAGGTCCCACAGTCAGGCACACAGGCGGGCTCTCCAGGTCCCAGGGGACGCCTCCTGGAGGGAAAGCAAGGAGGCAGGTCAGCAGCAGGGGGTGGGGGATGGCAAACGGCTCAGAGGCCCAGGGCTGCTCAGCCCTCGGGAGCCACGGGCCACAGCGGCCGCCACGCCTGGCTCCGTGAGAGCTCTTGGCCCCTTTCTCTGCCCCTCACCCTCCCCAGTGGCATGGCGGCTGTTCCCATCTGCCTCTGTTTATGTTCCACCCGCTCTGGGGGCTGTACTCCCCACTTCTCCCTCCCTCCCTTCCTCTCTCCCTTTCCCTCTCTTCTGTGCATTCATTCCACACACACCTAGTAAGCACCTACTCCATGCCAGGGCCTGTAATGGGTGCTGTGAAGACAGAAATAAATCAGACACAGACCCTGCCCTCAAGAAAATCCCCGCTGGATGGAGAAAACAAAGGGTTAAACAGCAGTTACCACACGAAGTGCCAAGCCCAAGTGGCCAGGCATGCACAGAGGGCCTTGAGAGCTGTTAAGATGGAAGGAACCAACTCTGCACAGGGGAATTCCAGGGAGGCTTCCCCGAAGAGGCAGCATCCACAGAGCCCTGCCAAGAAGGTGGCACGTGGTGGGGAGTGTCCTGGCCCTGGTTCTGCTGGCAGCTAACTAAGGACCTTGAGTGCACCTCTCTACTTCTCAAGGCCTCAGTCTTCCCACCTGTAAAATGGGGAGGGTGCTGCGAATAAGACTGTCTCTGAAGACATTTCTGACACTGTAACTTATTGAAAATGAGTCTCGCCTTCTCACACAGCTTCTCGCCTACTCCAAGGCACTCTGTCACCTCTACCAAGATCTCTGATGACCTTCCTCCTCCAGAGATGCCACCACCCCAGGTATGGAAGGAGGAAGTCCCGAGAGGCCATCGGTCCCCAGCCCACCATCCCTGAAGACAGGCAGATGAAGGGATCCGGCCCAGCACTGAACGAGGCTCTCTCCCACCACCCTCAGGGATGCTCGGCTCACCCAAGAACAGGCCAAGGATCTTCCCTGGCATGAGAGCAGTGCCCACGGAGACTGGTTTTTCTCTGAAGCTACACCTGATGCCATACAGAACCCCAGAGGCTGTCCTGTCTGCCAGGGTGCCAGATGGGACAGGAGGGTTGAGCAGGAAGTGGGGCACACCTCTGAGATACCATCAGCAGCGGGAGGCAGGACAGAGCCTGCCACTGGCTTGTCAGTGCCCAGCCACTCCCATCCCCCCTCCACAGGGTCCCTGGAAGGGGTGCAAAGCAGCCCCGGCACAGGCCCTCCCTCTGAGCCAGCTGCTGGGTGGTGCGATGGAGCTGTCTGCAGAGCTGGAGGGGTGTGGCAGGAGGACCCATGGAAGACAGACCAGATTCCCCCACCAGCACGCTCCCCTCCCCTTCCTGTCAAGCGTGTTCTCCTCTCCCCTTCAGCCCTACTTAAACTTGGCAGACTCCCAGCTCAGCTAAGAGTTGGAAAATACACCCCCCAGCCCCCGCCCAACCAACACACATCCAGTTCTTTCCAGCCCATGAATAGGAGCATGTGGGAAGCTGCGGCCTCTCAACCTCTGCATTAACTTGGATGGGTGATGGTGACGTCACCTCTCTGAACCTTAGTTTCCTCATCTGTAAAGTGGGCATGATAACCGTGCCTACACCTCGCCGGATGTTGGAGGGATCAAATTAAATGTGGTGAATGTTTAGCACAGGGTGGGCACCCAGTGAGGAGCGTTGACAGCTGCTGCCACATTCTGTTACACGTGGGCATGCCAGGCACTCTTTTCATGAATTATTTCATTACCTCCCACCAGCCTGTGTGGAAGATTCTATTCTTATCCCTGTTTTACAACTGAGAAAACTGAGACCCAGAGTTTAGAGAACCAGTCCGAATCACACAGCTCGACGGGACCCGCTGCTCATTAGCTCTGCCTGTTGGCTGTCTTTTGACACAACACGAGAGCCCGCGGAAGGGCACTGACTGATGCGACGGCAGACACCCAGGGAGCCCAGAGCTTGCACAGAGCCACCCAAGGAGGGTGGACCAAGCAGGGTTGGAACTCGGCTAACTCTGTCCTGGCCTCCTTCCCCAGTCCCTGCTGCCCTCTCAGGTTCCAAGGGTTTCTAAAGATCTCTGGGGAGAGTGACCATGACGCAACCAGGCCTCCACAAGGGACGCTGACCCCCATCGGGCCACCAGAGCCACAAAAATACGAGGCTTTGCGCGCCCTCCAGCGGCCAGAGGTGAGTACTGCTTGTGGCCAGAAGCTGGAGCTCCCGCCACTAAGGCTAAGGTGGGGGCTGAGAACCCTGCCAGGAAGGAAGCAGCTGGGATACTGGAACCACACCCCCAAAACGGAAATGCGAGCTCTGCCCCGTGGGCAGTGATGACCAGCAGAGCCCGTGCACCCTCTACGCTGTACCTTCCTGGAATAGTACAGCTGCCTGGGGTAGGGGGTAGCATCTGCTACCCTTGAGGGTCACATGTGCACTGACCACTCCTCTGCCTGCTGGGCATCTCTCCTGAATCCAGGAGAGAATGATTAACTGATAAAATAATACCGATATCATTATATCAAAAAGGACACAGGACAGGAGTCCCTGATCTGAAGGCCCATGGTGGGACCCTAAACAAGAGGTTTCCCCTTGCTGGGACTCAGTTTTCCAATCTGCACCCCAAGGGGACAGACCTCTGACCTCTAAGGTTCTTCCCAGCCTCCACAGGCCACAAGTCTAAGACTTTAAACATAATCATTGTGAGCTCTGGGCAGGGCTAGAGCCCTACCCACCCCAAGCCTGCCGGGGGATCCATCCCTCCACCTGCTCCCTGCCCACCAGTGGCTGTAGGTACACATGCTCCAGAACACACGTGCACACCTACAAATTCACACCCGCCCCCTGCAAGACGGCCCATTCGTGAGGGCTGGGCCCGGCATCAGCTCTCACGCCAGATGAACGGAGATGAAGCCCCTGTCTCAGCAAAAGCAACTTCAAGAGGCAGGAGTCCCTCCTCCCCCAGGCTGCAGGGGAGAAAGCCCAGCAGGTGTCCTTGGGGGTCCAGATGGAGCCGGAGCCAGAAGTTAGGATACAGAGTGCAAGTCGTTGAGATCGAGGGGGACCCAAAAGGCAGCCAGTAACAGTGATGATGGTGGAAAGGCAACAGGCATGAGTCTGTGCCCAGGCTCCGTTCTGGGCACTTGTGTGACTGACCGCACCTGGCCTTCACAACCACCCGCTGCCGTGGGGCTGAATTCATCCCCATTTTACAGGTGAGGAAACTGAGGCTCCAAGAGAAGCAGCAGCAACAGGCCCGATCTCTCACAGCAGGGACCCAATCCCGACAGCCTGACCACGTCCCAGACCATCATTCACCCATTCCATCGTCTGGTCCCTCCGGGGGGTGACCCTGGCCCACGTCCCCAGCATCTAACCAGGGACATTCCCACACCCCAACCCAGGCCCGGTCACGCTCCTGTCTCTGCTCGGAGCCGGGGGTGGTGGCGGACAGAGGGGGTCCAGGCAGCCCCGTCCAAACACAGGATGGGCAGGGGGAGGGGTCACCTGGCTCATGTCCCAGCGCAGTACCAGCCACCTCGTGGGCACTGAACGCGTATTTGCTGCGCGAGTGAATGAACGAATGAGGGAGCGAATGCTGATACGCGGAGGCTCCTGGGGGCAGCAGACTGACTGCCACGGCCACGCTGCCATGGAGTCGGATTCTCCATCTGTCACCTGGAGCTTGGACTCCAAGGCCCCCCCAGCTCTAACAGCCCAGGACTCCAAGTGGCCTGGTGACCTTAGAATCTTCACAGTTACCTCACAGCTGCTGGTTCCACAGGACCTCCAGGACTCAGCAGGTCCCCAGGTTGGTTTCGACCTGTTTCACCCAGTATTTCTGGTCCTGCCCTCCTCCAATGAGCCAAAGCTGGGCCAGGGATGCCAGCTTTATCTGGTCTTGGTCTTAGCCAGGCCCAGGCAAGACGGCAAACCTGTCTTATGGACACTGACAGATATCTCACCAGTATCTGCTCCGCACCCAGAATAAGGGTCTGGATTATTCAAAATCCCCATGGGGCACCAGAGGTGGGTTCTGCGGGCCCAAGGCCAGAGGCTGGCCCGGGAGCAGCTCCCAGCTCCAGCTTCGGGGCTGGGACGGAGTCGGGGTATCTGAGGGGTATCCGAGGCCCCACGGCTGGGTCATGGGCCAGGCTGATGATTCCAGACCCAGCCACATGCAGCCCAGATGAAAGGCGTGTGGTCCTGAGAGCCCCCCTTCCTGCCCTGGCCACCTCTGGAGGACACCATAGGAAGGGGAGGCACCAGGCCAAGGTCTCTCCCAGAGGCCTCCCTGGCCAAAGGCAAACCAAAAGCCAGAGGGTGGGCTCCCATGGACAGAGTGACCCAGACTCCCCTACCCGGCTGGCTGCGGCAGCCTCCCAGACAGCCTGCCTACGTCCACTCCATCCACCAGCCACAGTGCTCGGCCACTCCCAACACTTCCCTCCACTTCCCATCGACCGAGACAAACCCCAGGCCCACAGGGTCCAGTCCATCTGCTCCCAGACCCTGCCTGGTGCCGCTTCCCACTCCGGCTACTGTCCAGCAAGACAGCCTCCCCACCAGACCAAATGCTCTCCTGCTTCCAGGTCTCTGCACATGCGCTTCCCTCGGCGAGAACACTGTTCCCCCAACTCTTCACTGGCCTGGCCGCTTCTCCTTCTTCGGGTCTCACCTTCAGGATCTCACTCCTTAGAGGCCTTCACCAACCAGCCCACCCCACGCACAGGAGGTCAGGCTCTCACCCGACACCCTCTTCCTCCCCTTAGGACTCTCAGCACGATGTGTAATAGTAAGCTTCCTGCCTGTTCATTTGACTCATCTATAAATTAAACTTGTCTCCCTCTATAAACTGTGAGGGTGGGCTCACATCTGGTTTGCTGGCCACCATATCCATGGTGCACAGTAGCTGCTCAGTAAATAGTTGGGGGACAAATGTTTGCAAGGTGGGACAGCTAGTGGAGCATCTCAACCTCCTCCTCTAGGCAAGAGAGCACCCAGCCAGCCCTGGAGGGAGGATACTTAGGTTCAGGTCTCGGCTCACCTGTGGGACTCTGGGCAGTCCCTTCCCACCCAGAATATGAGGGTGTGGCATCTGATGGTCCCCTTTGGTTCTGACGAACCACCAGGCTCCAATCCCAGGCTGAAAGCCAATGCTTAGACCCCATCCCCCTATGGGTTGAATTGTGTCCCCCAAAATTCAGTCATTGAAGTCTTAACCCCTAGTACCTCAGAACGTGACCTTGGTTGGCAACAGGGTTGTTGCAGTTGTAATTGGTTAAGATGAGGTCATATTGGAGGAGGGTGGGCCCGTAATCCAACATGACTGGGGTTCTTATTCCAAAGGGCTATTTGGACACAGGCTCACCCAAAGAGAACCCCACATGAAGATGGGGGTTATGGTGCCACAAGCCAAGGAACTACCCAAAGCTGGGAGAGAGGCCAGGAACAGATCCTTCCCCAGTGCATTCCGAGGGAGCACGGCCCTGCTGACACCCTGATCTTGAACTTCCAGCCTCCAGAATGTGAAACAATACATTACACTGTATAAACCACTCAGTTTGTGGTACTTTGTCATGGCAGCCCCAGCAAACCGATACACCCCCTCGCCTCCTCCCAACCCGGACGCCCAAACTGATGAGTCAGGAACCAAGACGGAAAGGGCTGGAGGCAGCCGAACTGGCGGCTGAGAAGCCAGCGCGGGCAGGGCAGGGCTCCCAGCCTCCCGTGGGAGCCAGAGGGTAAAAGTCTCCTGAGAACCCCTGATCTAGATCTCCGAAAATCTGAGCCCATGTTGACATTCACACGCACAGTCTGTCTGATGGTGAGAGGGATTTTTTCCCCCTCCCTCTACCCCCATTAATTAAAAACTATAAATGCCTTATTGAAAGCTAATTTAAAATACCAACACAGTGCCAAGTGGCACAAAAAAAAAAAAAAAAAAAAAAAAAAAAAACTCAGTACAAATATCCGGTTATAATCCTGCCACAGGCTGTGATGATGCAGCAATTAGAGGCGCGTGGGAGGGGGAGGGAGGCTGAGGCTTCGGCACATCAGCTCTCTCTGGAGGTGCTGGGGGCAGCTCTCTGCTCTGCCCAGCCCTTGCCATTGGACTGGGAGCTGAACGAGTCACAAGGGGACAGGGGACCACAGCACTCGTGTCCCTCCCCGAGTCTCAGCATCAGCATCCGTAAAGGGGAGGCAGTTCTCAAGGGTCGTGGCGAGAATTAAGACAACGCGCCTGCATAAGCACTTCACCCCATCCCGGCAAACGGCAGCTCAAACGCTGTCAGCCTTGCTCTCCAGACGTTATTATCTGTGCCGTCGATGACTTAATAAAATAATGGAGCTTGAAATGCCTCACCCCACTGGGCACTCGCTGTGCCGGCTCCTATGCTTTGCCTTCACTGCACCTTTTACCCCACAGGTACCCGTGAGCTGTGGGTGTTACCATGATTCCCATTTTACAGATGAGGAGACTGAGGCACAGAGGAGAAGCTGCTCGCCCATAGACACATCTGTCATCAGGGCAGAGCGTGGACATGAAGCCAGATCTATCTGAGCCCAGAGACCCTGCTCTCATCCAGCAGAGTTTCCCGCCAATGGGCTGAGTTGCCTGTATGGTAGTGAGCACCCTGTTCCTGTGGGGATCAGGGATCTCCAATCTCCCCAGCACTTCGATTCCCCGATTTTTTTCTGAGCTGCCTCCCTGGCCTGCCTCCCATAGACGCTCTGGTACAGGATGTGGCTCTCAGTCAGGGCCCAGGGCTGCCCCCATCGCCCCCAGCCCCCCATCCTTACCGCTGGTTCCGGGGTACGCGGCGAGGGTCCCATCCTGCAGGCCGGCAAACAGGTGGAAGGGGCTGTGCCGCAGGCAGAGCACGGGCTGCAGGCCTGGGCTCCTGCAGGTCGCCAGGCACTGGGTGCCCGTGTCCACACTGCTGTAAACCAGGATGCTGTGGGGAGAGGTCAGGTGACTCACTTAGCCCCCCAGGTGCCCACTCCCCACGTGCCCTCCTGGTGAGAGTCTCCGAGCCGCCCCAACCAAGCTCAGTGAGCCCCCCTGCTGTGTGAACAGGCCGCTGCTCGGACTTTTCCATGGGTGGCCTTTAGAGGATGGTGCCCGTGGAAAACAGGGGGCTCTGGGTGCAGCACAATAGAGGGGCTAAGAGAACAGTTTTCAGGGTCACACAGACCCGAGGGTGAATCCAGACGGGGCCCATCCAGCTGACTGCCCTGGACCGCTGAGCCTCAGTCCTCTCCAAGAAACGGGGCCGTGATGCCTACCTCACGGCCATGAAAAGGAAGGAAGCACCGACGTGCTACGTGGGTGAACCCTGAAAATGTTATGGGGAGCGAGAGAAGCCAGACACAAGAGGCCACACACTGTGTGACTCCGTTTGCCTGAAATGTGCAGAAGAGACAAATACAGAGCAATGGGAAGTGGACTCGTGGTTCCCAGGGATTGAGGCAGGGAATGGGGGCTGACACAGGGTTTCTTTTGGGGGTGGTAAGAATGTTCTAGAACTATGTAGTGGTGATTGTTGCCCATCATGAATGTACTGGAAGCCACTGAATTATACGATTTAAAATGGTTAAAGTGGTGAATTTTATGTTGTTTGAATTTGATCTCATTAAAAGCAAAGAGTGTTCACCAGACCCCTGGGTTCCATGGACCCAGACCAGGACATCACAGAGCCTCTAGTGTCTCCAAGTTGGTTCTACGTATGTTAGCTTTTAGCTCCTCCCCCAGCTGCTTGTGTGGGAAACACTTCATAGTGGGGCTACTGTGAGGCTCACAGCCCCTGGCTCAAGGAGCAGCACACAGTAGGGGCTCAGGAAACATCCTCTCTCCCCGCTTCCCCCGACTCTAGGACAGGCATGAAAAGCTTGGAGCTATGAGGAGGACGTGGGGCTGTAGCCCATCTCAGGGTCTTGTTCATCACCATCTTCACCTTCTATTTAAGTGGGATGAATATTCATCCTCCATCCACACGGCTGGACCCTGCAGCAGGCTAAACTCTGGCGGGAGTGCCCCTTGCTGCAAGGAAGTATTGCTGACTCACCAGCTCCGGGAGGGTCTTACTGAGGGAGCCCCCTCTGCCAGCAGGTCTCATAACCTGGGAACACCCAGGACGCCTACCCGCCCTGCAAAGCTAACTGAGGCCATAGCTGGGTGGATGCTGTCAATTACAGAGAAGGGACCTAAAGGCTTCACATGTCCCATGTCCTAGTGGACTCTCACCGCGGCCCTGCATGGAAGGATGCTAACACCCACTTCACAGACAGGAAACTGAGGCTCAGAGCGGTTAAATGGCATGAGGAAATAACAGATCCAAACCCAGCTCTGGCTGACACTGAAGTCAGCGTTGCCCTCAGTACCACACTACCTGGAAGGGAGCCAGCTTGCGTGAAGCAGCCACTGAAGGGTCCTGGTTAAAGTGCGAGCAGCTCCTGGTTCCCCCTTTCTGCTCTCAACCAGGGGTGGAGAATGTTGGTGGGTGACAAGCCAAAGCTACACGGACAGCCTCCGATGCACCTGCCCAGTCCTGCCCCAGGCTGTTCCCAGTCCCTCCTCCCCAGACCCCTAACCTGCCATCCTGGAGCCCGAGGCAGACGGTGGGGTGCACTCCAGCCGAGGCGTCAGCAGCCAAGCACTTCTTGTCTCCGTCTCTGCTCTCCTCCTCCTCCGGCTCCGGAATGTACTCCATGCAGAGCACAGGGGCCACCAGCGGAAAGGACTTGACCGTGCGGGGCGCGGGCCGGTTCAGGGAGAAGATCTCGACCTGGCCCCCTGCACCTTCCTGCCCGCCCCCAACCTGGGGCAGAGACCCAGAGAGGCCATCAGGTGAGAACCATGAGAGCAGAGGCAGAGCTCAGCCCCTGCCTCCCAGGGACCCGTCCCGAACTTCTACTTGCCACTGGGGTTAGGTATCAAGAGAAACGTCCCCCCTCCTGCCCACACATATCCTGCTGTCACTGAAGGTCGCTTGGTCCCAGCTGCCATGGCAACAAGTTAGATTCAGGGTCCAAAGGAAATCAGGTAAAGAACTAAGGTGGACTAGATACCCGGTCAGCTTTCTATTTCCTCATCTCCAGGGTGAATTTCAACCAACAAATAGTGAGCATAACACTCTGCGCTTTAAAATGTCCTTCTCTGTCCTGTTCACTGTTCTACCTCTGTGTCTAGCACATGGCAGGCACTCATTATATGCTTGCTGAGTGGATGGATGGATGGAAGGATAATGGATGGATGGATGGATAGATGGATGGAAGGATAATGGATGGATGGATGGAAGGATAATGGATGGATGGATGGATGGATGAAAGGATAATGGATGGATGGATGGATGGATGGATGGAAGGATAATGGATGGATGGGTGGATGGATGGATGCATCATGTGCTAGACACTGAGGAAACAGTGAAGAACAAATCACCCTCAGAGGGGACATTTGGGCTGAACTCTGAAGGGTGAGCCAGAGTTTCCCTGCTTAAGTACCTGGAGACAGGAATAAGCAAGAGGAAGTAGAGGATGTCCAGAGGGGTGGTGAGGCTGGAACCTCAGCGAATCTATGGGAGGCCACCATCTGCACACCAGGAGCATGCGGGGTGGAGAACACCTATTTGAATCGAGGGAGGCTCTGCCAGGAACCCCAGGGGCAGAAAGGTGGGCTGGGATCTCCGTGAGAGATGGGCGGCCCTGCCCCCTGACTCCTGGAGTGAAGACCCTGCCATCCACATACTCCACACAGCTTCCCGTTCATTTCCGTCATGGCACCAAGGCCACTTCCAAGCTCACAAATAAGTGAGCTTATTTGCCCCTTATTTGTGAGGGTTTTCTGTTGTCCCTGGTGAGGTCACACCTGCCAACTCTGAGCACAGAGCCTGGCACAGAAGTTCCCAGGAAGACCTTGCTGGATGAAGGTGCAGAAAATGGGGGCCACAGGCAGGCAGCTTTCTCCAGCACCCACCCCAGGTGCCACCCTCCCTGCTCATGCCCTGAGGCCAGAATCCCTGGCTGGGCCTGGCGGTTACTCACCCAGAGGTAGCCCTGTGGAAGGGAGGTGCTGACAGCCGAGAAGCCCAGCAGGGGACAGCTGACAGGGCTGTGGATCAGGGCCCCAAGCTGCAGAGACAGACGGCACACACAGGGTTAAGTGTCGAGGTGACTGAGATGCTGACATTTGACAGCAAGACCTTGGTCTGAACCACCCAAGGGGCTGTTAAACCTGCAGATTCCTGGGTCCCCTTCAGGCCCCGAGTGAGGCCCCTGAGAGTGGAGCCAGAAAGGGGACAGGTTCCTCCCCAGGCAGCTCCTATGCACTCGCACTTGACCATTGCTCTCCTAGAACCTTCTGGCCAAAAGGAGGCTGAATGAAACTCTGGGCCAGCAGAGGGATTTTCAAACCAGGCAACTTCCAGATAAGATTTGTTGAAAACCACTAATGCCCACGCTCCATATTTTACAAACGGGGAAAATGAGGTCCACGGAAGACACGCAATTGCCCGAGGCCACGGGGACGGTAAGTGCATCCCCCAGGGAAGCACAATGGAGGGGGATCCTCAGGTCAACAGAGCCCCCCTGCAGACGACCCCTCCAGGACCAGAGGGCTGGGTCCTCGGTCTGGGGCTCCGTCTGTAATGGGTTGTCACTGAGAACCACCAGCCGCTTCTTCCTTGAGCATCTGCTACCCCAAACCCCGTGCCTCTGGTGGCTCTCCGGGGCCTGTTTCCTGAGCTAGATCTGCCCGTCTGTCTCTCCCTGTCCACATTGGCCAGGACAGCAATGTGAGGAGATGGCCTGGCCCTTTCATGGGCCTTGTTGGAAACTCCAACCAGACTTAAGGAGAAGGAGGCTGAGTGGGGAGAGCTCCAAGGTGCCCCCAGGAGAAATGCAGCACCGCTGGACCTTTTGACAGGCAGGTGCTGCCCTCTGCTGGTCCTGAGGGCCCGGCCAATCCCAGCCCTGCTAGAATATTCTAATAAAGTCTCCAATGGCCATGGGTGAGGGGACCCAAAGAGGTCACCGCATCCAGCCCCCTCATTTAGGAGTTGGCAAACTTGAAGTTTGGTGGGTGGGGGGATGTGACTGGTTCAAGGTCACACAGCAAGTTAATGGCAGAGTCGGGGCTGGATTTCAGTTCCAAATCCCAGCCCAGTGCTCTTTCTGGCTGAACTCTACCCAGAGGCCAGACTGCCAGGCTGGAGACCTTGGCACTCTGGGGTACAACTTATGCCGGGCCTCCTGGGCACCCTCAGCCCCCTGTTCCCCATCACTTTGCTTCTTGGGGGGCCCACATCCAGAGGGGTGCCTGGCCCTTTCTGCCACGCAGCTGCTCCTGTCCTCTCAGACGGGGAGGGGGCAACCGCAGCCCTGGCTCAGACATTTCCATGGCAACTCCAGCAGGCTGGATGTCAGCCCGGTCAACAGAGCCTGGGTCCAAGACGATGGCAAAAACTCAAACGGCTCCCTGGAGGGGCAAGGCCCTGGACCCAGAAGTCCTGTCCATGCCAGGAAGCCGACTCCCCAAAATCAAGGTGCCCCATACAGAGCGGAGGAGAGCACAGGCTGTAGAAAGGAGGCCAGCTTTGGACGCAGCCAGCGGGCTCCAGTCCCAGCTCGGCTGCTACCAGCTGGGCGACCCCACAAACCCGTTCTTCATGGTCATGGGGACCTTGACATCCTGTCAGGATGGCCTTGGGGAGTAGAGATGGTGGACGTGAAGCCCAGCAGTGGCCACTGCTCACGAGGACTTCCTGTGAGATGCGTGAGCACTCACTAAGCAGTAACACGCCGTCAGCAGAACACTATGGGGGAGGGGCTGTTCCACATGAGCCACTGTGACACACAGTTAGGAGCCAGGGACCCACGAACAGCAATTCTGGCGGATGGAGGGTGAGAGCCGGGACAGAGCCCACTTAGCTCGTGTACTGAGGCCTAGGCAAGCCTGCCGACAAGACCCTCTGCAGCTCTGGGATGCAGCCCCCAGGCCCCCAAGATGCTTGCGTGTTAAAGCTCCCCAGAGTGGGCACCCACCCCCTCCCCAAGGCCCTGTCCCCAGCCAGGCCTCTAACTGGACCTCAGCCCAAGGGAGAAGGGGTTTGCACTGAGCCCTCCCCTTCCCACCCCCCTTGCCCGCCAGGGAGAGGCTTACACCTCGGATGGAGCCCAGGTTCAAGAAGAACCTCCCAACACCTGACAGTCAGGCTATCGCAAACCCCCCAAAACAGACACCAGTGACTTTTCCTTCCTGGGGACCAAGATGTCCTCAAATATTTGCTTCCAATTCTTGAACTCCGAAGGCAGGGCACACAGCAGACGGTAAGCATTTGACAAGAATCGTATCATTTAACCCTCACTATGACCCAATCAGGGAGGCACCACGGCCACCCCAGTTTACGCACTGAAGACACAGCTGGGACGTGCAGAGCTGGGATTCAGACCCAGGGCAGGGTGGCTCCCGTGGGTGCTCTTTCCCTCCCCCAAGCAATTCCCTGATGAGTCTGAAGGCCATGGTGCAGCCCAGCATGGGGACCGGCCATCCTCAGCACCGAGAGGAGAGATGCTCTTTCCTTCAAGCCCAGCATCCCCGCTCCCTTGAGAGAAAGAACCCAGCACACACCCCCATCTGGCTGGCAGTACAAGAGGTCTGAGCTCATCTACGCTGGGAGAGGGGTTGGAATAAAGAGCCTTTCCGGGAGAACAGCCTCGGCTGCTGCTCTTGTCGGGCCAGCCGCGGAGCCCGAGTCCTGGACCCCCGGGACTGGGCGTGGGGAGAGGTGTAGGCAGGGACCCACACGCTCACATCTGTTCGCAGTAATTGGACAAGGCCCTGGAGCTCAAGGCCCTAATCCACCTGCTGCTGGCACGGAGCCGATGGGCACATGTGTCTGGTCCGGGGTGGGAGGCAGGTGCAAGCAGAGGGCACGGTGTCTTGGGGCCCAGCAAATGGGGACATGCAGGCTCTGATAAGTCCCTCGGGAGCTCCACGGGCCCATCACTCGCGGGGATTCCCTCACAGCTCCCTTGGATCCCTCGGGGGCGGGGCGGAGGGTGGTGTTCCTCAGGAGAGGTCGGGCAGCGGGCCGGGAGGGGCCTGAGGACGCTTCCAGCCTACACGGCCCCAGCCCCATGGGCTTCACACGAGGAGATTCTGAGGCCCAAGTCCCCCCAGGGAGAGGAGGCAGATGGCTGCCCGCTCAGGTGGGCGTTTCTTGCAGGGAGGCCCCGGAGGCAGCGGCCTGTCTGTGACCCCACCACCCCGTGTGGCCTGTCAGGGCATGGGCCCGCGTCCTGTATTCCCCAGAGGCCCAAGGCCCCGGGGGGAGATGGGACAATCCATTCCCCACCCCAGAAGTCCTTCTCCACGGGATGCGCTAGGGCCAGGAGAGCCGCAGGCAGGGGCGACCTGAACCGTCCCTACCGCGAGGCCCACAGGCAACCCCCAGGAGGTAAGAGCCTCCCGTTATCAATAAATAAGGACTGAAGTCCTACAAAGGCTGGGACTGTTTGGTGGGGCGATCGCGCTGGGGCACATGCCAGCCAAGCCCCAGGGAGCGGCGGGAAGGCACAGGATCAGGCAGGGGTCAAGAAAACCCTCCTTGCCCAGCGGGCAAGTTATCACTCCTGAATCCCTTCTCTCAGCCGCAAGGAGTAGCAGCCCCTCCTCTGAGGGCAGCTGCGGGGATCAGAGTTCATCGCTGGGAAATGCCCAGAACGGAGCCTGGCACGGATGCCTCTGGGAAGGGCCTGACCCCAAGTTGTCAAGACTAAAGGACTTTAAGTCATATCGCTGTTGCTGTTATTGTTGTTGTTGTTATTACGGCCACTGTCCCCTGAGCACCCGCTACCAGTCAAGCTCAGTGCTGGGAACCTGACCCAGCCTCTCTCACTGAATCCCTAAATCAGGCTGTGGAACAGGAAACAGCAGCCCACGCCGCTGACACCAGCTTTCGGGAGCGCAAGCCAAACACTCAGCTCATCCGTCCTCTCCCGCAGCCTCAGCCCCCGCCTAATCTCTCACCAGTTCAGCCATTCCTACCCCAGAGCGCGGCCCCAGTGTCTGCCCACCAGGGCCGGGACCAGGGTGAGGAGAGCGGGGCACTCATCCCAGGGGCACATCTTCAGCGGGGCCCAAACACTCAGAGATATATTTTAACACAATCAAGAAAATATTTTAACACGATTTGTTTACAATAAAAATGCAAAAAAAAAAAAAATCCATAGTGAATAATTACTAAGAGTTTAAATAAAGGCAGGACCTGACCCTGCCTCACCCTAATGCTGGCTCTTTATTTACCAAAAAAAGCCAGCAAACCAAGGCCACAGTTTGCTGGTCTGATTTTTTTTTAAGTATTGTGTGAAAATATCACTTATTTCGACCATGAGTGCCTCACTTGTCTCGCGCTAGTCCTCCCCAGCCTCCAGCCTGGCCTCCTCCCCGCCTCCACCTGCACCAAGTCCCACCCCATCTCAGCAGGATCTCAGCGCCAAGCTCTGCTCCGGGCTCTTGGTCTCCAGCCCGGCTCCCTCCGTGCCCATGGTTCACTCCCACACAAAAGCCAGAAGGATCAGATGATCCTTCCAAAATATAAACCAGATCGTGCCAGTCCCCTGCTTGGAGCCATGCTTGGCTTTCCGTTGCCAAGAATGAAATCCAAACCTGACCCAGCCTGCGAGTCCGGTGTGGCCCAGCTCACCCACCATTGGGCCTCCCCTCCCAGCTCACCGAGCTACAGCCATGCCAACTGCCCCAACCACCCCTATCATGCACTTCTGTGTCAGTCTGTCTTGTCTTGTCAATATTTGAAATATTCTCCCCCTGGGGCCTCAAGGGGTTGGATCCTCCTTGCCATTCCGGGCTCACTTTTTTTTTTTTTTTTTTTTTTT